>NC_143055.1:82534015-82837045 GCF_052426305.1 Pelodiscus sinensis
CAGCGGTTATCCACATCTGCAGATATCCACAGCTCAATTTTGTGTATATAGATGTAGATGTGGATACAAAATTTGTATCTGCACGGGGCTCTAAAGATATGCAGCACAGGCACCTTTTTAGTGGATTTTTTAAAATTGAACAATCCCTTTTTAAAGAGAGGTTGGAGAATGATTATGGGCATTGTGCTACAGAGAAAACGTACAAAAACAAGAGTTAGAACGAAAGAACTCCGCAACATTCCACTATCCCTGCTTAAAGCAAGTGCCATTGCCTGAAAATTCAGAGGAGTCTTCTTCAATAAGGCGGATGGACCATATTTTTTAAAAGATATTTAGGCCCCTAGAATGAAGATAGGTGCCAACTGCAATTTTCAAAAGTGTCTTAGCAGCTAACGCCCATAAATTTAAATGGGAATTAGGCATTTTTCTATGTTCCGTTAGATGCCAAGCTTCCTCTTTAAAAAAAAAAAAACTTCAGAAGTTTGGCCCATCAGGGCCTAAGTGTCACTGAATCTCAATAGGTAGAGCCCTGCAAGGATAAAAAAATTAGTATCCATATCCACATCTGCAAAAATGATTCACAGATATCTGCGTCCACATCCATGGACACCTATACAAATAAAACGGATAGCTGTGGATTAGCCCTAAATCACTTCTGAAAAAGGAACTTACACCTCCAGTCTGGTCCATTAAATGGCAAAGCATCAATATGAAGGCTCCTACAGGATGACTGTTTTCAGAGTATTTTACAATGAAAGGGCTTTCTCTTGTTCTGAAGAAGCCTGAATCACCATGGGTGAAACAGCAATAATACCATACCACTTCCGTTCCTAAACACATAAAAAGATATTTGAAATACATCCAGAACATTTACTGCTGATCCTACAGTTGAAACAAAATATCAACCAATTAATTAATCACACAGGATCAAATAACAAACACCAACATAGGGCACTCAGAGCAAGCCTCAAGGAAGCAAGCAGCAGTGATAGCAGTGAAAGGAGGCTGGGAACAGGAAGGAAGACTGGTGTAGGTAATGGAGTGGGCAGAGGAAAAAAAAAAAGAATTTTAAACCTAGCTCTTCCATCAACTAGGCCTGTGGGTTTGGGCAAATTTTCAGCTTCTCTGCACTCTGTCTTCTTTTTGCTTCTAAGCATATTTAATACTGACACATTTCCCAATGAAGATTCACTAGTTGTTTTGTTTTGAAAAAATCTCTGCAGATGAAAAGGAGCAAAATTCCACTCAGTCACACCAGTTTCAATCTAGATCAACTCTGGATTGAAGCCAATGGGATTACAGAATGTAGCCCCAAATGGCTTTCTTTTAAGGTGCCTTGTGGATTTAGGCAGGGAAAACATAACAGAGGAACATGAATGCCTTCTGTAGATGGGGTGGGAGGACTGGAAAGGCACAACATGCTGGGGGAGTGTGTGTTTTACAGGAATGCACGGTAAGAGGCCAGGCCCCTCAGGAACCAGCCCTCCTGTACCACCTGGACTACTCAGCAACTGCAGGTGTCTCTCTTACCTTCCACTAGCTCCTCCAGGCTGGTGAGTTTCCTGCTGCCATCGATGGTGTAGATGGTGCGGACCCCCTGGGGCAGGTTGACATTGTCCGACAAGGACCGGGTGAGTTCGATCAGGAGAGCATCGAAGGAACGAAAGCGGTCGCTGGAAATGGCAAACACCAAGCCCTTGAAGTACCTGTCCCCATTGCGGTAGAACCGGGCTTTCTTTGCTTTCTTCTCCGAGCTGAGGGCCTGCAGCGTCCGCGTGCGGTAGAAGCTGCAGTGGGCGCTGTGCGCGGGGCTGGGGATCAGCCCGTTTCCCTTGGGCCCGGAGCTGCTGCTGCAACTCGAGCTGGTGCCCGCTCTGCGGGACCCCGAGCGCTGCTGCCTTTTGTCCCGCTCCTCGAAGTGCTCCAGCTCAATGCTCCTGTTGCTGGCCATTTATTGCTTTATTTATTGCACACACACCCCCTTTCCAACAGCTAGTCCCCCAGCCTTGCCTTCCCCCAGGCTGCAAGGGGCCGCGTCCCCAGAAACCCGCAGCTAAGCCCGGCTCAGAGCACGCAAATACAGCGCCCACCTAACGGAGCATCACGCCCAGCCAACCTGCCTGCACGACTCTGCCGAGGGGGTTGCACGCAACCCGCTCAGCATTCACACCCGGCGCGCCACCAGCAGCGCGTTGCCCTTGGGACTTACAGTCCTGCCTACGGCGCGGTGGTCTTCGCCCCCCGCTTAACGCACACACGCGCCCCCGCCCAAAAGCATCCCTGCCGGCTGCCCGAGGCGAGCCTAGCTCCGCGTCCCGCGGCTAGACACAGCAGCTAGGACACAGGGCACAAACTTCGGCGGGCTGAGGAGTTGCTGACGGGGGCAGCTGGCTCCCAGCCGAGGCCACGCAGCCTCACACAATAAAGAGGATGCCGCTAGCCATGATGTCCCCAATCATGCCATTCTCGGCGGAGGGAGAGGTGGGGGTGGGGACGGCACGTCTAGCCCGCCCGCTCCCCGCGCCTTCCAATCCCGAACGCCCGGCTCCAATTGCCCAGCACAGCGCGTCGGGAGCCCGCCGGGGCTCGGCTCGCATGGGCGGGCTGCAGGGGATGGCGCACGCGGCGGCCGCCGCTACCGCATTCGCCGCCTGTCCACAAGGCGCCCAGAGAGAGGCACAAATCCAGGCCCGCCCCCTCCCCAGCGCTGCAACAATCAGCCCCGGAGCCAGCGGTCCCACCCGGCGCAGCTCCCGCGGGTAGGCTCGGCAGCAGCTGCCCGAAACCGAAACGCCCGCTCGCCACCCCCCTGCTGCTTTCCTATGCCGGCGGCAGCTTCCAGAGCGGGCGCAGAGGCTCCAACAGGAGGCGCGAGCTGCGGCTACAGCCCGGCCAGTTCGTGATAATGGCAATGCAGCGTGTGAGGCAGGCGAGGGCTTCTCCCGGGTCCTAGACAGACGCCAACTCGCGCACTAATGAGCCCAGCTGGGTTTGAGCAGGAGCTGCTGATCATCCGCCCCATTGTAGTCAGCGCTGGAGTTGCAGGTTATACCGAGAGCCCTTTCAAATGCCTGGCCAAGAAAAACACGTCATGGGCCATGAAATCTGTTATTTTCCGTGCTTTTGTCTTACGCTGTAGACGTAGAGATTTCACAGAAGAGACCCAGGTTTCTTAAATTGGAGGGGGGCTCACTCAAGAGGGAGTGGAAGTGGAGGGAAGCTGTGGTTTTGCCACCCTTACTTCGGTGCTGCCTTCAGAGCTGGGTGGCTGGAGAGCAGTGGCTGTCAGTCAGCCACCCACCTCTGAAGGCAGTACCCTGCCAACAGAAGTATGGGTTGCAATGTCATACTATGTCATCCATCCTTTTGCAGCAGCACTCTGCAAAAGTAAGGTTCATGATACTGCAACTTGCCTAACAATAACCTTCACCCCCCCACACACACCCACACAACTCCTTTTTGGGTCAGACCCCTACAATTACAGAACTATGAAACTTCAGATTTAAATAACTGAAATTATGAAAATTACAATTCTTAAAATCCTATGAAGACCTTGAAATTGACCAAAATGGACCATGAATTTGGTAGGCTCCTATGGGCACCCCAGACCAGTTGGCCAGCCAAGGTGTAAAGCACCATCACAAGGGAATGAAAGATGTTTATGTAAGCGGGGGAATGGTCCCTCTATTGTGGGGAACTTTCCTGGCTTCTATACACCCTGGTGAAATGAACCAGCGAAAGGATCTGAGTCCCCGCTCCCACTTCCTTTACCCCACAGCTCCCTGATCCTGAGGGCTCCCCCTCCACTCTCCTGAGTAGCAGAGCCCTTGAAACCCCAACAAGGCTGGGCCCAGGTTTCCTGGGGCTTAATCCCTGACCTTTTAGTCACTAGGGGCAGGAGTTAGGGTGTCCCCACTCCGAGGTGCTCTCTTTACACTGCAGGCCTTCTTGGCCCAGTGATCACTTCATAAGGTTCAAAGCAAATACAATTTATTAAACATCAACTGATTAAAGAGAATAGAATAAGAAACAATGAGAATGGTTAAATGAGAACACACAGCCCTGCTCTGTAGCACAGGGACATCAACACAGCAGTCTGCAGAGTGTAAGGACAGTCCACAGTCTCTTCCTTAGAAGCCCTGGATGTGCTGCAAGGGACTGCAGGCTGGACACACTTGCACTGGCAGTGACCACACAGCCTCAGTCTCTAAGTGGCCAGACCCCTCTCCCAGTCCAGAGCCTTTCCCCACACTTTGCAGGTCCCAGTAGCTCACCACATCCAGCTGCAGGCTGTGCTGCTTGGCCAGTTCCAGCTCCTTGTGTTGCTTCTCTGTTCCTTTTGGCTTTCTGAGCACTGCCAGTCTGCTGCTCAACACAGGGTCTGCACTGCTTGGCCTGTCTGTGTCTGGTTCTGTCGCTGCAGGACTTCTTCTTGTACTCCTCTTTCAGCTCTCTGTCTTTGCAGGACCTCTTCTGCACACAGCTTGTTTGTTCAGAGACAATTCCAGCTCACAGAGAGGACGGGGCCTGGCCTCTCACTGTCCTCACTGGCCTGTCCAACCTGTCAATCAGGCTGAGCTGGAGTGTTGGCTGCTTTCCATTGTCTCTGAGGTCAGTCAGTCTCATGAACTCTTCCCCTTCAGATACTGTGAGCTGGCAAACCAAAAACTCCCACAGAGTTTTAGTAAGGGGTAACAGTCCCCTTACATTTATGTAGATAGTAAAGAGGTTAGGACAGCTCCCAGGTAAGAGCCAGTTACCTTCAGTGAAGACAAACGCTGCCAATCAAATTTGGAAAAAGCAAGGAAAATCAAGGACAGAACTGAGAATCTCTTCACGCTCCAACTTTTGTATTGCTGATACACCGTTAAAAGCATTTTCGGAACAGAGCGCCTAGATTGGCACGGACGCTTTTCCTCAAAAGCACTTTTTGCGGAAAAGCATTCATGGCCAATCTAGACGCACTTTTGCACAAAAAAGCCCTGATCGCCATTTTCGCAATGGGGGCTTTTTTGCGGAAAACAAATCTCAGCTGTCTACACTGGCCCAAAAGGAACTTTTGCTCGAACGGGAGCAGCATAGTATTTCCACAAAAAGCACTGATTTCTTACAGTAGGAAGTCAGTGCTTTTGCGGAAATTCAAGCGGCCAGTGTAGACAGCTGGCAAGTTTTTCCAGAAAAGCGGCTGATTTTCCGGAAAAACTGGCCAGTCTAGACACAGCCTTACTGTCGGGGAGGAAAATAAATTACATAATTGGAAAAAACATTACCTGTTCGTAGTAAAACATCCTCCCAAATCACAAAGACAGCAAGCCAGACTTTGCTCTCATATATCGGTAAATTAATCATATGTCAGGAGTGTAAATGAAATCAGAATCAAGCTCGCTATTATTATATTATTTCTCAGAACATATTTGTCTTAAATATGTATATCTGAATTCTCCATTCAGTTACACTCAAGTAACATGATTGGCCTCAATAGGGTTATTCTGGGATTTTTTTACTAGAGTAATTGAGCTTAAAATTTGATCTTTGTGTTTTAGGTCACCAGCCCAGTTAGCATAAGGTTGCTTGGTTTCTCTATTGTTTTGAAATAAATATTGTCAGTGAGGAGGGGATACAATGTTAATATTTTTAAAATTGTTCCTTACCCAGGTTACTAATTGGAGTCTCAAATTCTGGGTTTATGTTATAAACCAGTATCTAGAGCCCCAGTTCCTAGGGTCATGTGATGACATATCAAGCAAAGATTTCATTTGAAAAAAAGTTTCTAGACCTGAGGGTTGTCAAAAAATAACCTTGAAAAAGTAACATTCCTTAAAAGTGTGCAGTCAAGTCTGAAACAATAGATTTAAGATTTGTGAATTTCTCCAAGTATCTCAATGGAAAAATAGTATCCCAAATCCCACTTCTAGTGAAAACTCCACCAAAGATCTCCTGGTGTGACAGAGGAGAACAGTGCAGAGGGCAGGGATGTAAAAAGGTGCTTAAAAAATTAACCATATAACTGCTAAAAATCCTAATGGTTACATGCGATGTGGGCTCTGAAATATAAAGCTTAAATAAAGCTGCTGGCTCTGCACCCAAAGAGGCTTGCTGCAGGCTCTGCACCTGGTTTCCTGGACATGAAGCCAACAGCCCCTACGGACCATCCTCCTGGGGAACCAGCATGTAACCTGAAGTAGGGAGTGGGGAGAGCCCCTGTCTGCCACAGAAAGGGGCTGCTTTTTCCCCTGCCTGCTGTGGAGAGAGGAAAGGGGCAGGGGAGCCTGTCACAGACAGGGGCTGCTCTGGCCTGTGGTGGACCTTGTGGGGCTGGAGCAGCCCCCTGCCTGGACTAAACAAGGATCTGCTCCAGCTCCTACTGATTAACTGGAATCAGTAAGCCTCACCTACTAACGGTGAGGCTTATTGGTTAACCATTTACATCCGTAGCAGAGGGTTCAGCCTATCTCTACCCAAATGAGTGACTGGCAACCTAGGCTAGCGAGTGGGCCACATGAGTGCCCCTGCTTCATCTCAGTGGGCTATAAGATTGCTGTAACCAAGACTGTCTCCTAGTATAAGATAGTTTTGCTAATAGCATTTGCATACCTAGAATCTGCAGTGCGCTGATTGAATCACGTCTGTCCTTTGATTGGATGGAGAGGTACCGCACAGCTCTTATAGTCAATTTTGTGTGCAATCAGCATGCACCTCACTTCACATGTCCTTGCTTTACCTATGTGTCCCTTTAGTAATACCAGTAAGGGGAGGAAAAATGATGTGGATGGAAACTAATGGAATCTGGCAACCCTGCACGTGGTAAACAAAATGGTAAACAAAATTGTGGAAGCAGGTTCTTTGCTGGCCAGGCCTCTCGCGCATATTGCCATCCAAGCAAAAGGTCAACTTCCCCTTGATGAAAAACCTTACATTATGTAACTTAAAAATCAGCGACGAACAGGAACCAAAACCAGACCTGAAAAGTTCATATAAAGTTCGTGCTGGTTGTGCTGACTGTGCCATGCCCGATAAGGCAGAAAACGAAAAACAGGAAACCATCTCACCCCCTTACTCCTGTCCCTTAACAGACAGGGTCTGCTAGCCTATCACAAAAAGCGCGCAAAAGCTTTCTCTATAAAACAGCTTCCCCTCCTGTATCAAATTGAGGAATCCCGAATAAACATTGGAAGGCAGAATATGAGCCAGGTCCGAGGACTGATCACTCGAGGGCCACCTCCTGCTCACCGAACCAAATGAGTTCCTGTAGAGCATAACATATACCAAACATAACGAATACCAAATATGTTGTTGTTATTGTTGTAGTTTGTGTGTCTGTTAAATGTAAGTATTGTTATCTGAAATTGTTTAGAGGTATTGTTAAGTAGTAGCGTTAAGAGTTTTAGATAAATGATTAGTCTTATAAGTAAGACTGATGTAAATGTAACTGTTAATAATCCCTGGTCTCTTGTTAACAACTATTGGGATTTAGAGAAACCTCAACGAATTTTCTTTACTGTATTGCATTTTGTTTATTGGACATTCTAATAATTATTTGGTGCCTATGTATGTAAGAAATTGATAAAATAATAATTTATATGTAGAAGCCCTTTAATAAAAGTTTAAAAGATATTTAATAATAGTTTGCCTGTTTCTGCGCCTCCCTGGGGCTAGCCACATTTCCGAACCTTTTACTTTAAATCACAAAAATGTCTTGTGGTCATCCATAGAACCCCAATGGTCTGCATGCCACCCAGGGACAATAGGTTGCCCACCCCTCACCCAAATAGGTATGCCCCAACTTCTGAGGCAAGTATTAGAGATCCCTTCTGCTGCTTGTCGGTAGGGAGAAGGAATCCCTGTGCCATTCCTGGAGAGAAAAAGTGTCCCTTGTCCACTGATACTCCGGACTCTAGCTGTCACTATTCCCAATGTTGAATGGAGTTACAGAAGTACACTCATGATAGGACGTGTCAGGTATGTTAGGGCTTCAGATTGCCTCAATCCAGCCCTGTCCTGCACTGATATCCATATATTTATAGGAATCTGATCACTGATTATTAATAAGAAAATCAGTACTTATTACTTTTTAATGTGAGTGTTGAATTCATTGCCTGTATGTATAGATGAGAATGATGTGCAACAAATGAGAGCAGCCCATTGCTGTGTATACTGAGATAGACAAATGAATATAAATATTTCTTGTTGATTACCTTAGACATTTTGAAGATAAGTGCTTTTTTTAATGTTGCTTGGCCCTTAGCAAATCATGCCCAAGGTGTTGCCTTTGTAACTTTTAGAACATATTTTGACCCATTTATGACAGCATATAGTTTCTTGGGTTTTAATCTGTTTCTTTCATTTTTATATTCTCTTGCACATTTTGGCTGGGTTTGTTAAAGTAGCATTTTCATGTACATGAAGCAGTATACTCAAAACTATTCCATTATTATTACAGGTTGTACCTCCCTGAACTGGTACTTCCTGCTCCAGCAACATCTGTGGTCTGGCACAGACTACGGATGTTTCTGGACCACAGAGCCCAGGAAAAGGAAGGTCTGGCTGCAGGGCATGAGTGCATTAGGGGGCACCAGTAGCCCTGTGTATGTGTCGCGAGAAGAAGGGAATGGGCAGCACAGTGCAGAGTTCTGGCCCCAGCAGCGGCTGTCGAGCTCCACCCCCAGAAGAGGCCAGGAAGCTCTGTTCCTGGTTGTGGAGCTTCAGCCCTGGCCCCAGCCCTCTGCTATAACCCAGGCTGCACAGCTCCAGCCCCAGTCACTGAGTCAGGTGGCTGCTGAGCTGTTCTGCTCCAGCTACAGAGCTCTGCTGTGGTTGTGGAGCTCTGTCCGTGGTGCTCCACCCTAGCAGCAGTGGGGCCGGGGAGAGTTCCAAGGGCTGGGGCAGCAGTAGGGGCAGGCTGGACCCCTAATCCAGTGGCAGCACAGGCCTTCCCTGGTGCAGCAAATCCCCTCGTTTGGGACCAGTCAAGTCCCCAGAGTGCTGGACCAGCGACCCACAGTTTGATCTTTCAAAAATTAGATGTTCTCTAATACAAGAAAGTCTCGTAAAGTATGCATGAACATTCTAATGCCCTGATAAATACGATCTGAGTATATCATGACAATCTTTCTGATGCCCCAATTGAGATCAGGCCTGAGTTTCTGTGTCTTTTATCATTTTGGTGATTATTCATAATACTGGGTATGAATGAATTCTGTACCATTAAAGGTATGATGGAAATGTTTTTGTTTATTTTAACTTACTTATTCAACATCTATAAGATATAGTATGGTCCAAATTAAATAAAATTTAGCAAGGATAAAATATTAAAGGGAATTTCTTCTAGTGCTTTAATTTTTCAAGCAGACATACAAGTGCTTAGTTCTTAAAGACTTCACTCTTCCATTATCATGTGTAATAAAGTATAACTTGCTGGCTAGGTTAACATCTTAGAGAAACACATTTTCTTTTCCCTTAAGAAATATGCCATGAATTTTATTTCTCTGCAAATTATTGTTTTTTTTTTAACTTGACACTTCTGTATGAGTCACCTGAAGTTCCTATGTATGCAGTGTTGTTGTAGTGGTGATGGGCTCATAACATTTGAGAAACAAGGCAGGGGTGGAAATACCTTCATTGGACCAGTTTCTGCTGGTAAGAGAAACAAGCTTTTGAGCTTTCACAGAGATTTTCTTGAGGTCTGGGAAATGTACACAGAATGTCACAGTTAAATACAACATGGAACACATTGTTTACCATAAGTAGTTAAGACACATTTCAAGGGACCATTCAAGGTGCAGTGTGGCCTATTAACAGCCCTCCAGTCATAGGAGGAAAAGGGTCGGGAGAAGGAAGGAGGGAAAGAAAGAAGGCAGCTGGGAGGGGTTGTTAGTGAGTTACAGATTGCTGTAAAAGCCATAACTCCAGTGTCTCTATTCAGACCACAATTTTTATTGTCTAGCAAAGTTATGAATTTAAGCTCCCAGGCTCAGCTCTTGAAAGTGTTGTGCAGGTTTCCTTTGAGCGTGAAGTCTGATAGATCAGCTATAGAGTGATCACGTTTCACAAAGTATTCACGCATAAGTAATATAGTGTTTTTGCCTTTTATCATTTTCATGTGTGTGTTCATTCAAAAGTGCCTGGTTTTATTCACATAGTTGTTACAGGCTGAAACTCTCTAAACTGGGACTCTCTGGTCTGGCAACATTGATGGCCCGACACACATCCAGAGTCCCGGTGGAGGGCCAACAGCAGGGACACCTGCAGGGATGGCAGGGCAGCGGCTACTTGGTGGATCCTGGAGCCACGGCAGCGGTGTGGGGTCGCCAGGGCAAAGGGAGTGGCAAGAGAGGGGGAGCAAGGGCAGGGATGCCAGAAATGACTTCTTCTGGTCCAGCAAAATCCCACATCTGAGACCAGTCAGGTGCCGGACCAGGAAAGTCCAACCTATAAGTGGGGCCTTTAAGGCACAATTGTATGTTGTGTTGAGTATGCATCGGACTCATTCATCTTGAAAGGTTTGTGGTCGGGGCGGGGGGGAGAATGTTGATCATTTTAGCAGTAAAAATAGGTCTTTAAGTTTTGTATCTGTTCTGGCAGATTTGGTACCACTTTGAGTTGGTGTGTGCTGATCTGTGAGGAGCTTGCTTTTGTTGATGATTTTGGAGAACTTGGGGGAGTAGAAGGTAGTTTGAAGGCCAGAAGTGGTGATTCAGGAAAGACTTCTTTAAGGGTGGAGTCATCAGTGAGTGTACATCAGTGGTCTCCAATCTTTTTAACCACAAGATCACTTTTTCAATTTAAGTGCAATGTAAGATCTACCTCAAACCCAAACAGCCTTGCAGCACTTCCTTCCTGCTCCTTCTTTGAGGCCCTGACTGTGATCCACCCCTTCTCTGAGGCCTCCCCCTGCTCACTCCATCCCTCTTTCTCGCCCATCCTCAAACACTTTCACCAGGCTGGGATAGGCAGTTGGGCTGCAGGCTCTGGTCTTGGGCCAAGGGGTTTGGAGTCTGGGAGGGGCTCCGGGCTTAGCCCAGGGCAGGGGATTGGGGTCCAGGAGGGGTTTCAGGGTGCAAGATCTGGGAAGGAGTTTGGGTGCAGGGGGTACTCATGTCTGGGGCAGGAGATTGGGGGCAGGAGGAGGTTCAGGATGCAGGCTCTGCCTGGGTACCGTTTAACTGAGATGGCTCCTGCGTGGTGGAGCAGTGGGGTTAAGGCGGCTTACTCCTGTCCCAGCCCTGCACCACTCCTGAAAGGAGCTGGAATGTACAGCAGTAGTTCCATGCGCTGCCCCTCTTCTACAAGCACTGAGCCCACAGCTTCTACTGGCTATGGTTCCCTGTTACTGATCAATGGGAGCTGCAGGAGTGGTGTCTGCAGGCAAGGACAGCATGCAGAGACACCCTGCTCTGCCTTTCTCAGGGGATGAAGGGACATGCCAGCCACTCCAAGAGCAGCAATTACTATGGGGATAATTACTCCAGCCAGAACAGGTTAGGTGTTTTAGAACTCACTACTCAAAGAATTAAATGTAAGCGTAAGAGAGGAATGAAAATTATGAAATGCACAGACCCATCAAAAACCAAAAATAACCCCCTTTGCAAGCAGTAAAACTAGCAACAACCCCCACCCTCACCACGTGTTGGGTCGGGAGAGGAGAGTGAAGGACAGTGTGTGTTTGTAAGAATGACAGAGACACACACAGGTTGTGTCTAGACTGGTAAGTTTTTCTGCAAAATCATCTGCTTTTGCGGAAAAACTTGCTAGCTGTCTATACTGTCCGCTTGAATTTCTGCAAAAGCACTGACAATCTCATGTAAGATTGTCAGTGCTTTTTCAGAAATACTATGCTGCTCCCATTCGGGCAAAAGTCTTTTTCTGAAAAAATGTTGCGCAAAAGGGCCAGTGTAGACAGCAGAGAGTTGTTTTCCACAAAAAAGCCCCAATCGCGAAAATGGCGATCGGGGCTTTTTTGCGGAAAAGCGCGTCTAGATTGGCCACGGACGCTTTTCCACAAAAAGTGCTTTTGCGGAAAAGCGTCCTGCCAATCTAGATGCGCTTTTCCGAAAATGCTTTTAATGGAAAACTTCTCCGTTAAAAGCATTTCCGGAAAATCATGCCAGTGTAGATGTAGCCACAGGGTGTATCTGGACTACATGGCTCCCTCTACGGAGCCATGTAAAGTAGTTTACCTGATATAGTCAAAGAAGCGGGGATTTAAATAATCCTGTAAACCTCGGTTCATGAAACATAAGGGAGCGGTCGACAAAGTCTTCCCTTGTCGATTGATCCACATCTAGACTGCTGTGCTGTGCCAGATTAACTGATTGTCAGCACAGCGCGGCGACCATTTTTATTTTAATGAAGCGGGAATTATTTAAATCCCTGTTTCATTGACCATGTTGGGTAAACTACTTTACATGGCTCCATCGATGGAGCCATGTAGTTTAGACACACACAGTGTGTGAGAGTGACAGAGATTTGCATTGCCAAGCTCCCTCCATCTCCTTATCTCTGGGTGGAGATAGGGTACAGAAGTTGGGGGAGGAGGGACACCCTAACATCAGCACCCCTTCTTCTCCCTTCCACATCCTGCACAGCAAGGAGGCTCCCAGGGTTGCAGCTCTAAGGCAGAGAGCAAAAGCAGCATGATAGTGGATAGAGGGCAACTGAAGTACCAGCGCTTGATAGCTTCCTGGCCAAGCCAGTCAGGATCACCTGTCAGAGGCTCCAAGATCTACTGGTAGATCCTGATCTACTGGTTGGTGACCACTGGTGTAGATTATATTTGTTTGATGATTTTTTCCCAGAATGGTTTCTAGTATGGAGTGATAAATGACACATAGAGGCATGCAATCAGATGGTGGCTTTATTTTTGTATTGAGGCAGATTCTCTCAGGCTATTTGGGTGGCACATTCCATGAGCTACTTCTCTAGTGGAGTGTCTTCTTTGGTAAAGATGGTTTTGAGTGTGTTCAGGTGCATATCCTGGACTTTCTTCTCAGAGCACATTCTGTGGTATATGAGCACCCAGTAGTAGATAGCAGATCTGTTAGTGTGGGGGTAATATCTAAGGAGGTAGCCTGGTGGATTTCTTGTATATCGTTGTCTGATGAGTTCTATTGATGAGGCTTATCACGGTGTCCAAGAAATTGACATTTAATGGATAGGTGGTGAGTAATTCTCTCAAATTTCTGTCATAACTTTAATAAAATCATCTGTCCAAAAGATGAAAATATCATTGATGTATCCGTGGTACATTTGTCTATGGTCCAATCTGTGGCAGAGGCAAATTCTCAGGTCAGTGCCCTGATTCCTCTGATGCTGAAATCCTCTCCTCCACCTTTGGTGTACTGCAAACTTAAGACAGACACAGGAGGATATCAGGTACTCCATTTTGCCCTGAAGAGAGAAAGTCTAGTAGCTTATTAAAAGGAAAGCTCTACAAGCAGTGGGAATGGATAAACATATAGAGCTGAATTTGCTGGTGGTCAAAATCTGTAGCAGGTGTGGAGAGCAATGAACACTGGTGAGGTCCTTGCACAGTTGATCCTAAATTCTGATAGTCAATAGTATTTGCCCCTATGCAGGACCCACCCTAACTCTCTGAATCCTAGATAGTCTGAAGGTGGCTAGGAATATTTACATAGAGTCATACTCCCATAAACGCCCTTTGACTTTAGCTGCGCAGGAAGTCCTCCTAAAGGGGAATTCCAGTTGTAGAATGTTCTCCACTAAATATACAGCCCCAGACTGTGTAACCTTTTCTTTAAGATAAGCTCTACATGCCCTTTACCAACCCTACACTTAGGACCTTCACTCCCGTCTTCTTGCTGCAGGTGGATCCCTTGACTAGTGAAGACGTCTTTACAGCAGCTGGAAGACTGAGGAACAGTACCACAAAAATCAACTGAATCCACTTCACATGTGGAGGTAATCAGTGAATAGAACATTCCATGCTGATTTCCCCTCTCTACCCACCTACCTGATCAGGTTTGGTAGTTGAATTCCAAATAGTGAAAAGTGGTTTAGACCAGTGGTGGGGAACTTATGGCCCCCAGCTTACCTTGATCTGGCTGCTGAGGCTCAGGGCTGCCCCCTCCATCAGTGGGGAGCCCCCGCTGGCCCACCAGTCTCACTGCTGCTCCACCTCAGAGCTGGAGCACACAAAATCAACTAACCTGGACCACTCCTCCCAGACTCTGATGTGCGAGGGGAATGTGGAGTGTCTTTCTGTTTCTCAATTGGAGGGGGGGAGCACATCAGTGAAAGGTGGTTTTTTTTTGGCTTCACACTTGTGTGCAGTCCCTGACTGCTTTCTCTGTGGGTCAGTGGCCCCCAACCCAAAGAAGGTTCCCCACCCCTATTTTAGATAAACTTTACTTCTTTACAGCAGTGGTTTTCAACTTCTTTTCATTTGTGGACTCCTAAAAATTGAATAGAAATGTAGATCCTTTTAGAAATCTTAGACATAGTCTGTGATTGAAAACTGCTGCTCTATGGTAACAACAACCTTTCACAGACTTTTAGATATAATTTATGGCTCTCCAAACCACTGCATCACAGTATGGATAAAAACACAAATTTGATTATTCTTATTCAAGAGAAAAATATACTTCCCACCTGCAGTAAAAGAGATTCCCAGTTTCACAGGTCTTGCACGTGTGAAAGAAGCTGTACATTGTATATCTGTTCTCTCATGTGTGTTTCTGTGTTTTGTTACAATTGTTTTTGGTTTACCCTCTACCGGTGGCTAAAAGCCTGCCATCCTGCAGCCCCTAAGCGCAAGCATATTACTAAATAATGGTCTGATGCTCTATGGGTTGCACACTTCAACTCCCCTTGATGACTGAAATAAATAAGAATTGAGGTTACTCAGCATTAGGGAGAGATTGGGCTCTCAGAATGTGGGTTTTAGTTTCTACTGGAAAGACATAAATTGGGGAGGAGGGGGAAAATGTAGACGATGGTCTTTAAGACTTGTGAGTCAAGTTTTAAGCATGCATTTATGTATTCACAGGATTCTAGACCTACACTGGTCACTATTGCATCTTTGAAAAAACAAATGCAAGAGTCCTGTGCTGCTGCACATTAGAGCTATGAGATTTTCTTAACATTTGACTAAAGTAGGGTGTTTATATTAGTGTCGTACCAAAAATGCAAATGGCCGTGTAATTTTGCTGTCTGAGGGGCCTATATGCTCATCCACAACTAAGGGGGTTACAGCTCCACATGAGTGAAATGAAACATTTTATGGGGAAATATGTGCAATTTCAAAGCCCTTGTCTTTAAAACTTTGTTTTAAGTTGTCAGTGAGGATGTTTGGAAGATAAGTAAGTTGCAATAAGTACAATGGTAAGTAAGTACTGATGCAGTAAGTACACAACTGAAGCCTGGGGCATATGCTTTACATAGCTCTATATACCCTAGTACTGTCCCTGTCGATACTATTATCAGTGTGTCTTTCACTATGTGTAGCTACATGTACCCTTCATTCCATGGCACCTGTAGATGTCTTAGAAGGTATTATTGTGATGCATTGCTTTTTTTTTTATAAAGGGTCAAAGCCAGCAAACTTCAAATTTCAACACAACTATGTTATTACTCATGGAACTTCAGGGGCTGAGAGAGTAGGAGTTAAAACCTATTACTCTTTTGCTCTCCTTATATATAGTAAATGAGCTGCAGTGGAAACACAAAATTTGAAATCCTTTTCTCCTGGGATTGAGGAAGTTCAGAACCTTGACCAACATCCATATTTTTGACTAGTGCTCTCTTTTAAAAGTTTTGATTAGGGCCCAGTTTTATATTTGAGTTTTGTATGCAGATCCTTTTGTCCTTTCTGTGAGCAAAGAGCCAGAGTTCTTGCTTTCCTCTGAACTTCAAGACTCCAACTATACTGACCACATTTGTGGTTACTTCATTCCTACTATAGTATTTCAACTCGACATCAGAAGCTATCTGATTCTATATCCCTCATTTGGAAATATGATTGAGTTACTTTGCACATATTCATCATAATTGATCGTCAAGTTATTTAGCCTACAACTTTGAGTGCTGTGCTAGGCCAGACAACTTCTCTCTGAATAACTTCATTTATTTTAATTTCCAGCACTCTGTGGAATAGCACAGAACTATACTACTATCACTTCTGGCAGAAACAAAGCTCTAGTTGCAGTGAGATGTTCACTTTCCTAGTCAGCTCAGCTTAATACAGCCCTCGAAGCCTGATATTTCTGTTATTTGCCCCTTTCATTCATAAATCAGAATTACCCTTAGACTTGTCATGAGTAAGTCAGAACAAAATGATAACTTGCATGTCACTGACTAAAACCTGAAACTGCATTTCATTATATTAGTATTTTCAGAAGTTCCAGCCAGGTAGGGTTCCAATGTAGGCTTAAACCATGATAGTGGAGGTATAGCTCTGTTCCATTAAAGTAAAATTGTTTTGCAGTAACACTAAGTAAACATATGGTCTTCCTGACAAAGCTATTGAACAGTGAAATGAACATGTTAAATTCTGACATTTAAAACGAATGCTACACTCAACAATATCTGATTTTTCTCTTACATTCACATCTGGAGTATTGCATCCAGTTCCAGGTCCCTCATTATAGAAAGGTTGTTGATGTGTTGGACTGAATCCAGCAGAGGGCACCAAAAATGATTAGGGCAGTGGTTCTCAAACTTTTTGGGCTCCGGAGCCCTTTACATGAGTAAAAATTTATGCGGAACCCCAGCGGTCCACTGATTGTATGTGTTGTACTTATGCGGAGCCCCAGTGGTCCGCTGATTGTATGTATTGTACCTATCGATGTTTCCAGTTTGTCAACCTCATGGAGCCCTGGGGCGCCGCGGAGCACAGTTTGAGAAACACTGGATTAGGAGGTTGGAGGCTGAGGGATTTGGGCTTAGTCTACAGCAGAGGAGAGTGAGGAGGGGATTTGATAGCAGCCTTCAAATATCTGAAGGGGAAGGGGGTCCTAAGAGGATGGAGAGAGGCTGTTCTCAGTGGTGACAGAATGAGGAGCAATGGTCTCAAGTTGTAGTGTGGGTGGTCTAGGTTGACTATTAGGAAACACTACTTCACTAGGAGGTTGGTGAAGCACTGGAATGGGTTATCTAGGGAGGTGATAGAATCTCCATCCCTAGAAGTTTTTATGTCCCGACTTGACAAAGCCCTGGCTGGGATGATTTAAGTTGGAATTGGTCCTGCTTTTAGGAGGTGGTTGGACTCAGTGACCTCCTGAGGTCTCTTCCAAACCTATGATTCAAGGAATCGCTAAGGAGAGAAGCTAGATGTATAGGAAGATGAGGCTGGGCACAGCTGGAGACTAGGGTAGAGGTGTGCACGCGCACCTGTGCATTGATGGATTTTGGAGTTAACACATTGCAGAAGCCCAGCAGGCTAGGAAGTCTGGAGATCTAATCAGCACAAGAAGATATTGGATTGTTTACCTTCTGACCTCTCCTGGCTAAGAGAAAATGTATTGTCCTGGCCTCCATGTGATGGAGGAAGCTTAGTAGACTGTACTCTAGTGGAGATGCCTGAGAGGAAAGAACTTGGTGATGAAAGTATTTAGCTGTTTAGTTGGAAGATTTTGCTGCCAATCTGAGTGGAACTAGGTGAAGGCAATTTAAAGGAGGCAGCTCTGAGAAGCCAGTTTAAGAGCCTCAGCCTTCACAGCATAAGACTTGCTCTCACTTGCTCTGAGCCACAAGGGGGTAGGAGAAGATCAGAGCAGTGCCAGCTGTAGGTAGTAAAGATCAGAGCTGGAAGAATAGAGAGCAACAGCAGAACAGGGTCAATTTGACAGTAGGCTAAGGAATATCCTCGATGCTTTGATTTTCCTGTCTGCAAAACATTTATTCACTTTTAAGGCCAAACAATTAAATCTGAAGGGTTTTAAAACATGGAGCACTGAGTATTATTGTTCATCTCCATTCTAGCTTGAGCTGCTGAGATTGGCTCAGGTAGCTGGTAGGTAGAGATGAACTCATTTTACCAGTCCTCTAGATTGCTTTGTTTACTGGAGAGGGGATTTCATGAGCAGGAAGCTAGGAAGGTATATAAAATTTTAGTTCTGTTAGCCTTGTATGTTCACAACACATTCAAACCAGAATCTGCTTTTCCAAGCTGATTAGTTTGTGCACACTGATGATGTAAACCAATCATTAGATTTACAGGAAAACATGCAAAATGTTATACCAGCTAATTGGTGGATGGTAGCAGTTTGCCTGCATGCTGAACAAAATGCATCTTTTGACTAACATCCCAGTTGTTCGGGGAGAAAAATTGCAGCAATTTCTATTGAGGCACTATTATGATTCAAGCACTGCCACCTAGTGGATATTTGGAGAATTTTTTAAAACCGTGGGGCTGTGTCTAGACTAGCCGCTTGAATTTCCGCAAAAGCACTGACGATCTCATGGAAGATTGTCAGTGCTTTTACGGAAATACTATGCTGCTCCTGTTCGGGCAAAAGTCTTTTTCCGAAAAACTTTTGCGCAAAAGGGCCAGTGTAGACAGCAGAGAGCTGTTTTCCGCAAAAAAGCCCTGATCGCAAAAATGGTGATCGGGGCTTTTTTGCGGAAAAGCACATCTAGATTGGCCACGGATGCTTTTCCGCAAAAAGTGCTTTTGCGGAAAAGCGTCCTGCAAATCTAGACGCACTTTTCCAAAAATGCTTTTAACAGAAAACTTTTCCGTTAAAAGCATTTCCGGAAAATCATGCCAGTGTAGACGTAGCCTGGTTGTATAACTCAAAACAGGGACACATTTAGATACGCATCCGTTTAAAAACTGGCTTTATAGATGTAATTATACAGTAAAGGGTTTCAGTGCCATTGTAAACATGAGATATTAAAAGTAAAGGGAATAGCTTACAGCAATGCTTAACTGGACTATCATAGCACACGCATATCTATACAACGGTAGAATTGGCAACACTGCATGAACAAATGTTAAACTGGGCTATCTTCCACATCTCACCTCTGCATTGTTTCTCCATATGTGTTGCTTCTCTTGTTATGGAAGTATAGTTTCAACTTAGTGTTCCTGCTGCACTATTGTGAATGAGAGAATAAAACAAGTATTTGGCTGACCATCCAGAAAAAAAAAAAAAAAAAGATTCCTGGACTGCTAAAGTATGAACCACTTACGGTTCATCTAGAAGAGTTTTTGTGTGGCAAGGAAGTATGCTGTAGTCTTATCTTGGGTTGCCATCACATTCACTTCATGGGTTTGTAACACAAACTATAAAATGTTAGTCTTGTAGAGTGGAGTGGTTACATGGCACATTATTCTTCCTTTATTGAGTTATGGCCTTCATGCTCTTCCCAATGCTGGGGCGAACTGAGCCAGTCCACAAAAAGTTACTGCAGCACAGTGATGTCCTGGCCACCTCCACTTCCTGGGAACATCCCCTGAACTCAGAATTAGGTAGCACAGGAGCCAGTGCAACAGTTTTCTTCCATCCTTACACTGTAAACCTAGTTGTTCAAAGCAACAGGAATATAGGGCAAGATATGACCAACGTGCTAGAATCCATAAAACCTCAGCCTGGTTTGTGTGCCATCCTGTTCCAATAAAAAACACCTCTCTCACTGGCCCTGGCCCAGCCTGTGCTAGGCAAACAAGGATACAATGAGGGTACTCGCTGAGTGAATGGCTAAACAGCTATGATTTGTGTTATGCACAAGATAGGAAAACGGCATTCTGAAGAGGAGTGGCTTATTTTACTCTATAGTACCTTTGCATCTTGGGTTTACAATTTGTATTAGTTACACTTAGGATGTTAACACTGCAACCCCCAATCCCAACCCAAACCCAAGGCCGCAAGTCTCACCTCAGCTGAGGTGAGCTTGTGCTTAATAAAAGGCACATGCTGACGATTTTCCTTGCTCAGACTGTGACCCTACCCCCCTCTGGGTCTCAGAGCCTGCCACACTGCTGTGTTTAGCCCCATAGCACAAAACCAACTCAAATGATCCAGGCTCTGAAACTCACTGCAGTGGGTTATTTTTGCAGTGCTGACCAACCCCTAGATGCCTCAGCAAAGGTCCTGCATGTTTGAACAGCAATGGTTTATATAAACTGGGAATTTGGGATTAAGGTAGGGTGTGAATTTAAAGTCAACTAGCTATTCCTGATTAAACTAATTGGCTACGTCTAGACTACATCCCTTTTTCGGAAAAGGGATGTAAATTAGACGTATCGCAATTGCTAATGAAGCAGGGATTTAAATCTCCCGCGCTTCATTAGCATAAAAATGGCTGCCGCTTTTTTCCGGCACGGAGCTTTGTCGGGGAAAAGTGCCAGTCTAGACGCTGATCTTTCGAAAAATAAAGCCTTTTCCGAAAGATCCCTTATCCTTTATTTCAAGAGCTGGATGGTGTATACTTTGCCAACTAATTATACCAAAAACCTGTCAAGGATTTTTTAAAGCTTCAAATGGGGTATTTACTTGCAAGATCCCAACGTCTGCTCCTTCTTGGCACAGAGGCAACACTGTTTCAGTGAAGTATGATTTTATTTGACATTTTGTTCAACATCTAATAGAAAACATGTTTTTCTTCCGGCCATTTTTGAGGTAAAAAGGTCAGACTGAAGATCCAAAGAGTCTTAAAGAGACCATTATTTGTACTGTCCTCAGCATCTGTGAGATGACATGTTGGATGGAATTTTTTAACTGACTTTGAGGAAAGGTGGGAACTATAGCAAATAAAGAATTGCTATAATTGCAAGTATTCAAGGATTTAAGATTTGCCAGCAAATATTACAAAGAAATCAACTCATGTGGAAGCAAGAATATCGATATTATTGTCAGCAAAATCTGGATTGTCAGCAAAATCTGAGAATGTTTTTGTAAAGATCTGTCCTTGCTAAAAAGCAAATAAATATGAAAACAGAGCCACAGCTGGTATCAGAACATTTGGAAAACAGCTGTACAGAATTAGTGGAAACACATTTTATTAGAACTCAATTGGAAACCACTTAATTGCAGCTGTCAAGGCTGTTCCCCATTCTGGCACTTCAAGTGCAAAAGGGAAGAGACCACAAGAGACTAATATCCTCCCACTAAAGGCTTTTGTCTAAACTGCAAGGCCAGATTCCCTGACCTTGGGTGGTATGCTGCCACTCCTCCACCCCCAAATATAAAAACCCCATTGAGAACCCAAGAAGGTGCACTTAGGAATTTCTTCCTGTGAGGGGTACCCTCAAGCTCTTTAACCCTCCCTCAGGAGAGAGCTTGAAAACCAGTTATAAATTCCTAATAGCTGACCTGGCTGTTTTATACACATGCACATAGAACCTCTTGCCTTCTAGGACACAGGAATCAAATCATTGTCCTAAAAAAAGGTGATTTTATTAAGAAAAAGCATTATTTGATTGCTAGGTGTTATACAGCAACCAAGAGAGGCAAGATTAAAAACAATTGCTTCCCCTGGGATTCAGTTAAAAAGTTAATGTTCATGGGTATGGGCTCAGCACTGAGGAGTTCAGCAACCCAAAACTAAAGACAATAACCTGATTGTGTCTAATTAAATATTCCCTGTTCTACTCACATCTGTTGTTCCAAGGTTTAGTCCTTTCCCAGGCATGGATCTCACTGGAAATTCCATGCCTCCCTCCTAACTTAACTCCCATTTCCCAGCTCAGTTTTGCTCAAAGACTGCAGCAGGAAGATCACTGCTTCCCATTTAAAAAACTGTTTTCATTGGTTCTTCTGGCTGCCTGCTAACACTTCCTGGAGACTTTCAAGGCCTACCATCTCTGGGTTTAACCCTTACAAGCAAGTTTACTTAACTAAATGGCTGGGATATACAGAAAAGGGTAGTATTCCTCCCATTCATCACAACAGTGTTGTACAGTGGTAGTCAAGTATCAGAGGGGTAGCCATGTTAGTCTGAATCTGCAAAAGCGGCGAGGAGTCCTGTGGCACCTTATAGACTAACTGAAGTGTAGGAGCATAAGCTTTCATGGGCAAAGTCCCACTTCGTCAGATGCACTTCAGTTAGTCTATAAGGTGCCACAGGACTCCTTGCTGCTTTTACAGTGGTAGTGTTGGTTTTCAAAGTCAACTTTTGAAAATTTATATTGACTATGCATTAAAAGTTTTAGATCACCTCATAGCAAGGCCAAATGCCTAACAAGGTACTCACCAGTCTTAATTGTCTGCCTACTACCTAATGCCAGGTCATCTGTCTTTTGTTTAAAGTATGTCAGATCCACTCTGTTTTTATCTAATGGAATATTTTTCCCTCTGAGGAAAGAATCACTTAATGGTAAAATGCAACAGTCAGAACTTGGAAGGCAAAAGAAAACTGGCACAGAGATTATTTGGAATTCTGTTTTTACTGCAGAGGCCTAGATTTTTTAATATGAAAATTGTTTCTATATTTAGATTTGTGATTCTTAACTTTTAACCAAGATCTTTACAAGAAGATTCCTATGTTCATTAAGGGAGAAATCCTGCTTCCATTGAAATGAATCAGTCTTATCTCTCATGAGGAATGCTGGTGGCCACACTCCTCAGAATGAGGATTCTAATGCTTATAATTTACATAGCACTTTGCATTCAAAGCCTTATACAGATATTAAGGCCAACACCTGTGAAATAAGTGGTGAAGGGCTCTCATTTTGTACAGCTAAGGGAAGCTGAGATAGGAAGAAGTGGTCTTGACTAAGGCCATGCAACCAGAAGTACTTCTTCTGTCTCTGGAAACTAATGGACAAATAAAGAGATATGGATGGTGCAGATGAATGAACATGGCATTATGATTAAGCAAAGAGAAATATATAGCCTTAGTGAAATAGGGCTAACTAAAATAATTCCAAATTAACATTTAGACTAGCTAGATGATTACAATACTTAGCATTTTCACAGCAAAAGTTAATTTCTACAATATATGTAAACCATATTATTTTCCTTTTGAAAGAGGAAAAGTAATTTGTCTAAGGTCACAAGGTGGATTAGAGACTGTCAAGAATAGAACCCTGAACTTCTCACTACCAGTAGATTACTTGCCCAAAATACACTAGCAGAGCTAGCCTTGGGTAGGCACTTAGACTAACAGGGAAAGTTGCAGGGTTGGACTGAAAGGTTTTCATTGAGACAGCTAGGAGGAATTTGGAGGAGTAATGTCAGGGAAAAAACTGCACAAGGTTTGCTTTGGGAGCACCCAATTACTGGAACATGTATATTGAGTTGAAGTTGGCAACTCTCCATGTCTTTTCTGAAAAAGGTGACCATTTTAATTTCATTTTATTTCCCACTTTTTAAAAACATTTAGTTATCCTTTTTTACAAACATTAATAAGGATAAATGTAATATCTAATTTATTTTCATCTGCTAACTTAATTATGTTATTTTACTTCTCTTTTGTCTCATTAATGAAGATGGATATAATGGATCGCTTCCATTTCTAAGTCTATGATCAATCAGTTGTTAAAGCCTGGTTTTAATTCCATGGTGCCCCCTGAGACACATTCCCAGCTCAATACACTGCAGCTTAATTTCTCATTACTCTGTTTTCCATCAGTTGTCTCCATGCCACAAGACAGCGAGTGTGCATATCCAAGGCAATCTGACTTAATTTTGTAACGTCAGGAGGTGCTATCAAGTGCCTTATTAAAATCCAAATGTATCTACCACTTATTTCTCCAAACCTTTAAGTTTCTTAAAAAAAAAAAAAAAAGGCAAGATAGTTAAACCATGGTATTTGTTGCTCATGTTTCATTTAATCCTACATACATAAAATTCTTCATGTTTTGTTCCATTGTTTTACTAGGAATTAGATTTACTGGGCAATAAACATCAGGATTTCTTATCTCTTTGGGAAATGATATCACATTTGCTCCTTTTCCTGTGCTAGACATCTCCCCAGGTACTCATGACTATTTCTTAAAACAACAAAACCTCCAACTGACCGTCCTGCTCTTTGACTGCATTAGTTCATTCTGCATTGTGTCTGCTTCTCATCCCATGCAGTTAACTGAGCACTGTTCCCTGTGTCATGGCCCTGGGTTGGGGTCCGGGAGAGTGAGTGGACCCGGACCCCCATCTCCGCCGCCGGCGGGCAATCGAGAGACTACATTTGGGCGTAATTTCCCGCTCCTTTTGACCTCTGTGGTGTATGTGCAGCAGGTGGGGTGGGCGGCACGAAGTGATACGGGTGTCATGTATAAATAAAACACCGGGTGATCCAGACATAAATATGCAGACACGTAACACCTGGTGGAGAATGTGGGCAGCAGTCCGTGCCCTGTGCTAAGGGCAGTGAGGGTTACGGATGGGTTGTCTGTTGTTTAAGGGGACGTCACAATGGAGGTGAACAAACTTCTGGAGTGGGTCATGGACAACCAGCGGCAGCTGCAACAACAACAGACCAAGGTACTGCAGCAGATTGCCGCCGAATTTCAGAAGCAACAACAGCAACTGGTTAGTGAACTGAAGGAGGTGGGCTGGTAGTCACGACCAGTGGGGCAGGGGCCCAGGCCTGGTGAGTGAGGATGAGGACGGGGATGTTAACACCCAGCTCTCGATACGCCTGGGGAAATTAGGGCCTGAAGACGAGGCGGAGGCCTTTCTGGTCACCTTTGAGAGGGTAGCCACGGCTGCAAGATGGCCACAAGTACATTGGGCCACACTGCTGGAGCCCTATTTATCTGGCCCAGCGCAATTGGTGTATCGCAGCATATCCGACCAGGATGCACTGTGTTATTATAAGGTAAAAGAGGCAATTTTGGACCAACTAGGTATATCCCCCGAGACAAACCGCCAAAAATTCAGGGAAGCCAAGTACGAGGCTGGGGAACGACCTAGGGCCATAGCCCACTGGGTGAGAGAGGCCGGGATGAGGTGGCTCGAACCATCCACCAAGTCAGCTACCCAAGTAGCCAATCTGGTTGTTTTGGAGCAGTATCTGCAGATATGACCCCCAGAGGGTCAACGATGGGTGCGTCGTCACCTCCCTGGAACCTTGGTAGAGGCAGTTACCCTCATGAAACACTTCATGGCCGCCGAAGGGGCACAAGGGAAAGGGAGGATTCCGAGTACAAATCCAGGACCGCGAGCCGGCCCCTCACCCCAAGGTAGGGAGTCACGTGGGGACGCCAGCCCCGGCCCGAAGCTAACACTAAGTCGGGGGGCAGAACAACGACTAGCGCCGGAGTGGCACCCTCTGGAGGCGAGGGATGGTGGAGCGACCCCAGGACAAGAGGAGAAGCACCCAGAGACCAAAGCACCGGCCCCTCCAAGACTGACCTGTTACCAGTGCAGGCAAGAGGGCTACTTCCGAAGGGAATGCCCCCTGATGGACTGCACCTTCAGGCTGGCTACACTGAGGAACAGTCTTCGGAGAGAGGTAAGCCGCCCCCAGATCATGCAAAAGGTTCAAGTGAATGGGTGGAAGCCGTGGTGGACTCTGGGTGCGGCCAGACACTAGTCAGGGCTGACACGTTAGGACCCCGGGTGACCCGAGGTCCGCCGATGTGGATCCAATGTGTACATGGGGACACGCGACCAGACCCGACAGCATGGGTGAGAATAGGTGATGGGCGGGAGGAAGGCCTGATTAAGGTGGCGGTAGCCAAGAGACTGTCATATCCCATGCTGCTGGGTCGAGATTGGCCCGGCTTTCACCGCTTGCTATAACCGAGACAGGAAGCACCGGAGACGAAAGGCAGAGTGGCCTGGGTAGCCCAAGGCGAGGAGATCCCCAGCTGCACCCACAGGCAGGGGGAGGAGATGAGGAGATAGGCCCCGCCCATCGCTTTGGAGCCAGATGCCGGTGATTTCTTGACGCTCCAGCGAGAAGACCCAACGTTGCAGCATGCGTGGGAAAGAGTCCAACTGGTAAGGGAAAGTAAGGAAGAGCCGGATCAAGGGGCCACGCAGAGATCCTGTTCTGAAGTACGGCAAGATCGACTCTACCGGGTGATGAGAGGCGGGGAGGAACTAGAGGAGTAAGCCCAATTAGTAGTACCACAGGCCTACCGGTGGCGTGTAATGGAGCTGGCACATGATAACCCATGGGCAGGACACTCGGGGGCAGAAAAGACCCAGCAGCGGGTGTTACAGCGGTTCTACTGGCTGGGGGTATATAAGGACGTTAAAGTTTTTGTGCCGCATACCCCCCGTGTCAGCTGACCTCGGAAGTGAAGGTACCCAGAGCCCCCCTGGTTCCGCTTCCCCTAGTCAGGGAACTATTTGAGAGGATCGGACTAGACTCGGTAGGGCCTGTAGAATGATACCGGAGGGGGCATCATTATATTACCCTCCGGAGGACAACTGCCCCGATTTTGGCAGATGAGCTAATGAAAATGTTTGCCAGAGTTGGCCTCCCCAAGGAGATATTGACAGACCAGGACCCAATCTGACATCTTGCCTGATGACTGAACTGTGCAGGTGATTACGAATTAAGCAGGTAAGGACGTTGGTTTATCATCCCCAGACGGATGGACTGGTGGAAAGGTTCAACTGCACGTTAAAGTCGATATTACATAAGCTGACGCAGGACCACCCCTGAGACTGGGATAAACTCCTGCCGCCCTTGCTATTTACAATACGAGAAGTGCCCCAAGCCTCAGTTGGGTACTCCCCATTTGAATTGCTGTACGGGCGGCGCCCGCGGGGCATATTAGATCTTATAAAGGAAGGGTGGGACGAGCAAACATCCTCAGCATTGGGGTTGGCCCAGTATGTCATCAAGTTAAGGGACAGACTTTGCACTTGGGCCAGTGGGCCCAGGAGAATTTACAACAGGCCCAAGAGACCCAGGTGCGTCAATACAAGCAGAAGGCTCAGATGAGGGAATTCAGCCCAGGAGACCCGGTGTTGGTCCTACTGCCAACGGGGGACTCCAAGTTGTTAGTCTGGTGGCAAGGGCCATTTAGAGTGCTAAGGAGAGTGGGGCAGGTGGACTACAAGGTCCAACTGGATGGGAAGAGGAGGCACAGTCAAATTTATCACGTACATTTATTGAAAAAATGGGTGCCCCGGGAGGCGCTGCTAAGGGAAGCATTGACCAGTGAAGAGGAATTTGGCCCCTGGGGGGAAGAGGAGGTGACCTGGGAAACGAGCCAGCTGGGGGAGGATCTGACCCCCCCACCCAGCGGGAAGAGCTACAAAGAGTACTTAAGCTGGCAGGGAAGGGGTTGACGAATTGGCCAGGGAGGACGTCCCTTGTGAGTCACGCAATCACTACCGACCCGGGGCAGAAGGTGAGGGACGCTGTCCGCCCGGTACCGCGGAAAATGTGGGAGACGGTACGTAAAGAGTTACAAGATATGATCCATTGGGGTGTGGTGGAGGAGTCCTTTAGTGATTGGCGGAGCCCCATCGTTCTGGTACCAAAAAAGGACGGATCCAAGAGATTTTGTATAGATTTCCGCAAGGTGAACACCATCTCTAGACTTGATGTGTACCTGATGCCCCACATAGACGAGCTATTGGAGCAGTTGGGACAAGCCAAATATTTGTCAACAATCGACTTGACAAAAGGATACTTGCAGATTCCGCTGGCACCTGGGTCGCTTGAGAAGACGGCCTTTGCAACACCTTTCGGTCTATACCAGTTTGTGACCATGCCGTTTGGGCTCCATGGGGCCACGGCCACGTTTCAGCGACTGATGAATCGTGTCCTCAATGAGCACCATCAGTACGCTGTGGCCTATATCGATGACATTGTCATTTTCAGTACGTCCTGGTTAGAGCACCTGCAACACCTAGACGCCGTGTTGAAAGCCCTGATTCAAGCCGGACTAACAACGAACCCAAAGCAGTGTTACTTTGGTAAGTGGGAAGTGTCATATTTAGGATACATGGTGGGCAACGGCCAACTGAGGCCTTTGTTGGATAAGGTCCAGGCCATTTGAGACTACCCGCGCCCCACGACGAAAAGACAGGTACGCCAGTTTTTGGGACTAGCCGGGTACTACCGGTGGTTTATAGACCACTTTGCCTCTCTGGCCGCGCTGTTAACGGACCTTACTAAAAAGGGGCAGCCACAACGGGTGAT
Organism: Pelodiscus sinensis; assembly: GCF_052426305.1. Taxonomy (NCBI): domain Eukaryota; kingdom Metazoa; phylum Chordata; order Testudines; family Trionychidae; genus Pelodiscus; species Pelodiscus sinensis. Next base: position 82,562,027 of record NC_143055.1, read on the forward strand.
GTGGATCCCCCAGGGAATCTGTACTTTCGACACCCTACGAAGGTGCCTAGTGACAGCACCCATGTTGCGTCAGCCGGACTTTGATAGGCCGTTTATACTACAAACAGAGGCGTCCGAGGTGGGGCTCAGGGCGGTGCTAGCCCAGGAGGAAGCAGGGGATGAGTGCCCAGTGCTGTACTTGAGCAGGAAACTGTTCCCCAGAGAAAAGAACTACACCACAATAGAGAAAGAGGCATTGACCATTAAATGAGCTGTCGACACTTTACGTTACTTTCTTTTAGGAAACCATTTCACGTTGGTAACAGACCATGCCCCCCTGAAATGGGTCCAGACTATGAAGGACACGAACGCTCGCATTTTACGGTGGTATCTGAGTTTGCAGCCGTACCACTTTGACATTGTCCACTGGGCTGGCAAAGAAAACCCGAATGCAGACTGTTTTTCAAGGATCCCTGACGCGAGCCGTGAGGCAACAGTGAGTATGGGAGTGGACTTAAGGGGGGAAGTGTGTGATGGGGTGAGGCAACCCCGTCACTGCGACCAACGGGGGGGAATCCGGAAGTCGGGGAAACGCATGCCCGCGCCTCTGCAGAAGCGGCAGCGCAAGCGCCGGCAAAGACACATGCGGAGGGGGCTAGCACACAGGGGACGCGAACCCGGCAGGAGGGGATGGAGACAATATCGGGACAGTGTACCCCACCGGGGGACGGCAGGTGACGTAACCTGCTCAACCGGGGGCGGGGCCGGAAGTAACAGCGGGGTGATGGGGGGGGGAGGGGGAGTGATGTCACCCGCCGAGCCCAGGTGGTGGAGGAGGATAAAAGCTCAGGGAAGAGCAGGGGAGGGGAGGCGAGGGCAGAGGTGGCAGGTAATGGGAAAGGGATAGATGGGAGTGCAAGGCGGCTCGCTTGAAGGTTGCCCAAAAGGATCCCCGGCGGCGGAGTTGAAAGCTGGCCCAGGGCGGGGCTGTGAAGCCTGCGAGTGGGCGAGTTTAGGGGTAAATCCCTGCCTGCTATCACAGGGAGCGCTGTTCCCTGTGTCAGGGCCCTGGGTTGGGGTCCGGGAGAGCGGGTGGGCCCAGACCCCCTTCTCCGCCGACGGCAGGCGATCAAGAGACTACATTTGGGTGTAATTTCCCCCTCCTTTTGACCTCTGCGGTGTATGTGCAGCAGGTGGGGCGGGCGGCGTGAAGCGATACAGGTGTCACGTATAAATAAAACACCAGGTGATCCAGACATAAATATGCAGACGCGTAACACTTCCCATTTTGTATGTGTGAAACTGATTGTTCCATAAAACTGATGTTTTATGGCTCTTCAGCTGCGTGAGATAGGTTTGCCTCCATCCACTTCATAGAATACAGGTTCCTAGTGACCAAAAGTACGATTACTATTTCAGTTAACTGTGATCCTTTGGCAATTTCATTCAGTAAATCTGTACTGTGCAGGATGAGAGGTACAATATGATGTCACACAGTCTTATTCACAAGCAGTAGCCTTTCCGCTATATAGCCTTGAGAGAGAACTGCAGGCAGAAACAGTCAATGCAGAGAATGCTGCACTGGAGATAGGGGGTGAAATAAACCCCCCAAGAAAGAAATCCATGCAACTAATATGTTGTTTGTTGTCATCACATTGTTCAGTCTGCTTGTGTCCTGCCCTTTCCCCTACCCTGTGTCTGTCTTGTCTATTTACCCAATGTTGTCTCATTGTTTCCTTGTTACTCCCCCGTGTCTATATTCTTTTGTTGTCTCTTGTCTTGTACTTAGACTGTGAGGTGATTGAGAAGGGACTATATTTTTGTTCTGTTTGTACAGGACCTAGCACAGTGGGGGCCTGGTCATGACTGGTACTCTTAAGTGCTATTGTTATACAGATAATAAATGCTAAAATAATATATCACCTACACATTCCTTAGAAGGCCAACTATAAGGATATATTTAAAACTGATATTTTATAGCAGGGAAAGAAATAAGCTGTTGCAAGATTGCATGGCTATTTTTGCAAGCTGTTAACTCTTGTTTGTATAATGGGTGGCCAAGAGAATATAAGAACAGCTATACTGGGTCAGACCAAAGGTCCATTTAGCCCAGTATCACAATACCAGATGCCCCAGAGGGAGGGATCACAATCCTCATGGGTTATCCCTTTCCTGTCACCCACCTCCAGAGAAACAGAGACTAGGGATACCATTCCTACCCATCCTGGCTAATACTAGGTAATTGATGTACCTAGTCTCCATGAATCTATCTAGCTCTCTTTTGAGCCCTGTTAAAGTTGTAGCCTTCACCGCATCCTCTGGCAAGGAGTTCCACAAGTTGACTATGCACCGAGTGAAGAAAAAGTTTCTTTTGTTTGTTTTAAACTTGCTGCCTATTAATTGCATTTGGTGACCCGTAGTTCTTATATTGTGGGAATAAGTAAATAACTTTTCCTTAGTCACTTTTCCACACCAGTCATTATTTTACAGACTTCTATCATATCCCCACTTAGTCTCCTCTTTTCTAAGCTAAAAAGCCCAAGTCTTTTTAATCTCTCTTCATATGGGACCCGTTCCAAACCCTTATAATTTTTGTTGCCCTTTTCTGAACCTTTTCCAATGCTAATATATCTTTTTTGAGATGAGGTGACTACATCTGAATGCAGTATTCAAAATGTGGACATACCATGGTTTTAGATAGAGGCAATAAGATATTTTCTCTCTTATTCTCTATCCCTTTTTTAATGACTCATAACATTCTATTTGCTTTTTGGACTGCTGCTGCACACTGAGTGGATGTTTTCAGAGAACTATCCACAATGACTCCAAAATCTCTCTCTTGAGTAGTAGTAGCCAAATTAGTCCCCATCATATTGTATATATAGTTGGGACTATTTTTCCAATGTGCATTACTTTACATTTATCCACATTAAATTTCATTTTCCATTTTGTTGCCCACTTACTAAGTTTAGTGAGATCTTTTTGAAGCTTTTCACAGTCTGCTTTGGTTTTAACTATCTTTAGTAGTTTGGTATCATCTGCAGTAGGGAAGAAGGAATCTAAATAATAGCTCTGAGAAAACTGGAGAAAACTATTTAGCACTCCCAGACCCTGGGGGTAGGGCTGGGAGTGCTAAATAGGCAAGAGGGAAGCTAAATAACCTCTCTTGTAAATTAGAAGCTAGTAAGATTAAAATATTGAAACAGGAGGATGTTATTGTGACGGGTGGGACACTGGTGTGTCACCTGAGGAGCTTAGGCACCACTGAGTTTCCCCCCTTCTCTGCCAGTCTGTTGACTGAACTCAGAGGAGGAACTAGGCCCTGGCTGGAAAGGCATCTAGCCTGTGAAGAAGACAATTAGAACTAGGGATGTCAACACTAGACAATTAACTGATAAGCCTAGGCTGTTTCTTCTCACCACCAGCCCCATGCTACAGCCTCTGACAGGGAGCCAGCTTTCAAACAAGCTCCCCATGCATGACAGCTCCACAGACCTGCCTGGGCTCACTAAGAACAGAGACTGGTCTGCAGCAACAGCCCCTGTCCATAGGGGGTGGGTCCGAGCTCCCCAGGGACAGGGCCTGCAGATGTGGTATAGCCTCTGTCTGCAGGGAAATTGGACCTCCTGTGGACATGGGCTGCTGCTACAGACCAGCATCTGGCCACTGAGGGCCCAGGCTCACTGCAGACAGAGGATGCTTTGTGGAATGCTGGAGCAGCCTCTGTCCATGGGGAGCTTAGACCTGCATGGACAGGGTCTGCTGCCACCCCGCACTGCTGCCTCTGTGTCAGAGGCAGCAACATATCAGAGGCAACAGCATGGGGCATGTGGAGCTGGCTTTTAAAGTGGCTTCCCTCCCCTGACAGACTGGCTCCTGCCTGCCACCCCATGCTGCTGCCTCTGGGAGGCAGAGAGCTCCTTGGTGTGGGGTTGGGAGTGCACTGGCTGCTGGTCCTGCCCCCCCGGGACTTTCGAATAGTTGTGTAACCACTAAGATTTCATGTGGTTAGATGACTATTCAATTACATGATATCTAATATCCCTAGTTAGAACCACAATGAAGGTGAGATCTTATCTGTAACTAGTTTCTTTAGTGAAATTAGCTTAGATTGCATGCTTTGTATTTTCTTAGTAATCATCTTAGTTCTGTTTGCCGTTTCTGACCATTTAAAATTCACCTTTTTAGAGTTAAGACACTTAGGTTTGGTTTATAATATAACCAAATTCATGTAATTTCTAACTGGAGAGGGGGGTGAGAGGCTATGTATATCTTCCTTCACACAGAGGAAGGAAGCAAATTTCAGTTACCAAAGGGAGCAATGAACATCTGGGTTTTGTAGTAAATCCCTTAAACTGAGTTGTCTCACAGCTGTTCTCAGTGTCTGTATTTCTGAAGCTGGGTGTAGCCCTGCCTGTGAGTTTTGCTAGTGGAGGCTAGATAGCCTAACTCAGCAACACCTAATAAAAGGGGGTCCAGGCTGGCAGAGAGGGAGGGACTCAGGGGTGTCTAAGCATCTCAGGTGACATCCCAACTCCCTGACTTCAGCTGGTGCCAATGACAGCTCCTAATGTAGGATAGTTGGTGTTGCCTGCCCAGCTGCTACCAGGATAGTTGTGGGGAGAGGCAGGAGGCTGATTCCCAATGCCCTAAGCCAGTGGTGTGCAACCTTTTTTCAATCATGACTCCCATATTTTATTGTACTCGTGTCGTGACTCCCAAGATAATTTGAGCAGCGCGGTGCTTAGATCTGTGTGGCCGGGGGCTGGGCCTAGCTGTTGGTGGCCCCGCGGCATGGCAGCATGGCGCTTAGATCCGGGTGGCTGGAGCTTATGCCCACTGCTATGGCGACCCCCCAGGAAGACGTCCCCACTTGGGGGTCGCAACCCATGGGTTGCACACCACTGCCCTAGGCCACTGGAGGACTCACCCCACCTCTGTGACTTCAGCTGGTGCCACTGACAGCTCCAAGGGTGTGTCTAGACTACATGCCTCCTTCGACGGAGGCATGTAGATTAGCCAGATCGGAAGAGGGAAATGAAGCCGCGATTAAAATAATCGCGGCTTCATTTAAATTTAAATGGCTGCCCCGATCTGCCGATCAGCTGTTTGTCGGCAGATCGGGGGAGTCTGGACGCGATGCCCCGACAAAGAAGCCTTTCTTGATCGGCACAGGTAAGCCTCGTGAAACCAGGTTTACCTGTGTCGATGAAGAAAGGCTTCTTTGTCGGGGCATCGCGTCCAGACTCCCCCGATCTGCCGACAAACAGCTGATCGGCAGATCGGGGCAGCCATTTAAATTTAAATGAAGCCGCGATTATTTTAATCGCGGCTTCATTTCCCTCTTCCGATCTGGCTAATCTACATGCCTCCGTTGAAGGAGGCATGTAGTCTAGACACACCCCAAATGTGAGGCAGTTGATGTTGGCTTCCCAACCCATCAGTTATATTTTGGGTCTTGGAAGGACACATGGGCACACATGCATAAACTACAAGATGAGCTAAGGTGAACTTGCAAGAAGGGCAAAGGCTGTGACTAGAGGTCAAATCCTACAATATTTACACAGATCTCATTCAGTAAAAAAATCATTTGCTATATTTAACAAGGGTTGTCTGATCATAGGAAGAAGGGGCAGAATGGGATAAAGAGCCTGAAAGAACAGTGACTCTGTGGCATGTTCTCCTTTTCTGGCCCTACTGGGAACCTGTACTGTGGAACTGCTTTGCAAGGATCTCTGTATGCAACATGGTGTGTTCAAGGGGGACACTGAGGCTGTGTCTACACTGGGCCACTTATTCCAGAAAATCAGCCACTTTTCCGGAATAAGCTGCGAGCTGTCTACACTGGCCCTTGAATTTCCGGAAAAGCAACGATGCTCTACTGTACAAAATCAGCTGCTATTCCGGAAAAACTATTCTGCTCCCGCTTGGGCATAAGTCCTTATTCCGGAACACTGTTCCGGAAAAGGGCCAGTGTAGACAGCCCAGTAGTCTTTTCCAGAAAAAAGCCCCGATCGTGAAAATGGTGATCGGGGCTCTTTTCCAGAAAAGCGTCTGTGTCCAATGTAGACGCGCTTTTCCGGAAAAGCAGCCTGCCAATGTAGATGCTCCTTTTCCGCAAAAACTGAAAACGGAATAGTATTCCGTTTTAAGCAGTTCCGGAAATTCATGCCAGTGTAGACACAGCCTGAATGTATATGGGGAGAGTTATAGGCAAATGAACTAGGAAAGCAAGTAATGGTTACTAGAACCATGCTGCTAATGGAATGGAAGCGCCAAGAGAGCAGAATGCATGGCAAAGCTGTCCCTAGGGAGAATCTAGGCTCTGTAGAGCAGGCATGTCAAACTCAAAGCCTACGGAGGGCCGCACAAACAAAAACTAATACCTTTCAGGGCCACCAAGGATTCCAGATGGTTTTACCAAAAAAGAAAAAAATGTGCTGTTGAGCAAAAAAAAAAAAAAAAAGTATTTTAGGTTCCAGGCTTATGGCACCAATACGAGACACCTGGCAACCCTCGGGCCACCAAAGAAAATGTACTTTGTCAGAAAGATGTAGTTATTTATTTTATAGATTATGTTTTAGGTATGCTGGTCAGTTTCAGCAGCGGCTGAATCGGAGACGCCTGCAGCAGAGCAGCTGGGGTGCTGCCGGGTTGGTCCAGTAGCACCGCCCTTCGGTGCTGCGAGACCAACCTGGCAGCACCCCAGCTGCTCTTGGGGACGCCTGGGACAGAGCAACTGGGGTGTTGCCGGGTTGGTTCTGCAGCACTGAGGGGCGGTGCTACGGGACCAACCCGGCAGCACTCCAGCTGTTCTGCCCCTGGCTTCCCTGATTCAGTTGCTGGTCAGTTTCAGCAGCGGCTTAATCGGGGAAGCCGGGTACAGAGCAGCTCCAATTATCCAGCAGCCAGAGCACTTTCGGGTTCCTGATGGTGCCAGACCATCAGGAGTGCCGGAGCATTGGATGCTGGACCAATGGAGTTTTACTGTACCTGGGTCCCGAAGTCAACATTGCTGCCTGAGGTGCTGGGGTGGTATAACCACAGCAGCAAGCTGTAAGCTCCTGCTGGAGAGCCCAGTGCAGAGCAACCAGCCAGCCATGAGCGCATGTGCAGAGCAGCCCAGCTGACCATGAGCAGTTGCAGTGGTGCAGAGCAGCCCGGCTGGCTGTGAGCAGGTACTCAGCCACATGCTCTTCATTCTTTTATAAAAATGTTCTGGTGGGCAAACAATTTCAATTGGGCTGCATGCGGCCCGCCAAATGCCAGTTTGACGTGCCTGCTGTGGAGGATCTGCAGGCTTTGTTTTCTTCTTATAAATCATGAAGTTGCAAATAATTTCATTCTCAGGAGAAAAATGGCTCCACTATGAATCTTATGGAGTTGTTGGAGGAATTCCTTTTTTAGGAAGGAGGTGTGGGGTCAGCTACAGTACCACAGGTCCACGTGTTAGTTTAGTAGTTTTTTAAATTCTATTGTATTTTTAAAGGAAAAGCTATATTGGAGAAAAGAGAACAACACCTGAGCTGTTCAACTGTTGCTGTCTTTCTGATCAACTGGAGGACAATAGTGGATGATTATCCCATTTGGTGGTAATGGAAGCAGCTGTGCTGATGTTGTTGGCACCTAAAACCACAGTTAATGATTAGCAGCAGCTGTATTTTTTCAGCCAAATTTCTGTGTTGCATGGTGAGCAGCTCAAGCAGTTGATGTCTTCAGTCTTTTTTCTGCTTGGAATTTGTAATTTTGAAGGGAATGGAAGTAACATAGGACTCTATAGTTTTCACTTCTGTTTATTCCCTATAGGGAATGTTTCTTCCCCCACTTTCCATTATATGTGAACTGTGACAGTGAAATGGTGAGTTCATTTTTGACTCCATGTGTATTCTGTGGTGGCTCTGTTCCCTTTGACACAGTATTGCTGTACCAAGCATCTTGATAAAGGTACTTCTGTAGCCTGCTCAGCTTTCCTGTGCTGCTACTTGTGGTCTCCCTTCCTCTTGGGTCCTCTTACCAGTAGATTATCACAGCAGCTGTTAGCAGAGACCTGTATAAGAGCTCAAGATAGGGGTGTTTTTCAAAATGAAGCATAAATTCCTGATTTTTCCTCTACAAAATGAATGGCTAATCTCTGTGAAATTCCATGCAAGATTAACTTTCATTCTGTGCTATTTTTCTGATTTTTGTTTTGAAATTTCAGTCTAATTTTGGTTTGGTTTCTTTTCATAAATGTTTTAAGCTCTGGCTGAACTGTTTTTCCTTGGCAAGCTATCCTTTCACTGTTGATGGAATCATTTAAAAAAACAAACAAAAACAAATATAGTCTGTCTACATAACTTGATACAGAGGTGGAGTTGGTTCACTCTACATATATATTTAAATTTGCCTTTGGGTTCTATTTTTAGATGTTGATGTATATGCTGTACACAAACTTTCAGTCATTAGTCTGATGGGTAGCTTTGGGCTTGGATGCATGCAAGGTTGGTAGAAGCCTGAAAGTATGTTAATCCTTTTCTGTCAGGAGCTATGCTTTTGTAAGATTTTATCTTACAACAGAAAAAGGTTAATGTTCACAGGAAAGGATAAAATATTCTTGGTCAGCACCTATACCCCCACAAATCTGCAAACAGTTACATGTCATCCCAATCTTCTAAAAACCCCTTGACAATTAATGCACACATCTGTCATGTACTTAGGCTTGTGACATACATAGCATGTTGGACACATCCCTTACCTTCTCCCACTGGGAAATGAATACCTAAGTCAACTACCAATATTAATCCTCCACTTCTCCAACCGCAAGTACACATTCTGTAGTTACCACAGTTACCTTCCATGGTGGATTACTACTGTATGAATTTAAGAGGAGCCATGAAGGCAGAAAGATCAGAGCTCTGAGCAGAGTTTAATCAGTGGAGGCAGAGAGGAAAGGTTGGGTATTGGTAATGTTCAGAAAGAAGAAGCCATAACATGGTAGGTGCAAAAACTTACAATAAAATTGTTTGAGAGCAGAAAATATTCAATCTAAACCATTTTATTAGAGAGGAGACTTTGTTTAAAATAGAAGTATCTACATGCCACATTATAACTTGGTGCGGGGATTTAAAAATGATGTTTCATGTCTAACAAATTTGACAGTTACCATAATATGTGTTACCTGGCCTCTTTCTGAAAGTGTACTGAAGAAAGCAGCATTTTGATATTTTAAGTTTAATATTGTTTCCATTTAAGAGGCACAACACCTCCTCAAATATAATATACTAGAACAAGGCTACTCAACTTTGGATGCCCTTGGTGCCACAATGATACTCACAGCACATGCCAAGGGCTGCAACTTAAGTGTGGTTGCATATATATGCAAATAGTTTTTCACACTGATGGGCATGAATAGAAAGATTAAGGCAAGGCTACACAACACACAGGCCCCATTTAAGTCAGTTCCGAAATTAATAAAATGCAATATTTACCCAATTTCCACCCATATAACAGCACTTTTAATGAGCAATAACAGTCCAGGAATTTAACTACTAAAATGCATGTCAACAGAAGACCATTATATTGACTGCTTTTTTGTTTTGGCTCCCAGCTGGGGGCTGCAAACAAATGGGTCGCATGTTGAGTAGCCCTGTACTAGAAGATGTACCTGGCTTTGCTTTGCTCCTTAACTCTATTTTTTTTAAATACAATGAAAGTGTACATGCTTCATTTAAATCAATCATCTAGGTTGGGGCTGAGGAGGAGGGGTGCTGTATGCAGGCTGCCCTGGGGAGAAAGGACTACCTCAGCCCTCTCTCACTGCAGCAGCTTGGGGCCAGGTGAGAAATGCTTCTCCATGGCTGCTGCAGCTCCAGTGGGCACACCTCGGGGAAGGGTGCTCTTACCACTTAGGAGGAGTTCTTGAAAAAACAGACGGACAGACAAACTCTCTCAGATATATAGTTGATATTCAGTAGTTTTTATTGTCATATCAGCTTTAAAGTTTCTTATTTCATACATTTTGGGAGAATAAGGTGCATTGCAAATGGCACATCATAGTTTTTGAAGCAGGGAAAAATAAAAGTAAGATTCTCATTTCTTACTGGCGATTTAGGTCATGTCCATACTAAATCTTTTACATTTTGTTGGATGACCCTCTGAACATTTGCTGTTTATTATGAAAGAGGCTATACTGGGTTTCTTTTCCCTGAACCTATATGAGACTACTCATTTCATTTTGGAAACTGGCAGGTCTGCAAATAGCACACCAGAGATAAAGGGGGAGAGGGAACATAAAGGGGGCAATTGCCCCAGGGCCCAGAGATTCAAAGGAGACTGGTGTCCCAGCCACTGCCACCACTGCTGCAGCAGCCAGAGCCCATGGCCTCTTTGAATTACAGCTGGAGCACTGCACTGCAGCTCGGAGGGCTGGGGCCGGGGAGGGAGGGCACTGCAATCATGGCAGTGAGAAGGGCTAACTGCCCTTGGCTCCTCTCCTGCTCAAAGCCCTGTCCCTTCTGGGGTGCAGAGTTAGGCCCCACCACACCTTCCCCTCCTCCCCCAGGCCTGTGGTGGCTGTCAGCCTTGCTGGGTATTGAAACCACTTAATTTATATTGAAGCCAATACTATAAAACTATAGTGATCTATAAAACTGGGGTACTCCTGGAGTCAGCTAGAAGTCTGGTCTCAAGACAGAGTGAAGTGGAGGAGACTTGTAGATGACCTATGCGCCACTCGGAGTACAAGAAGAAGATCTATAAAAAGTCAGTATAAATTGCACACATGGGCTATGTCTACACTCTCGGCTTCTTGCACAAGTATGGCCATTCTTGCACAAGAATCCATAGAGTGTCCACACTGCCTGCCCACTCTTGCACAAAGAAATTTACAGTACGGTCCTGGCTTTCAGAGGCTCATCCTGTATTATCATTTCTCTTGGTGCTTTCCTCTGTTAGGGTGCAGAAGTTTTAACGGCTATTGAGGATACAAAAGAGCTTTACTGAGAGAAGTTGCTTAAGTGATGTGCTGAATCAGTGCACCTAACTAGTTCTCCTTGCCATGTCTCCTTAGCAACAAGTACTACCCATTCTGTAGTGTAGGGAACCACTGCTAACCACATTCGATACTGACAGGCCATGGCCAGTTTCTCGCAATTGCCACAGTGCACATTCTTCCATTGTAGTGTCCCCAAATATATGCCAGCAGCAAGCCTATTTATTCTGGAGGAGAGACTGAAATGTATCAACATGTGAGCAAGGAAAATGTGAGCAAAAATACCAGCCAAAGCAAGTACATACTTTTATTGGCCATACCATCAAGGTTGGATTAACTCTTTTGGGGGCCCAGGTCTATTAGATTTTGTGGGACACCAGAGGCCCTAGGATGGAGCGAAAGGAAAACAGCAAATTAGAGGCAATGGATTTCAGGAAGGCAGATTTTGGTAAGCTTAGAGAGCTGGCAGGTAAGGTCCCATGAGAAGCAAGACTGAGGGGTAAAACAACTAAAGAGAGTTGGCAGTTTTTCAAAGGGACATTATTAAGGGCCCAAAAGCAAGCTATTCCACTGCATAGGAAAGATAGAAAATATGGCAGACGACGACCTTGGCCTAACCAGGAGATCTTGCATGATCTAAAAATAAAAAAGGAGTCCTATAAAAAATGGAAACTAGGACAAATTACAAAGGATTAATATAGGCAAACAATACAGGAATGCAGGGACAAGATTACAAAGGCACAAAACGAGCTCAAACTAGCTACAGGCATAAAGGGAAACAAGAAGACATCCTATAAATATATTAGAAGCAAGAGGAAGACCAAGAACAGGGTAGGAGGAGTGCTCAGTGAGGAGGGAGAAACAGTAACAGGAAACTTGGAAATGGCAGAGATGCTTAATGACTTCTTTGTTTCGGACTTCACTGAGAAGTCTGTGAAGGAATGCCTAACATACTGAATGCTAGTGGAAAGGCGGTAGGTTTAGAAAATAAAATAAAAAAAGAACAAGTTAAACAAGTGTCTGCAAGTCACCAGGGCCTGATTAAATGCATCCTAGAATACAGGCAGTTCCCGGGTTACGTACAAGATAGGGACTGTAGGTTTGTTCTTAAGTTGAATTTGTATGTAAGTCAGAACTGGTACACATTGTAGGGGAAACTCTAGCCAAACATTTCTCCAGAGCTCAGTTTTATTCTCCCACACCTCACTTCCCTCAGTCCTTTATTCTCAAGCTGAGGTGTCTGCTGAGAAAAGCTGCTCCGTGTCTCCCTGGTCTGCTGGGGAGGGGCGCTAGCTTTGCGTCTCCCTAGTCTACTGGGGGGGAAGCAGCTAGTGCGGGGTTGCCTCACCCCGTTTGTAAGTAGAGATCTGATGTAAGTCGAATCCATGTAACCCGGGGACTGCCTGTACTCAAGGAGCTGATAGAGGAAGTATCTGAGCCTTTAGCTATCATCTCTGGAAAATCATGGAAGACAGGAGAGATTCCAGAAGACTGGAAAAGGGCAAATATAGTGCCCATCTATAAAAAGTGAAATAAGAACAACCCAGGAAACTACAGACCAGTCAGTTTAACTTCTGTGCCAGGAAAGATAATGTAGCAAGTAATTAAGGAAATCATCTGCAAACACTTGGAAGATAATAAGGTGATAGAGAACAGCCAGCATGGATTTGTAAAGAACAAATCATGTCAAACCAATCTGATAGCTTTCTTTGATAGGATAATGAGTTTTGTGGATAAAGGAGAAGCTGTGGACGTGGTATACTTAGACTTTAATAAGGCATTTGATACGGTCTCATATGACATTCTTATCAATAAACTAGGCAAATACAACTTAGATGGGGCTACTATAAGGTGGGTGCATAACTGGTTGGATAACCGTTCTCAGAGAGTAGTTATTAACGGTTCACAATCCTGCTGGAAAAGTATAACAAGTGTTTGTTTCCCTGCATTTTTTTGCAGTGGCTCAGCTCCCGCATCCATGGTGGCTGAGTTTGCCCAGCGATGGTGCTGAGACGGCAGCAGGAGGAGGCGGAGCCAGGGGCACCTCCCTTTCTCCTCCCTCCCTTACACCCAGGTAAGATGATGGCCCGGAGCTCTGCGCTCCCCTCCCTGCCTCTATCCATGGGGACCCAAGATGTGTTTGGTGAGGGAGGGAGCAAGCCATCAACGGTTGCTCCTCCTGCCCGCATGAAAGAAAAAGGCTTCTTTATTTTGGAAAAGAGAAGCCTGAGAAGAGGACATGATAGCAATTTTCAAGTACCTAAAGGGTGTTTCAAGGAGGAAGGAGAAAAATTGTTTTCCTTGGCTTCTGAGGATAGGACAAGGAGCAATGGGCTTAAGGCAGTAAGGGAGATTCAGGTTGGACATTAAGAAAAACTTCCTAACTAACAGGGTGCTTAAACACTGGAATAAATTTCCTAGGGAAGTTGTAGAATCTCCATCACTGGAGATATTTAAGAGCAGGTTGGACAGACAGCTATCAGGGATGATCTAGATCGTGTTTACTCCTGCAGTTAGGGCAGGGGACTGGACTTGCTGATCTCTTGAGGCCCCTTCCAGTTCTAGTATTCTATGAGGCATTTGTAGTGCAGGATGGAGTTTGCTCTAGGCTGGGTCCAAGGGATTTGGAGTGTAGGAGTGGGCTTAGGGGAGGAGACTGGGTAGAGGTTTCGGGTCTTGGAGGAAGTTAAGTTGTGGAAGGGAGTTAAGGGCTGGGATGGGGATTGGGGTGTGGGGCATTTACCTGGCACAGCTGCAGATGGTGGTGGGGAACAGGTAGCTCCCCCCGGCCTGCATTGCCCCACGCTTATCTGCAGGCACCATCCCTCGCAGCTCCCATTGCCTATGATTCATGGCCAATGAGAACTGTAGGGGAGCAGCCCCTAGGCGAGTAGTGGCAGGACAGAGCTTTGCAGTAATGTAGCTCCAACCATAGGAGGAGGAATGGCAGAGCTGCTACCACCTCTTCTCTCACGCCCCACCAGAATAGACTAGCCTGGAATGTAGGCTTTAGTGGGTATAGGTCAAGGCCCTGGACTGAGGGGGTGCCTTCTTAACCCTGGGCTCTGGGCTGCAGCCACTAAAACCGCTTTCTTAATCCTGCCCTGCATACTGTAACTTTATACCTGCTATCAAATGCAAGAAACACAATAAATTAATTTAAAATAAAAGTGCCCCTAGAATACTTTCAGGGCACAGAATTCAAATCAGGGTGCAGTCTCCTGTCTTTAATCCAAGTGACCTAGAGTCATGGAGAAATAAGTAGACCAGACTGACTGGTTAGTGGATTATCCAGGGAAAACTCTGGTATTTTTAGTCATGCAAATAGCTAGTCATTTGTTGTGAAATCAAGAGGATTACTCTTGCCTGAGAGCTCTGTGTTGTGTTTTCACCATGGCTGGAGTCTGAACTCTGCATGCTCCAAATAAGGAAAAAAATTCCTTAGTTTCTGCCAAAGCTTTAGCTCCAGCTCCAGCAAGAAGGGTTATCCTTGGATATAATGTTTAACTGAGTTTCTAACTATCTGGCGTACATATTAAAATGTCAGGGATTTAGTATACAATAAACAGTGCAATACTGACATCAACATTTTTCTGATGTGAATTCTTTCCCTTCAGTAGATAGCACCCACTCTGTCCCAACATACTCTAAAGATAGTTATTTTTAAATACATCAAGTAAAAGAGACAACAGGGTGTATGCACCTCTGATGGGGTTCATATCCCAAGCACCGGCAATGATGTGCAGTTGGGAGGAAGGAAGGTGAGCTCTGCAGTGAATGGTCTCAGAGAGGTAGCCGAGTTAGTCTGTATCTGCAAAAACAGTGAGGAATCCTGTGCACCTTAGAGACTAAACAGATTTATTAGGGCATAAGCTTTCATGGGCAAAACCCAGCTCCTCAGGTTCCGAAGAAGTGGGTTTCACTCATGAAAGCTTATGCCCTACTAAATCCATTTAGATTCTAAGGCAGGGGTGGGCAAAAGCCTCTCAGCAGGCCAGATTCGGCCCACCATGGGCTTTGATCTGGCCCGCGAGGCAATAACAGGGCCCGCCGGGGGGAAAGCGCTCATCCCTGCCTCTCCACCCACCATGCTACTGCTGGAGAGGAGGCAGAACTGGGCTGAGACTCCTCAACAGGACCGGCCCCAGAGGGGCTGCTTCTGCAGCCACACGGTCTGGGGCGAGGCTGGAGGCCCCCCTTCCAAAATTATTGTCCACCACTGCTCTAAGTTGTCACTGGACTCCTCATTGTTTCTGCAGTGAATGACTAGTTCTTGACTAGCTATGAAAGTAGCTTGGTTTAGCCATTCTAGCCAGAGGATTTTAATAGGATTCCCCTCAAAATTCTAATTTAGGGCATTAACTGGTTTGGAAAACTGATTATGCTGCCAATTATATAGGGAAAGGGGGACAAATTCTACTCTTTGGAACAATTCGAAGGAATTGTGTGCTTCCTTTCCCAGTATGTGGAGAGTGGAGGCAGAATATGAAACAGGCAAACCTAACTTTGCACTTGGCTAGTGTTTGTAGATACAAAGCATCAGTTTTACATTGTAGCTGGTCCTCCTTCCATATGTGCATAAGACTGGCTGCAATCTGTCCTTTGGCATCAATGCTTTCAGAATTATTTTATGAGGAGATAATCTGTATAGTTATCTAATAGCAAGTTCTAGGCTACATATGTTTTAGACCAAAGGAAACAAAATCCTGAACTATTTCTACTACGTAAGTGCCATAGTCCAGGAAGATCAGAATAAATCTGCATTTCGTGGTCCAGCCTCGTGTTTAAACCCAATCTTTGTCACATTCTAAAAGACTCATAGAACAACCTAAAAGCTTTTTCTGCAGAGCATGGGGTGCTGGTTTAATCACTTCAAATCACAAATAGCTATGTGGGTCCATTACAAGTGACGCAGGTCAGCTGTAGTGAATGTGAGTGAAACATTAGTTCACTAACGGCAGGTAAATTTAGTGTATGTTTTTATAAAGAATTCATGTGCTATACACAATTGCCACCCCCATCTGCCCTTGAGATTTTTTATCCTTTGGTTGAACGTGCACTTACATGCATGCGTATATTGAATCCTGTGCATCTGTCTTTGGGGTTTCACTTACATCCACTTGAAATACATTTTAAAAAAGACAAGTATGTCGAAGGCATATTTTGAAAATGTTTCCGTTTGTTCTGTTAAGTGCACTTAAGCTTTTTTTAGCTTGCTCCCATTTTACTTTTCCATGTCACTTCGTGCCTGCTGGTTTTTTTTTCTTCAAAGCTTTCCTGAATTGAAACAAAATAAAACAAAACACTCTGAGTAGTCCTGAGGCTCCTTAAGGTACAGCTACACAGCAAGCCATTATTTCAAAATAATGCTGAGCTGGAAGACTTCTCACTCTGACTCCTGTAACCCTCATTTCACGAGGAGTAAGGGAAATCGAAGGAAGAATACATGAGATCATTCTACTGTATTACGATCTAGCCAGTTGCCAATTTCGGAAAGAAATACCATGGTTCAAAAAAAAGGCTAACATGATTTTAAAACTCTGTCTAGCAGAGAGTTCCATTCCAGCATGACTATCTTGCTTGCATATAGAACTGTATTAAAAAGACAATTAAAAAAAAAAAAAGCTAGCCTACAAAACTTCAGCAACTAAAGTCATATTGCTTTACCTTGACTCTGTTCCTCCTTTAAAATCTTGGGACTGCCTTCATTTTGGCTGTCAAGCTTCTCCTCTGAATGTCCCATGGTCATTTACTATAGTGCTGATATTAGTCATCATGAAATCCCACTAGAACTTAGTTATGCCAAGTTGCATTTGATTTTTTTTAAGGGCATACTCATTCAGAGTTATCACGTATGAGATGTTGGGTCCCAATCTTGCAGATCTGTATCAATGTGCAGGATTATTCAAGGTAGTAAAGTTAAGCATGTAAATAGGTGTTTTCAAGGATTGGGGACTTGATGAGTATAAACAAAACCTTTCTAGACCTCCTCCATTGGCATGATACATTAGCTGTGACATCAGTGCCATGGTGAAATCACTGATATTTCAAATAGAGTACTATAGATACAGTACATTTACCATGGTTTTAAAAGGGTAAAGTCATGGAGGCTTTTGGGAACACTCAGTGCATGTTGTCTGGTGAAACTGGCTGAAATTTGTAGTTTATCTTTTCAAGTTGTCTTGATTAAAGTGCTGGGATTTTACGACTATGTTTTATCTCCTTTACAAATAATTTTTTTCTGTCTTCTTGGTTAACTAAAGCCCATGTCTGCCATCTGGTGTAACTATGCTAAAATACAGCACTGTATATTGGATGTAACTTCAATATCCTTTCCTGCAAGGAAATTACTAGCTATCCTTTCTAGATAAACAGGAGTTGGTCTCTACATAATGAACAGTTTAATTCTTGCAACTTAGACTGCTTTGAACTACCACCTGACAAAGTTCTTGTTCATGAGGTGACTTTTATGACTTTGCATTCTAGCTTAAATAATAAAAGACACCGATGGGTACTTTTCCCCCCTCTCCACTTAAACAAACAAACAAACAAACAACCTCCAAAACAAAACAAAAAAAATCCCCACAAAATCTGTAGTAGGCCAGTGTTTCTGGGGTGTAATTTCTACTGTGTGAAAGTGGGTATAACACAGAAAAATCAGGGGAATGTTGGCTAGGATGTCTAAATGCCTCAGTTCTGTCTGTTTGTTTTAATATAAGAATTTTTATGAAGAGCTTTACATTTCTTTTTAAAATTTACAATTTGATTTTAAGATCTACATGGATCAGTGAGGTAAAATATTCCTTGCAGAGCACAAGTCTGCTCCCAGCTGCAGTAAATGGGAGTCTCATCATTGACTTTAATGAGATCAGGAAAAGACCTGAAATGAGCTGGCATATACTAATACCGTATAGAGTGTCAGCTTTTTTCCCCCCTTGTAAAGTAAGAATGCTGCTCTGTGTGCCAGCACAACTACTGAGGAAATGAATTACTCCTAAGTCTGCTTTACACTGTCTATGTTTTACCTTGTAATGTGATATATGCTACTATCACCAAAAAACCTGTCTGTTGTTCATCTTGACTATACCTCCACTTCTATGCTTCCACTATCCCAAAATGAGCTCTATTTATCCTGTCTTTTCACACTTTTTCTGTCTCTTATTTTAGAGCCTGTTTTAGAGAATAACTTAAGTGCATGCAAATCACTAAACTGTTCTTCCTCCCACCACCTAGCAACAGATAATATTCAGCTGAACTCATCTTTACCGTTGAGGTGCTGAGTCCCATTGATTCCCACTGAAGTCAGTGAGAAAGGATGATGCACAATACTAGGTATCAAGTATCAGAGGGGTAGCCGTATCAGTCTGGATCTGCAAAAGTGACAAGGAGTTCTGTAGCACTTTATAGACTAACAGATGTATTGGAGCATAAGCTTTCATGGGCAAAGACCCACTTCATCAGATGCATGCAGTGGAAATTTCCAGAGGCAGGTATAAATATGCAGGCAAGAATCAGGCTAGAGATAACGAGGTAAATTCAATCAGGGAGGATGAGGCCCACTTCTAGCAGCTGATCTGGAGGGCTGTCTAGACGGGCCAGTTTTTCCGGAAAATCAGCCGCTTTCCGGAAAAACTTGCCAGCTGTCTACACTGGCCACTTGAATTTCCGCAAAGCACTGACTTCCTACTGTAAGAAATCAGTGCTTCTTGAGGAAATACTATTCTGCTCCTATTCAGGCAAAAGTCCCTTTTGCGCAAAGCTTTTGCGCAAAAGGGCCAATATAGATAGCTCAGATTTGTTTTCTGCAAAAAAGCCCCGATTGCGAAAATGGCCATCGGGGCTTTTTTGTGGAAAAGTGTGTCTAGATTGGCACGGATGCTTTTCTGCAAAAAGTGCTTTTGCGGAAAAGCGTCTGTACCAATCTAGACGCTCTGTTCCGAAAATGCTTTTAACGGAAAACTTTTCCGTTAAAAGCATTTCCGGAAAATCATGCCAATCTAGACGCAGACGAGATGTGAACACCAAGAGAAGAGAAACTGCTTTTGTAATTGGCTAGCCATTCACAGTCCTTATTTAATCCTGAGCTGATGGTGTCAAATTTGCAGATGAACTGCAGCTCAGCAGTTTCTCTCTGAAGTCTGGTCCTGAATTTCTTTTGCTGCAGGATGGCTACCTTTAAATCTGCTATTGTGCGTCCAGGGAGATTGAAGTGTTCTTCTACAGGTTTTTGTATATTGCCATTCCTAATATCTGATTTGAGTCCATTTATTCTTTTGCGTAGGGACTATCTAGTTTGGCCAATGTATATAGCAGAGGGGCATTGCTGGCACATGATGGCGTATATTACATTGGTAGATGTGCAGGTGAATGAGCCAGTGATGGTGTGGCTGATCTGGTTAGGTCCTGTGATGGTGTCGCTGGTATAGATATGTGGGCAGAGTTGGCACCAAGGTTTGTTGCAGGGATTGGTTCCTAAGTTAGTTACTGTGGTGCGGTGTATAGTTGCTGGTGAGAATATGCTTCAGGTTGGTGGGTTGTCTGTGGGCAAGGACTGGCCTACCTCCCAAGGCCTGTGAAAGTGAGGGCTCGTTGTCCAGGATGGGTTGTAGATCACTGATGATGCGTTGGAGAGGTTTTAGCTGAGGACCGTAGGTGATGGCCAGTGGTGTTCTGTTGGTTTCTTTTTTGGGCTTGTCCCGCAGCAGGAGGCTTCTGGGTACACGTCTGGCTCTGTTGATCTGTTTCCTTACTACTTCTTGTAGGTATCGTAGTTTCAAGAATGGTTATTGAAGATCTAGTAGGTGTTGGTCTCTGTGTGAGGGGTTGCAGCAAATGTGGTTGTACCTCAGTGCTTGGCTGTAGACAATGGATCGTGTGGTGTGTCCGGGATGGAAGCTTGAGGCCTGAAGGTAGGCATAGCGGTCAGTGGGTTTTTGGTATAGGGTGGTGTTTATGTGATCATCACTTATTTGTACCACGATTTCAACAGCTTCCACCCCACCATCAACCTCAGCCTGGACCAGTCTACACCGGAGGTCCACTTCCTGGCTGAGGTTGATGGTGGGGTGGAAGCTGTTGAAATCGTGGTGGAATTTTTCCAGAGTTTCCTTCCCATGGATCCAGATGATGAAAATGTCATCAGTGTAGCATAGGTAGAGAAGGGGCATGAGTGGATGAGAGCTGAGGAAGCATTGTTCCAGGTCAGCCATAAAAATGTTGGCATATTATGGGGCCATGCGGGTGCCCATAGCAGTGCCACTGGTCTGGAGGTATATGTTGTCACCAAATATGAAATAATTGTGTGTAAGGATAAAGTCACAGAGCTCAGCCGCCAGTTGTGCTGTGGCATCATCAGGGATATTGTTCCTTATAGCTTGTATTCCATCTTTGTGTGGGATGTTTTTGTAGAGAGCCTCTACATCCAAGATGGTTAGGATGGTGTTTTCTGGTAGATCACCAATGCATTGTAGTTGTCTCAGGAAATCAGTGGTGTCACGGAGATAGCTGGGAGTGCTGATGGCATAGGATCTGAGTAGAGAGTCCACAAATCCAGACAGTCCTTCAGTGAGAGTGCCAATGCCCGAGATGATGGGGCATCCAGGATTTCCAGGTTTGTGGATCTTAGGTAGTAGATAGAATAACCCCGGTCAGGGCTCTAAGGCTGTGTTGATTTGTTCCTGTGCTTGTGTAGGGAGTGTCCTGAGCAGATGGTGCAGTTTCTTAGTGTATTCTGCAGTGGGATCTGAGGAAAGTGGCTGTAGAGTTTGGTATAGGAGAGTTGTCTGACAGCCTCCTTTTGGTAGTCAGACCTGTTCATGATGACAACACCACCTCCTTTATCAGCCTCTTTGATTATAATGTCAGAGTTGTTTCTGAGGCTGTGCATGGCATTGCATTCTGCACGACTGAGGTTGTGAGGCAAGCGATGCTATTTTTCCACAATTTCTGTCTGTGCACCTCGGCGGAAGCATTCTATGTATAGGTCCAGACTGTCATTTTGACCGTCAGGAGGAGTCCATGCGGAGTTCTTCTTCTTGTGCTATTGGTGGGAGGGTATCTGTGTGTCAGTGTGCTGTTCAGTGTTGTGTTGAAAGTATTCTTTGAGTCGGAGACGGCGAAAGTAGGCTTCCAGATCACTGCAGAACTATATCATGTTTGTGGGGGTGGTGAGGCAAAAAGAGAGTCCCCAATATAGGACAGACTGTTCTGCCGGGCTGAGTGTATGGTTGGATAGATTGACTATATTGCTGGGTAAGTTAGGGATACCACTGTTGTGTCCCCATGTGGCAGATAGGATTTTAGACAGCTTTCAGTCCTTTTTCCTCTGTAGAGAAGTGAAGTGTGTAATGTAGATCTCCTGTCTTATTTTAGTAAAGTCCATTTGTGTGGAAGGTTGTTTTTTTATGAAAGTCTCCAGATTGGAGAGCTCTTTTTTGATGTTCTTCTGTTTCCTGTACAGGATGCTGATCAGGTGGTTCCTCATTAAACAAAGACTGTGCATGGCTAGCCACTTACAAAAGCAGTTTCTCCTCTCTTGGTGTTCACACCTCCAGATCAGCTGCTAGAAGTGGGCCTCATCCTCCCTGATTGAATTTACCTCGTTATCTCTAGCCTGATTCTTGCCTGCATATTTATACCTGCCTCTGGAGATTTCCACTACATGCATCTGATGAAGTGGGTCTTTGCCCACGAAAGCTTATGCTCCGATACATCTGTTAGTCTATAAGGTGCTACAGAACTCCTTGTCGCAACACTAGGTAAGATCCAGCCTTCGTCATTTTGGGTACATAAATCCACACAGTAGCTGAGATGTCTGATTTGCACCTCAGGCAGAGAACCATCTGCTAGCTTTGCTGAAGTCAGCATGTTAAAATTAGCAGGGGGGCTGCTGTAGCACAGGCAGTTTGAGTATGAACATAGGGGGTCAGTCTGGATTATGCACAGGTAGCTATTTGGTGTGTCTACACCATCCATGGTTTTTAGCCTGCTAGCTCAAGAGGAGCTAGCATAGATATGCCTATCTGAGCTGAGCATCACATCTTCTACATGCTGTGTAGCTGTAGCCTTGGAAGGATTCTTCATACAATAGCGGCAAAGACAAATCCTGGTTATTTCCGTCTAGTGAAGGCAGTGCAATTGCAATTACTTGCATAAATGTTTACAGGATTCAGCTAGATACTGATAATGCTCAATTAAACAAGGCCCATCACAGTTATTACACTGTTTTTGTACAAGATTTAGAATCTTCACCAAATGTGAAGCAAGACTTTAAATATACATAACTAAACAAATGTAAATTCAAAACCAATCTATGCAAAATCTGAAAGGATTAAATTGGTGCTACATTCCATGTTTCCTGCTTCAGTGGAGGGGAGTGGGTGGGAATTCACCACCAGATTAACAGAGTCAGGAAAATGTTCTTTTATCACCTAACTAACTCCAAGATAACCTTCAAAATACTGTACACTTATTTTTTCATTCTTGAAGGTTTGATGCTTTATATTTGACTGAGGCATTGATTTCTTTTTCACTAGACAGCTAGTTCATATTACTGGATGGAAACCAACAAATAATATAACATTTTGACAAGTTCTGTGTATCTGGTGGGAGAAGAAAGTTTGGTGTATTGTGTCTTTTACTGAAAACAATTTTTACCCTGGAGACATCTTTACAGAAGATGGACTTAGGATGGTTGAGGTACATATATAAGACCACTTCCTAAGAGATCTCTTGAGGATTCTCATCTGATCAATCAAGGGATTTGAGAGTCCTTAGTACCTTATCAGTCTGCACATAATTTCATATCTTTTCAGATTTATCCCAGTTCTTCTTATTGCATTTCTCTTGATTGAAATCTTGTACTTGTGGTAAATCTGCTGCCAGACATTCGGCTCCCCCAGAGTCACCCCATGCCATCATCTTACACTGCTTCAGTCTGCTCTAATTTATATCAGATGGAGATATCAAGTTATGTGCAAGCAAACATGTGGGTGGAGCAGCTGGTATGAGAAGTGAGCAGCCTGACAATAGGAAAAAAATCAGGGGCGATTGTAATATAAAAATCTGCCTAGGAAATTGCAGCTCTTACAAACTGTTCATGAGCTCTGACAATACAGTAATTCTGCCAGGTAACAAGTCAGGGATTCTCCTGACTTCACTGAAAATGAACTATTTGAGACCTTCAAAGATCTTGTTAGTTTTGGCTTTGACCCATTTCAATTTATAATGCACTTCCATTTATTCTCAAAAGTGATTCTCATTGAATTTCAAAGCTAAATTTAAAAATCGCTGACATTTTTTTCAGCTGGACTTAAGTGACTGACTTGATGTGTTCTGAAATACATATGGCAGTTACATAAAGTTTAGAAGGTGCTGCAGTCAGTTTATGGTTTCATGAAAGGTGAAGATTTTGTTTCTAGTTTAATTCATTGACGTGAAATATGTGTCAGTTTGATCAGGTAGTGACAAATGCTTTCTTATAGAAGGATAATTGATTGCCTCAAATCAATGAGAGTTCAGTTAGTGAGGAGTGCAGCTTAATGGAATCTATGATCTAGAGCAGGTATAGCAATATGCTAGGGAGAAATATGAGCAAGGATAACCAGGGAAGGTATTTGCAGCAATCGAGACAAGGAAATGTGAAGGCGTGAACTAATGTCTTGGTGACAGAGGTGTGTTTTGGATATGTATTGAAAGTACAGGGCCGGCCTGAGCCATTTGCGCGCCCCAGACCCCGGGAGTGCGGCGCATGCGCAGCCCCACCCCCGGGCACGTGGCAACCCCCGGGTGCCCGGCACATACGTGGTCTCACCCCCATGCGGTCCGGCAGACCCGCGCGGTGCCTCCTACAGTGGGGTACCCTGGGCAGTAGCCCGGTCAGCCCATACCTTGAGCTGACTCTGTGAAAGTCATGCAGCATTTCGGAAGGATCTGATTGGAGGGAAGGAAACAGGTCTCAAAAATGTAAAGGATGTGGACCAGTGGAGTGGAGAAATGTGTTTGAAATATAGAAAGAAAATACATTGATAAGATTAGAAGGGAAACATTCGGTTCCAGTTACTGTAATGTGCTATGGCATTTTGTTATGGGATCCTGCACTTCCTCTCACCCCCGCAATATACCTTGCAGACCTGACCCTTACATAGCTCCATTATGTAGCAGGAAGAAATATTGTGGGGGCTCTTTTCTGTTGCCAGTGCTAGATGCTGGTATAGGTGCTAGAACTAAAAGGCATGTCTC
The DNA here is from genome assembly GCF_052426305.1 of Pelodiscus sinensis. Taxonomy (NCBI): domain Eukaryota; kingdom Metazoa; phylum Chordata; order Testudines; family Trionychidae; genus Pelodiscus; species Pelodiscus sinensis. The sequence goes on from NC_143055.1 coordinate 82,586,214, forward strand.
AGCCCTACAATTTTGGCTGTTCTATACAGCAGCAATGTTTAAATAAGAGATAGACGGTTTAATGGAGAGGTCACCAGGAGCATGCTTGGAGGATGAAGCTGAAGCAAATCTAGAGGATATCACCACATGGTAAAATTTGTGGGTGAAAGAGATGGGACAGTGGGATACTAGCGGGGAAAACTGAAGAGGAAATAGGAAATAGAAAGTAACAGGAAGGATGACCATGTGTATGAAGGTCATGATGAAAAGGCAGTACTGAGTGATTGGGAAGGGAAATAGAATCACAGAATACTAGAACTGGAAGGGGCCTCCAGGCATCAAGTCCAGTCCCCTGCCCTCATGGCAGGACCAAGTACCATCGATTCTAGCTCTTCCCTGATAGATAATTATTTAACCTGCTCTTAAATATCTTCAGTGATGGAGATTTCACAACCTTTTTATCCTCTTTCAGCACTTAACCACCCTGACAGTTGGGACGTTTTTCCTAATGTCCAACCTAAACCTCCCTTGCTGCAATTTAAGGCCATTGCTTCTTGTCCTATCCTAAGAGGTTAAAGAGAATAATTTTTCTCCCTCCTCATGACACCCTTTTAGGCACTTGAAGCATCCCAGAATGATGTTTTCCTTTTTTATTTATTTTTTATTTTTTTTGGCAATAGTGTTTCACTGTTGACTCATATTTAGCTTGTGGTCACTATGACCCCTAGATCCCTTTGAGCAGTACTTCTTCTTTGACAATCACTTCCCACTTTGTGAGTGTACAACTGATTGTTCCTCCCTAAGTGGAGTACTTTGCATTTGTCCTTATTGAACTTCATGCTATTTACCTCAGAACATTTCTCCAATTTGTCCAGATCATTTTGAATTATAACCCTATCCTCCAACGCACTTGCAACCCCTCCCAGCTTGATATCATTGGCAAAATTTATAAGGCTACTCTCTATGCCATTATCTAAATAGTTGATGATGTTATTGAACAGAATGGGTCCCCAAACTAGTCCCTGCAGAACCCACTTGTTATGGCCTTCCAGCATTACTGTGAACCATTGAAAACTACACATATGGTTTAGGGGAGGGACATCAAAACAGTTGGTATGATAATGATCAACACTGGGTTCAGAATTGGAACTACTAGGTATTCCATTCCCCAGGCATATCTGGACAATGTGTTTGCGAGGATGAAGCAGGCCTGGCTTATTGCCTGATGTCTGAGAAAGAGCAACAGCTGGAGGCGCTCCTAATATCAAAACTTAATCCAAAGAAATGGCTGAAGCAATTCATCATTCATAATAAAAAGTCAAAGGATCTGTACAAGGAGAACTGGAAGGAAAATTTTATTTGAAAACTAAGATCTTTAAGAGGGACTTTATGGGTTCTGCAGTATTCCATAAGCATGCACAGTCAGATTATTTGGAGCTAAAACAAACTAAGTTTGGAGTTCATCATTCTTGCCTAAATAGGTGGAATCTGTTTATAAAAGAATTAGACAAGGCAAAGCAAAAATCAATAGGTGTGTAAAAGACAAATTTCTGTCATTTGATGTATTGTATTGCAAGGGGTTTTCAGAGAGTGTGGAGGAGAAAGCTAATAAATGATACTGATTTAAACTTTATGCAGTTTAAAAACTTTCATGAGCTTTACTGGACAGTTGCCAGTGTCAGCACCTCTGGCATTATTCAACCAAAACATATGCCAGAAACATCTAGAAGACATTGATAAATGTAGGCATATATTTTGGGACCATCAGAAAAGTGTTTTACAAATGGTTGAAGAAGCAACTGAATAAAAAACTTCATTTGGATTCAGCTATGTATATTGTAGCAGATGTCTAATGTAAATGGAATTGCACAGAAACAGCTGAACTGAATCCCTTTGTCTAAGAGCAGAGAGATTTATTTTTAGACATTGAAAGGGCTGGGCCATCTCTCTAAGGAATTTCTTGTAGACATGGTAAATATAGTTGAGTCTTAAAGGTCCTGATTCAGTAATTCACTTAGGCATAAGTGATTGGTTTGTACTGTGCGAGCTTTTGCTTAGTCCTTTCCTGAATTAGGGCCTCTGCCGCCTTGAGAATGGAGGATAGTGACTGAGTGTGTGTGAAGGAGCTGGGTATGCTGAGAGTGTTCTGTACTCGTATAGTGCTGCTTGTATAGTACTTCTATGCAGGGCCCTCCTTTGGAGAAAAAATAGAAAAAAGGCATCCCCCCTGTGTCCACTCCTCCAGTAGCCCCACTCTGATCATGTGAGCTACCCCTCCTCATCCCCTCTCCTAACACCTCCCTCTACACACCTGCCCTGCCTCTCTCCTCTGGTGCTGGTCCCTCCCCTACAGGTGTCTGCCCTTCTGCTTCACCCCTAGAATCCCCTGGCACCTGCACCTTCCCTTACCCCTGCACCCTCCTGGTGCCTCCTCCTTCCCTCATTGCCCCTGTGCCCATTGCCCTCTTTTTCCCTGATGCCCACCCCCTCTCCACCCTCTCCCCTCATGCCCCTGTGCCCTTACACATGCCTTGCTCCATCCCCACGTTCCTCATGCCCACCCCTCATTTCAAGCCTTCTCCCAGCACCTCCTCCTCCCCTCTTTAGCTCCCAATGCCCCTACCCTCTCCTCTCCCAGCATCACCCTGTCCCCCCTCCCACTGACACCTCCCCTCCTGCCTTTTTCCTCATTGTCTGCACTTGGCCCCCTGGCATTTGTTTCTCCTCCTCCCTGTCCCTTGGTGCCTTCCCCTTTCTTCTCCTGACCTGCCCCCCTCCCCTCAGCACAAGCCTCTTCCTCTGCCATCCACCTTCTGCCTCCAGTCTGCCTTCCAGGCCGCACCCCCGGCCCAGGCTCCACACCACATGCCGAACTGAGTGGTGCAACGCTGGGCTGTGCGGTTTTAAAGTCCCAGGACATGACATCACACCATGCCCAGGAGTCTCCCTTCTCAGCTGTTGCGTGGCATTTCAGCACGCCATGCATGCGCTCCCTTGGCCCCACATGGCCTGTACTGGCCAGCATCATGGAATTTAAAGCGCGGGGCTGCGGCGCCCTTTCACAATCCCCCTCGTCCTCCAGCAGCTGCCAGCCGGCCCTTTGGCGGATGGCCCACTGGGAAATTCCTGATATCCCGCCAGGCCAGTCCGCCCCTGGCGCTGGTTCAGGGCCTTTTGAACCATGGGGCCCGGGGCAGCCACTCCACTTGCCCTACCCTATATCCGCTGCTGCTTCTATGTCACTTTCCATACGAGGATCCCAACTTGTGGTTAGTCAGTCAATTCAGTCTCTGTGCATGCAGTAATGTCTCCACTTTACATTTGCAGGAACAAACACTGAAAGCCTAAGTGCTTAAAGTTACAAAACAAACTTGTGGTGGAGCAAGAATAGAGCCCAGGTTACCTGACTTCCTGTCCTGCATCTTGTTCATACTAAAATGAAATGACAGCAAATTTGATGTAAACCCACAGATGGTGGAGTAGCCTTCTTGCTATGAAGTACAACGTGCAATAAAAATTTAGCTCTTGAGTTTTAATAGTCAGGAATTTTTGGCCCCTAACTGAGACTCAGTACACAGTCCTATATCTCTTCTGAGCATACATCAGTTTAAAAAAAAACATTTAAGCTATGTGAAACAGGCATCGTATGGATGAAACATGTTAGGAGCTTCAGGATTTTAAGTGAGGTGGTAGAACATTCTGGAAGCTTCTATCATATCATAGATAGAAATTATCTGCCATAACAAATTACAGTGTCAAGAATTCTGCTGTATTTTATTTGTAGAACAGACTTCATTAAATATTTCAGATAAAGACATTAGATTTTTTTCAAATTCCTTGTGTCTAATTCCTACCGTTGTGATTATGGCTATTTAAAATTAATATCTGTGTTCTGGTATATTCTTTCTCTCTGGGCTTAATACTGTTCTGACTAGAGATTTTGTGATTGGTCTGAGGAATGGAGAGCTACAACTGAGCCAGAACTGAGCTCAACAATTACTTGTAAAAGAGCCACAAATTATGATTAAGAAGCCAGTTAATGGTCTGACATTTTGTATTGTAATTCTGAATACTAAAGACGGAGCATTTTATAAGTAAAAAGCATGACTGTCATTGAATACTTAAAATGTTGCTGCCGTAGCATCTAGAGTTGAGGCTGTGTTATACTGAAAGAAAATGCTGAAAATTAGCTAAAACAGCATTGCTAGGAGTGGTGGGTAGGAGTCTCATAGAAGTTGCAAAATTACAGGGAGGGAAGTGGGTGAGAGGGCACATAATCTAATCCCAACTCTTGAATATAATTTTTCTTCTGATGGTTGAATAAAAGGGAAGAAGTACTTTCACACAAGATGTGGTCTTCATTTGAGAAATTCTCAGACTCATCAGCAGCTAAGAAACTCCTTTGCCTCAGGAACCCAAAGCAGAAGGGGTGTGTGTGTGTGTGTGTGTGTGTGTGTGTGTGTGTGTGTGTGTGTGTGTGTTTGTTTTAACTGTAATCTGTGCTTATAGTTTACATATATGGAATTGAGCTCAAATAAAATTTGAGTCCCTGCTTCTGGGTAATGGCAAATCAGATTATATTTTTCAGGAATGTCACTTGCAGTACTAGATCTTATTTTGCATTGGAATTCATGGTACCTCAGATATGCAAGCTACTAAATAATGTTTCAAAAGTGGAAAAGAGATCCAGGAAAATGTCCATTAGGACCTGTGTGTGTTGTGTTTCTACTTCCACTTTCATTGCTGTCCTCTAGCATCTATGCCTTGTTGTGGTGGGACCACTTGCATGTTCTAACAATCCCCACATTCATTCAGCCAGGGCTTTTTGCCTCTGATAGTTTCAACCAGGCCAGATTAGCCTGTGTGGAGGCCTGAGGACAGATAAAATAGACATCCGGGATCTCCAATTGGTTTATAATTTAACTGACTGCAGCTCTGTACATGCCTGTTTAAACAAATAGTGTTCCACTAGGGGATTTTTACCATTGACTTCACTGGAGCCAGGATTTGGCCTTAAGAGAATAAGAGTAGATAGTCTTCTAAATACGATTAGAATGATCAGATGGCGCAAAATAGGGACAAAGGGCAATAAAAAATCATAGGAAAAAATTGAGGGATTCATTACTTGTATCGATAGATGTCATATTAGTGAACCTCAGATTGCCCTAGATTAATGAAATCTTCAATGAGACATTAGTCCAAAATGCTGAGGATGTACAGCACTAGAGTTTTTCTGTCTTATTATCTATCCATTTCTGAATGATTCCCAATATTCTGTTCATTTTTTTTATTGTCTCTGCATGTTGAGTGGATGGTTTTTCTGTGGATGTGTTTCTACAATTCACATTAAGACTGTTTGTTAGTTTTTTATAATTTGGTTGTTGTACCTTTCCACTTCCATAGCAACAATTTATTCTGAGCTCACACTAATTGTGAGAAAATCAAATTCCATCTGTTTCTGCCAAAGAAAGGAAGCAGATTGAGGATCTTGATAATAAATTTCACTTGCATCCATCTTTAGTTTGTTAAGCTAACCGGTGCCCGGAAGAGTTGTGCAAAGTAAACAAACAAACTTCCCTTCCAGTGAGCAATATGTAGACCCATCATAATGTCAGACAGTTGACTGATTTTCACAAAACAAGGGCCTCTAAATATCTACTGATGGGTAGATATTTTGATGGGTTTGTCACCTTTAGGTTGGTTCAACTGGAAAAATGTATGTTGCTGGAGAATCAGATGAATAACAATTTTTGTTTTAAGACTGTAAACCTTAATGTGTGCTCAATCAGTAGCTTGTGAGCGTCATCCACTTTTACAGGAAAAGGCAGTTGTGCTTTCTCATCCTGCAAAAGCAGAACCTAGGAATAAAACTTCAGGAAAGCCTCAAACAAAGTACATTACAGAAAATTAGCCTAGAAATCACAAAGGCATGAGTCACCATAGTGAGGTCACTGCAGAAAGACAGCAACTGCCAAATATTTCAGAGGTGAAGTACTGAATCATTGTGGGATTTCTTCTGTTAGTGTAAATAGCTCTCTGCCCTCAGCTTCATAATTCTTCTTGTCTAATGTAAATAAAAATTTAAACAATGGAACTGGGCCTAAAATGAGTAAGCGCTCTTGAAATGAGGACTAGTCTGTGTGTGGTCAAAGAGGCTTCTCAGGCTGTGAACTCTAGCCAAGTGTTACATATCACATTAATAGAGAAAGCAAAAAGCAAGTAAAATCCACTTACTTTCCTCTATCCCTCTAATATTTCCAGTTTTGTAGGATATAAACAAAATGGCATATAGGGGCAATAAAACACCTTTTTTCCTCAGATAAATCAACATTTCACTTTTGGAAACAGCTTTCTGTTTTCACCTAATCCAAAATAAAAAAAAAAAAAAAAAAAAAAAAGTACTACAGGCAAAGATATAATTCCAGCATCTAATAAACTTTCTTATTGGTTCTTGTATGGGATGATCTTGTGCAGATGCTCCTAAAGCTAAAATTCAGAAATCCCTTCACAGCCCTTTCCATTGTGTAACATCATATTCACCTGAGCTGGTGCCGGCTTCTAAATCCTCTTGGGCTGGAAGCAATGATTTAACTTACTCTGAAATGAACCTCCCTGTGAATCTTTCAGGACAGATGATTTTTGGTATCATAACCAGAGAAGCAGGCTGTCCCAAGACGTTTGTAGATATCTTTTCCATATACTCTTCAGAATCTTAATGGCCATGAGACTTAATGTGTTGGGGACCCCTCTTTTCAAGCAGTATGGTAATAGAATTTCTTGCTATTTTGAACTGTGATTTGAGTGTTGTGGGATTATAAAAAACAGTTGTTAAATGAGGTCTTTGCTGTCAGCAGGTGACCCATTGGCATTGAATATGTGTTTGAATACAAAAACATTGCTATATTTTTAGAACACAGTCCTTGAAGCACCCAAATTAAAACAATTGTGTGTGTGTGTGTGTGTTCACACTTCCACGTGACACACATTCCTTGATAATCTCTCCAATAATTCCTTAACCATGGACAATTAAAAGTGCGTTTTGCCTCTAATCCATGGAGATAATGCATTGGCATATATAAGCAGTTAGCAATACATGGAAAAAGTGGGAACATGGATATCTTCTTTTGGATCATAAGTGTGACCTTCCCAAAATGCAATTAAATTAGTTCTGTAATGATCTCTGAGCAAGAGAGAGTGAGAGTCCAGTGCACTGTTCGCTAAATGTATTTGTCTGTGTTTATGCCTAGTTGGCCCCTTTTGGGTAGGTTTCTTCTAGGGAGAGGGTCAGTACTTTAGCAGTGTAAGAGCTGTGTAGCTTGATGGACTACAAGCTTCTCAGTAAGGTAGGCACTGGCAGAGTTTCTGTATTGGACATAGATACGTTTTTCTTTATATAGTATAGTGTAAATACATTTAAATATATTTACTACACAGCAAAATAACCCTCAGAGGCCTTGTTTAGGAATGGGAGTCCCATGCTCTGCTAGATACTGTTCATAAACATAGTGAGAGACAGTATTTTTGCTGAAAGAGCTTGCAAGTCAAAGACAACACAGATGACATACACATGAAGTGGTCAGGTTGATAATACATCTTGAGAGGGGAGGTTCTGTGCATATGTGGGAGCATGCAAGAAAGAACAGACACGTTTGTGGGACAAGTGGATGTTTAAAGATGGCAGTGTTGTCTGAGCAGAGGGCATGGGCAGCTGACCTAAGATACTAGATCAGATGAGTTCCCAGGAAGGAGCAGAGATTTTCAAGGGCCTTGAACATGAAGACAAGAAGCTTCAAGTTGGTGTGTTGGAAAAGTAGGAGACTGTGTATGTCAGAGAGAGAGACACACAGGAGAACATATCAGGAAAAGTTTTTAGCAGCTGCATTTTGAATGTAAAGGGTGAACCAGATAGCAGGTAAGCCACAGAGAGGTTATTTGAAAGGCATTTTATAAAGTGCAGAGCATAGTGGTCTAGTATTGTGAGCAAAAGTTCCAGAACTCTGGTCACATTGTTTATACCAGTGGTACCCAAATTGTGGGTTACCTTCTGCTGCAGTGTGTGTTGTCTGTCTGAGGTCAGTAAAGTACCAAAGGGTAAGAGTATGTTCAGATAGGTTCAGTTGGATGGGGGTGAGTGGTTTCTCTGTAGCATCTGTTATTAATGATTCTGTTCTTGCTCTAGTCCAGTACTATAGCAAATGATCACTTAGCCCAGCTATTTAATAATCATAGCCATAGGATGTGCTGGGGAAAGGGTGCTTTCAGTGTTGGTGTGGCCTTGTCTATACTATTGCAGGCTGTTGACCCAAGTTACACAATTTCAACTATGTGAATAACATAATTGAAGTTGATGTACTTAGATCTGCTTACTTCAGTGTCTTCACTGTGGTGCTCTCCCATCAATTCTGCTTACCCTTCTCATTCTGGTGGAGTATCAGAGTCAACGGAAGAGCGCTCGGTCATTTATAGACATGATAAATTGACCCCCATTGGATCACCATACTATCTTTTAGGCACCATTTCTACCACTTAGTCCAATTCTCTGATTTCAGCTGTAGTTATTTTCCTAGGTAGTGGGGAAAGTTCACTGCTACCACCACTGCCTGTGTCTTGCTTTTCACCACAAACACCATATTCAGACCAGCTCTAAGATTTGTCCCTTAGAGTGACCTTCTTATCAGTGATTTCAGCTTACATGGTTACTAAGAAGGATAACACTTCATTACTCTTGCATCCAAGATGTAAGTGAATTTTAATTCAAAATTGATTACCTTGACGAAGCAGGTGGGTTTATGCAACTGAGATCTTTCCCTCTAGTTTATCAATTGATGGCAGCAGAGAGCTCACTCTATCTCCAGGTTTACTTTTGTAAGAATTTCTGATGTGCTGTTTAGAAGTTCTGATTGCTTCAGTTTGATATAAAGTATCCAACAGCTAAATCTTCAGAAGAGGGTCACAAACTCCTGTGATTTTTAAGATCTTCCTTGGTTTGAGTATTAAAAACATGTTCACCAAAATTTTGCAGGTCAAATGAGTGAAACTGGGATGAATTATGTGGTCTTTTAGTACAAAGCACTGAAAATGCCAGTGGGTTTGACAGAGATTTTGGTTTTGGTTTAGCTTGTACACTAAAAGAGGATGAATTGAACCCACATGAACTGAAACAAAATGTCTACAGAATCATACTGCTCTTCAACATTGTGAGCTAGACGTGATGAGTTTTGCATTGTACAAATGATAATGCACATTTGCAAATTGATCAAAGGTGTATTGGAACCCTAAAGGTGACCAGCATATGTGGAAAAGCATGGGATTTCTTTTACCCTTTTTTTAGACACTAATATAGTTAATCCAATAATTAAACACATTTCTTCATTCATTTTAATTCTTTGACCATCCTATTCTTGTCTCCTGCTGTAGACTTTGCTCAGAAATCAGGAGGTTAAAGATGGATGTGAATTCTCCATTACAAAGCACCTAACACAGTAATAGTTATTGTTTTTATTACTGCTTATGTTCGCTGCAACTGCTGTTCAGTGAACTCCATAGAACAAGAGTAGCAGCAGCAGAGCAGCAGCTTGTCAGAGCCCAGTATAACAAAGGCTGGCTGTTGCCTTGGTAACTGGGAGTGCTGCTTTTCCGCCTCCCAGAGATCTTGCTGGCAGTTGCAGCAGCAATGCTGGGGGCAGTGCAAGTTTTGGAGGATACAAGTGGCAATGTCTGAGGAACAAGCTTGGGGAGGTGGGAAGAAGAGATGCAGAAAAGCTGGGAAAAGGAGACCTCTCCAACAAAAAGGAGAGGAAAAAAATCAGTCCAGAAAATACATCTCTTCCTCTGTCCCTGTCTCTTATTCCTTCTCTCTATGCCCTTTCCTAGCCACTCATGTTGTCTTACATTGGTATCCACCTTTGTCTTCCATTGTTCTGTATACTAGAGTCACTCTGTAGGCTCCTTGGGGGCAGAGTGACAGTTTCTTCTGTGCTTTTTCCCAGGATGGTGCACTCTGTCTGCTTAATAAATGACAATGCAACACCCCACAAAAATGAATGTCGCTATAGTTAGCTGAGCCTGCCTGGAGATTCAGGCAGACTGTACTGCATCAGTTCTATATTGGAAAGATTTTATTTATAATCCTAAATGATACAAGCATAGGGCCAAATATTCTCCTGCTTATATGAGAGGAGCCTGTACGGGTTCATTCTTGTCGAGAGAGAGAGAGAGATCTACCATTGAAAGCTTCTCTGTGACATGTGCGTGCATGTGTGTGTGTGTTTTTTTTTTTTTTTTTTTTTTAATATGTGGAGTGCAGACTGCAGAGGGGTGGAGCTGGGGAACTCAGCTATATTCTTCCCATTACCTCCTTCAGTCCACATGGCAAATCCACACAAGCGAACGCTTATCGAGTCAATGTTAGAGAATGCTGATTTCCCCCTGTGTGCTCTGCAATCGTCCTGATGGAGATTTAGGAGGTGGGAGTGGATGGAGAGCCCCAAAATATTCTTCCGTGTGGGTTCTGGAAGACAGTGTAGAGGGGACAGAGCTTCTGCACATTAGGTTGTGACCTTTTGCAGATCCTAATTCTGTGGGTCTTTTGGAGAAATAATTAGAAGGAAACAGTACAAACGTGTAGACCTTTTCCAGCTGCTTTGATATGTCTGCACTGGCAGGTATGGGGCAATCAGAGGACTATTGGAATCTCCTCTGATCCTATTTTGGCTTCTTCTGTCACTGAATAGTATCCCATATGGGACAGGCTGTTTGCTCCAACTTCTTAAGTGTTGAAATGGCTGTGATTCCCTCTGTTTGAGTATAATACAAAAGGTGCTTGTAACTTCTTTGTAACAGGTGCATCTTACTGCCAATATTTTGATTCTGGTGATGTGCTGATTCATTTTCTGTGGACTCACCTATTTAAAAAGCCAGATTGTGAAAGCCTTAACATTAACACTTTTTTATGGATGCTGATAGGTTTACTCTGGAAGTAACTGTTCACAAAGTGAGTAAGGAATTCAGTAACTTAGCGCTCAGATTTGATTTGACTTGGGTGTAGCATGAAACTTTTCTTTATTTTTATCACTAATTTTCTTGTTCATTCTGCCTCCTTTCCATCTCTGCTCAGCTCATTTTCCTGTCTTCAGTTTTTGCCTATCTCCCTTTATCATAAGTGTCTTTTTTTTTTTTTTAACAGATCCTTCCTTTTTCAACATTTGGTTACTGGTGAAAAGATAAATTGTATGAATAAGGCTCACAGGCTCAGACCCTAGCCCCTTTTCCTCCAGTATCAGGATTTACCCTCTATTGGCTGTCAATTTTTGCTCCTCTCTCTCAAAGCTATTTGTCTAGTATAATTTTTTGTTTCTCTGAAGTATCTTTTGGAATTTGATTTTTATTGAAGCAAATAAAATGTGGTGTGTTCCCCAAATCCTTCTGAAAAGACAAATGTAAGTTTTGAAGAAATATCTATTAAAAAAGCAAATGAAGCTATTTTTATAATTGATATAAAATGCCATTGCATTATCAAGGCTTTTTCTTTTTATTACTTAAAATTTAAATACCCGATTAACCCCAAAATAAATTTGTAAGTAGTCTAAGGGGACAATGGCAGTTTCAGTTGTGGCTCTATCACCTGTACTAGGATTTTATATGTATAAATATAAAATCTTTTGAGCAGGATAATTGGCTTTCCTAATTGAGAACTGTTGCATGTTGTTTTTTCTATTAGTATTTACATATATTTTGGGCCTGTTCTAGTACGGACAGACTTCTGTAGATCAGACTTTTTGAAATACAGCGATGTGCACAGTAACATATGTGCTTCTTGTGTTTCTTTTTATACTACCTATGATAGTATTGGACCAAGAAGATAATACAGTTCTTTTGAATATTCCCATTTATTTTATGGGGGCTATTTGACTCTTCCTCAATGTTATAATCTGGCCCTTTGTAAATAAATTTAAAATTTCATCAGAAAGGAGTTTGGGGAGAACTTAAACACTCTGAAGCTGTATTATGTCATTGTATTTTAAGCAAATTTGCTTGTGATTTCAGAGGGAAGTTCTGATTAAAAATCTGTGGCACAATTCTTAAAAGCAATGTTACTTAAACTATCTTAGAGTACCATAGCGCTTGACCCTGTAACTCTGGTTATCATCAATGGTAGTTTGTAGAAACTGAAGATCTTCAAGTGTAATGAGCCAGTCAGTACAATTGTCATAGCCCACACATTAGGTCATGATCACTTGTTAAAGTTTATGAGAACTGATAAGGCAAATATTCAGCTGTAATCAACTGTGATGATTTGTTGTGTCACAAACCAGTTGGAAAATTTGATAGCAAAAACTTCTTGGTGAGATTTTTTTTTTTTGTCATGCTAAAGTGTTTTGTGAATTTCTGTATATGACAGATGTCCCACTACTTCCAGCATGTTTGACCATGATGAGCAAGTAGCCATAATATCACACCCTTTTGCTAAACAACTGGGATTTTGCAAGATACTCTGAAGCTAATACAATGCACTACTCTCATGGATTGTTAAAAAAATAAATCACACTAGCAGATACTCAATAAGTTATGATCGTATATATTATAATCATGTGCAGAAGTTATAGAAAATGTGGTTCTTGATATACAGATCCTTTCAATTTTATTCCATTTTTATGGCCCAGCTCAGGGGTGGGCAAATACCAGCCCCTGGGCTAGATCTGGTCCTCCAGGGTTAGTCTCTGGCAGGCCCCCACTTCTAAATTCACCTGTGCCTCTATAGGTATCGGGCATTCACAGCTCTCATTGGCCATGGATTGCCGTTCACAGCCAATGAGAGCTGCGATGGCCCAATACCTGCAGAGACACTGGTAAATACAGCAGTGGCAGCCCACTAGGCACTAATCCTGGCAGGCTGCCACTTCTTTATTTCCCACCTCAGTCTAGTTCAAGGTGCCTACCATGATATTCTAAGCTCTTCAAGGGATTGATCCTAACCTCCTGAGAGAGAATCTCTTCATCTACAGCCTTGATACCGGATTATGGATGGAACAGTTAAACAGATGGCCAAATCAGGAAGACTCAGGCAACAGAATGTGTACAGGAACTGTACCTAAACCTAGATTGTACCTAACTAACAATAGAGAAGAATGGCCAGGGGTTAAAACACTTTCCCTAAGTTTAGCCATTCCTCAGCAAGTCCTTTGCACATGGATGGACACACAATATAGTCATTCTCACCTACAGAATTAAACTAACCCCTTCTCCTTATAATTTAGCTAATCCATTTATCCTATAGGCTAGGTAGGAAAAGAGAGAATTGAGAAGTTCTGGTGGTGATGGGGCCCATTTAAGAATCAAGACAGATACACAGATGGCTGTCACTAGATCTAGTTATTTTGGTCTCATGATAGATAAGTAACTATTTTTAATGTGAGACACTGATCGTGCATATGAGCAGTGCTACTGAAGTTGATGGGCCCATACATGTGATCAAGGATTTACAGGACTAAGCCCTAAGATAGTAGTAATAGTACAATTTTGAGATCACCTAGAGTGGAGTAATGCAATTTGTATTAGATTCAGAAAGCTAGACTGGATTTTTGTGGCTTCCAGAAGGTGGCAGCATTGATGAAGAAAACAAGTAGAAAATTACAATGATAGTAAATATTGATATGCATACTGTTTGGCTTGGATAAAGTAGTGCTGTAGCAAGTTAGTGGCAAACCATTAATTAAATGAAAAAGAAAACCTTATTCCTACAAAATATTTTTCTTAGGATGAACAGATCATTTTATATAACATTGCTCCATTGTGAATTCAGGCAGACTCTAAGATAATCACCTAAATCCCACATAAATATAGCAGTTATGCCAAGTTCAGGGCTTATTTTGAATTAAGAACAATTATTAGAGCCACTAGCCCGTGGTGAAGAGGAATCTTTCCTGGATGAGTATCAACTTCTACAAAACCTAAGCTTTTACTCAAAGACTCAAACATTAATTATGTTTTTGTGGTTCTGAGGAACACCTTCCAAATCAGACATTTCAGAGGGGTAGCTGTATTAGTCTGTCACTGAAAAACAATAAAAAATAATGAATAGTCTTGCAGCACCTTAGATATTAATAAAAAATATAGATGGTATCATGAGCTTTCATGGACACAACCCACTTAATCAGATGCATGGGGTTAAGGGGTTCAGTTTCCAAATAAATAGCAGAGAAATAAAGGGGGGGGGGGAGTTTTTTACTCCCAGTTTTTTCCCTTCTATCAGAGTTTTCATGCTGAATGAAGTGGATAGAGTGGGTACTAAGTACTCGTAAGCACCCCGAGCTTGGTTTTTTTATGTTGTTAGGATGTGAAATGTAGTGGGCCATCCATATAAGGTCTTTGTTTGGACCTCTGTTGCAGGTATCAAACTTGTAAATGAAATGAAGTTCTGCAGCCTCCCTTTCAAGCTGTTTTTTTTTTTTTTAAATTGGCTTGCAACAATACGGTATCTTTGAGCTCCATTAACGAGTGTCCGGGCAAATTAAAATGTTCCCCAACAGGTTTCTGTGTGTTGCCTTTTTAAATATCTGATTTGAGTCCACTAATTCTTTCTCTCAGAGACTGTCCAGTTTTGCCAATATACATGGCAGAGGGGCATGGCTGGCATTTGATGACATAGACCACATTGGTGGATGTGCAGTTATATGAGCCTCTGATGTGGTGGTTTGTGTGGTCAGGCCCTGTGATGTCGCTTGTATAGATGTGTGGACAGAGCTGGCACTGGAATTGATTGCAGGGGTGGGTTCCTAGATGAGTATGCTGGAGGGGTGCTGCGTGGTTACTGGAAATAATTTGTTTGAGGTTAGGGGGTTGTCTGTAGGTGAGGATTGGCCTGTCCCCCAGGCCTCTGAGAGGGAGGGGTCATTTTCTGGGATAGGTTGTAGTTTTTCTAAATCAGACCTAAGTGTAAGAAGCAATAATGTCTTCCTAAGTCCATAGACAGACACTTCTTTAAGGGTCTAACAGCAACTGGACAGAAGCTATCTATGAGGAGTGGATGGATGGGTATGAGAGGGTGTGGGTCTATTCATGTGTGGGTGAGTGTACAAGCTGCTGTGCTTGAAGGATACAGTGTATCTCATGCAGGTGTCACTGGCAGAGCTCTCTCTCTCTGTGTGTGTGTGTGTGTGTGTGTGTGTGTGTGTGTGTGTGTGTACTCCATAGTCTTGCCCATTCTGTACTCCTCCCTGCCTCCTTTGTGGTGCCAGGAGAAGACTAGTTTAGGGAACAGTCTGTGTGCTTGCCAGAGAGCACTGACTGTAATTATTTTCTGCTCTTACATGGGGTACACAAGATGGTGGAGGCACCTTATTCTTTCATTGTACCACCATCATGATATATTCTCTTATATTCTGGGTGTATATACCTCAGCCAGAAGAGTGATAGAAATGTAGCCGTGTTAGTCTTGTGTAGCTGAAACAAAAAACAGGACTATGTAGCACTTTAAAGACTAACAAGACTATTAAACCATCTTGTTAGTGTTTAAAGTGCTACATAGTCCTGTTTTTTGTTTTATACCTCAGCCATATACTCTGGGCTGAGGCATTTTACAAAAATCCATTAGGAGGGTAAATTTTTTTCTTCAAAAAGTTAGGCAATTCACCCTTTTGTGGTTTTCCAACATTTGTCATTTTGATAGGAGCAATTGCTGAGATGTTTAACCTCAAGAAGTGACTGAGAAAGTGCATACTATTTTTCAACTTGTTTCTGATTGTTTTTGCCATGGAATAGAAATACTGTACACTGTATATCACCAGCTTTTAATCATTGTTGACTCCAGATACCATGTCATGTATGTCTTGAACATGGTAGGTGGCAGGGAATACACTAGCATGCCAGGCTTCTTGTAGATATTGACTAGCTACAGAGTTTAATTCCCAGAGAGATACACCAGATGTGTCCTCCAGAAGATCCTTTAAGACTTCCCTAGGTCTTGTTTAGAGTAGTTTAAATAAAATATGGGACAGTGCCATCCAGTGGTTAAATGGTATAATACCGTCCCCTCCATAGGGAGAGGTCCAAATCCAGAAGAAAAATTTCAGTTTCAATCTGAGATTACAGATCATACTCTTCTATTATTACATTTCATTGGCTTCAAAAGAGATGTGACCTATTAATGAAGAGGAGACTTAGACTTCGTCTTTGACACACAGTTTTACTGCTCCTTAACCAAATTATCTGATCTCTCTATGTTGTATCTTGTCTCTTCTCATTGCCAGAACACAGCCAAACTTCCTATTATATTAATATTTTAAAACAATTTGGTTAAATATAAGCTCTGAGTTCAGAAGAATGTTTCAGGGTTATTAAAAGGAGCAGAGAGAGAACACTTTATCTGGGGAAAGGATTTAAAACTTTTCAACGAGGCAAGAAATTATAGTATCACACTTGACCTCAAACTTGTTCCTCTCTCCCCTTTCTTTCTTCAGCTCTTCCTGTTGCCACCAATGGCTATGGAATGTAGCTAGAAACTGTCCTTACTGCTAGTCTAATTTATGCTAAAATTCTTTTGTCATGCTTTAATTAGTTCTCATCTTAACTCACATTCTCTCTCTATAAATAATCTTCCTTTAACCTTGCTCTCTAAATTTAGAAGGAGAAATATTATGGCCAGACTCAGTTTATATCATCAATTTTATTGGCTCTCTTTCAATCTTTGAATCAAATCATTACAATTCTGGTTATCAAAATTCTCCTTGGACTTGCTCCACCTTTTCTCTACCTCTTATTCCCTCCTCTTCTTTGCTTGCTTTTTCCACTCACTGTTCAAATCTTGGCCTCCCCTCTTGAGACTTCCATGTCACTCTTTCATTTCTTATTGTCAGCAGCTATATAGCCTCAAGGCCTTCAAGTACGTTTCTGTATCTCCCATACAGAATTAAGAGGGAATTGGATTTTTTCCAACCTTGTGTCCTGTTTAAATGGAATTTTATGACCCAATCTTTTCAATGAGAATTTTATCACATCCTCTCCAGGAGGATTGAAACCTTAGCATCTGAGGTTAACAAACAATCTTTCCTGTTAATTGCAACACTTCTTGGAGAGAATGGATATATTTTCCTCTCCCCTGCCATCTCTATTTTGTCCTTGCTGCTGTCTGGCATGAGAGGGGATCCAAGAGGTCTCTACCCTTCCTCCTCGTATTCTCCTTTTGCTCATGGTCTTAGAGATGGAGTAGCTAGCACACTGTTCTGAAAGATGCTTCATATGCTGTTGTATTTATCTTTTATCCAGATTATTACAGACATGCCATGACCTAGAGGGGAAAAGCCTGTCCCTTCCTTATCGATCCCCTGAGACATCTAACTTTGTTTGAATGATTTATTTTGGTTCCTGTATGTAAAATGGGCTCTGCTTGGTGATCATAATAATCTGGCTAGATCTCACTGATACAGTGAGTTTTATGGTTCTGTCAGCCTGATGTGAGGGATTGTGGGCCTAAACCCAGGCTATAGAGTCTTATACAGTGCTCTGACCTTTGTTGCTACCCAGTAACTCATCTGAAATAGTGGTAAAGGGGACCAGTAAAGCCCCAGCTCAGAAAGGGCCCCAACCATAAAGTATTGCTTGGAGTAAATGTCCACCCCCCTCTGATTGGCTGTTAAGATCCACTTTGGAACCTGAAAGAGGCACAGGATGTTGTCTGATCAACTAGGTGAATTGTTAGCTGGCTGCTACTATGGCCCAGTCTACTTAGCTGTCTCCTAGTCTACTTGCTTCAGACCACTTCTTTGCCTAGTTCTTGCTTTGTTTCTGGACCTTAATCCTGTGTCCTTACTCTTGTGCTGACTCCGACATTGACCCTTGGCTTTACTCCTGGCTCTGACTTTAACCTTGGTTCTGGGCTCCTCACTCTAACCATTAGGACTGATTGCTCACATTCTGGTTTGTATACCAGTGACAAATTCTTTCCATGATTTCTGTCTTCTGTTGTAAACCATTCTGTTCTGATTGTGAGCTGTATTTTGTACATCTGTTCTGAACTTTTCAGTGATAGGATCTGTAAGGCTTTTCGCAGCCTCAACTCCATAGTTCATTTATGTAGCTTTCAATAAGCTCTTAATTATTCTGTTTCTGCTAACTTGAGCTAGGCTTGCACGAGACATTTGTATTAAATTCAAGGCAATATTAAAAACCTCTTGGCCTTGAAGCTCTATTATGATCAGAATGTAGTAGTAAAGTTTTAAAATTAAATTCCTAGAGGAATTAGGTCCACCACTAGTGTTATGAATTTAAAATTAATTATGATTTTAAACCTTCAATCTAAATACTTCAGTTAGCTTTTTATTTGGTAACCCTGTTGTGTTTTCTTGATTAGATTTGTATGGATTTCCTTCTGATACTGCATTTTATAATCTTATCAGAGCAATATATTGTCATTGTAAATACTTATTATGTACTATAAGTGATGAACAAGGATTTTTTTTCGTAATTGACTACTTGTCTGGGGAGTGTATGTAGAAATTGACACACATTGTACATAGCTCAAGGCTGTAGGTTTTTTAATTTTTAAATTAGAATTTTAAAATATGGATTGCAGAATAAAAATAGCTGAGGGATATTTTTTTTGAGGGGGAGACCCTAATTTGTAACTGAACATTTAATGGTAAAACTATTCATAATTTCTGATGTTTTAGAAATGATTATGGCAGAGAAGCCCACAACAGTACACTACAGCATTGTTTACACCAGCATTTTCTTAGTGCTGGCATAATATTGCATCTTTCTGCTGGGGAAAGTACTAGTTTAGATGTGGTATGAGTGTTCTCTTTACCATGGTGAGCAGAGTTACCCAACATGGTGTTAAAAATCCCTGTACCCAGCCTATACTGCCACTGGCACCAAAGCTATTACCAGTGTGACTATAATGGTGCAAGCCCAGTTGTGGGCAAAATGTCCAAAATCTCCTGTAACTTGTGCTACATCTAGACTACAAGCCTCTTTTGAAAAAGCCTCTTTCGAAAGAGAGCGTCTAGACTGCAACTACTTCTTTTGAAAAAGCGAGCACCCAGGCAGTCTGGATGCTCTCTTTCGAAAAAGCCCTGTTTGCATTCAAGAACACCTTTTTTTTTGAAAGAGCACTTTCAAAAAAAGGCGTTCTTCCTCATAAAATGTGGTTTACCACAGTCAAAAAAACCACCGTATTCTTTCAATTTAATTTCGAAAGAACGTGGCGGCAGTCTAGATGCAGGGGGAGGTTTTTCAAAAAAAACAACAACCTGTAATCTAGATACACCCTAAGTGTCTTAGTGTCATGGATATGATAATCAGCCTGACATAAAATATCAATGAGTCTGTTTCTAATATTAACTTTGTATATGTTTTTTTTCTCCCCTTTCATTATCACTGGGCTTGCTTTTTCTTGATGTGAAGTCTCTGCCTCTCAGAGTGCTGGAACAATGGATGCTGGGGGCATGGCAGTTACTTTCTGACTTAAAATATTTTACATCATATACAAGGTTCATAGTTTGGTTCAATGATTTTCAGAACCCCACTGTACAAATTGTTCCAATGCTACTGCACCATGCTATCATGTTTTATAAAAAGATGTGTTTTTAGTGGAAATTAAATAGAACTCAGTTTAATAACACTTACTATTTAACCTGAAGCTACTACTTGACTGTTTTTTTTAAATGATGTTTATGTGGGTGAGGGCATGTGTGGCATTTCCTTTTCTGGTAATGAGAGCCATACATGGATGGAATGTATTCTTCTGAAATTGTCATGTCATCACCTGTCACTTCCACACATCCATATTGTTGCAGTATTTTGTAGTTGTGTGTTTAAAGTGCATCCTTGTTTTTTTCCCTATATTTTAAAGCTAAATTATATGCACAATTGATGGTTTCCTGTTGCACATATTTTTAACATTGTCACATGATGGCATGTCCTTTTAATGGGATCTGGGACCAACCCCAATGTTCAATTTAATTTTTCCATCCATGTGTGGCATACATTTTGTTACGTGCTCTGAGGTATGCATGGATATGCACAAGTCTATGAGATGAGAAGACAGGTGATAGACTGAAGAGCACCTGGCCTTCTACAATGGCCAGCAAATACTCACTTGATCAGGAGAATACAGGAGACAGTTAGGTTCCTGTGGTAGATGAAAGAACCCAACAGTCGTGTGGCTCTCAAGCTGGCAGCTATAAGTATAGGGTATATGAGTAGAAGTATAAGTGTTTTCTTGCGTCTGTAGGTTGAGTGCATTGCTGATACCAGAGCCGTTTTACATTTCTCCATTTGCTCCTCTACATCTTCCTGTGTGCCAGCCTCCCATCCCTTTCTATTTTAAGTACTCTCTACAACCCCTATTCTGCTCCCCTGTCAGGAGTTCTGTATAAACTTTCTTCCCACTCCATGCCCTCTCCCTCCCCTGTACCACTGTTTCCCCCATTGCTGAAATTGCTCCAGAAATCCCACAACATGCCTTGAGCAACCTTTTGAAGCTGTTGTGCCATCGTCCTCAGGAGAGAAGCATAAGTGCAGGAAACTTGTGTGACCAGCAACTGGAATAAAGACCTTTTTGTGAAAGTTACTAGACTGAAACACATTAGATAAAGAGCAAACAGCTTGGGAGCACTTAGACTCAAATGAGGGACAACAGAGAAAACACCCACCGGGAGACATGTAACTTCTCAATTTTTTTAGGGGCTGGACATGATTTTACACAATGACCAAAAAATCTATCAGTAAGCAGGATCCACTTCCACCACTACCTCAGCTGAGGATGAGAAGCAAATTCCTTGGAGGATGAATAGCAGTCAATTTCATAGTCATAGGATTTTAAAAATGGTGAGGTTTTTCATGATGTCTGCTAAAACTTCATGGTGTTGTAATTATAAGGGTCCTGACAAAAGGAGAGGTGACTGTGTGTGGGAGAGTGTCATGAGATTACTGTAGGGGGTGTCGTGATTCTGCTATTCTTGCTTCTCTGCTATTGATGGCAGAGGTGCTGCCTTCAGACCTGGAGGGCAGTGGCTGCAGGAAGGTAATCCAGCTCTGAAGGCAGATCCAGAGGCATATATAAGGATGGCATGGCATGGTATGGTATTGCCACCCTTACTTCTGTGTGGCTGTTGGCAGGGCGCTGCCTTCAGAGCTGGGTGCCCAGCCAATAGCTGGCATTCTTTGACCATCCGGCTCTGGAGTTAGTGCAAGATGTGGGCATACCATAGATTTATATAGAAGAACTATGATATTTTCTGTTTTATCTATCCCTTTCTTAATGATTCCCAATATACTGTTTTCTTTTTTCACTGAATAAAGAAACCATTCTTCCATGTGAAATGCAAAAGTTTGAGACAGCGGTTATAGGAAAAGAGGCTTCATTTATACTTTCCCTACATGAGAGAGATGTGGACAGTATTAATCAGGCAACATAGAGACTATAACACAAAAATGTCTATATTGGGTCAGGCCAATGGTTAATAAAGCCAGGTATCTGGTCTTCTGACAGTAGCAGGTGCCAGATGCTGCAGAGGGAGTGAACAGACAAGGACAACTTATCAACTGATCCATGCCTGTCATCCAGTCCTAGCTTCTAGCAGTTAGAGGTTTGTGGACACCCTGAGAATGAAGCTGCACCCCTATTCCTCTTAGCCTAATAGCCACTGAAGGACTCAGCCTCCATTAACATATCTAATTCTCTTTTAAAACCATTATTCTTTTGGTCTTCATTACGTCCCCTGGTAATGAGTTCCACAGGTTGACTGTGAATTGTGGGAAGACATACTTGCTTTTGTTTTAAACTTGCTTCCTATTAATTTAATTAATTGAGTGGCTCTTGTATTATGTGAAGGGGTAAATAACACTTCCTTGTTCATGTTCTCCACACGAGTCGTGATTTTTACAGTTCTCTATCATATCTCTCTCCCCCAGTTGTGTTTTCCAGTGTGGAACAGTTCTAGTCTTTTTTTTTTTTTTTTTTTTTTTAAATCTTTCGTCATATGGAAGCTGTTCGATATCCTTAATCATTTATGTTGCTTCTATACTATTTCTTCTTTTGAGATGGAGCAATCAGAACAGCATGGAGTAGTCCAGATGTGGGCACACCATAGATCTACATAACAACATTGTCATATTTTTGGTTTTATCTATCCCTTTTCTAATGGTTCTTAATAGTGTGTTAGCTTTTTGGACTGCTGCTGAGAACAATTCATAAGATCATTCTGGAATGTTAACAGCTAGGTTAGACTCTATCATTCTGTATGTATAATTGGAATTGTTTTCCAAATTGCATTACCTTTTATTTATCAGTTCTGAATTTCATTGGCCATTTTGTGGCCCAGTCACTCATTTTTCAGACATTCCTTTGTGGCTGTCCATGTGGACTGCTTTGGACTTAACAGTTAATATCTGTGAGTTTTTTCAAAAAAGAGTGAAGTGGCTTATTTCTTGGAAGACAGGCTGTAAAAAGGCCAGCTATCACCTATAGAGCATAGGTGTCATAAGAGCAAGAATCTCAATTTTTACAGCATTGGCTTGCTGTTCAGGTTTGGTCCCTGTGCTTTACTGGCTTTCAAAACTAGGAAAAAGTTTATCAAAATGCCCTCACATTCACGTTCTGTATGGAAACTACCAAGTGACATTTCCTTACCTTCATTTCTCCATCATGAATTCATGGAGGACACTGCTAAGACTGGCTTTTGTAGAAAACATTTTTGCTATGTGCCTCTCTCCTTATGACCACTTATTGCCCCAAATCTTCCCCAAACATCCAGCTCTCCTGGGTTTCCCCTAGTGATGTTGCTTAGCTGCTGTTTTGATGCGGTCACCTCATGTAGCCTTCTGCTAGTGTAAGGAGTGGAATTAGTGTTCGGTTGCATCCTTTGACCTTTTTCCACCCTCAGCCAGAGCTACAGAAGTCTCTGAAAGGCTGCTGGCTATACACATGCTAACAGCAGCTGCTGCAGGTTACCCTGCAGTAGACAGGTTGAAGAAACAAGTTGGCACAGGAGTGAATGCCAAAGAGGAGTCTTAATCTGAGCTGAACACACAAGCAGGGTAAACTGGTGTCTGGACCTGAGGCTGGGTGAGAAGAAAGAGTGAAAGGAAAGATTGTGGGAACAGGAAAAGACAGTATGACCAGAAGAGTAAATGAGAAAATGTTTAGAGAAGAATATAAATCAATAAGAATTTTATAAATAAAAAACTTAGAAGAGATATTGAATAAAAATGTATGTAAGGAAAAAGAATGGAGTAAAAGAACAACAAAAACCAGGGGAGATGGGAAGCTGGGTGCCAAATTGCTTTATCCAGTTTATTGTCATCAGTTTATAAAATATGAATTCATTACACAATCTAAGTTGTATATGAGTGTATATTTTCTAGGCATATCATGTCACATGTTGGCTGGTTAAGAAACTGATGTATGTGACCAATTTCATAATTGCAGCTCAGAGAACCAGAGAGAGAGAGGGGGCTTACGCTCTGACCTTCTTCCAATTGTTCTCCTTGGCTTCTGATGATAGGCAACAAGCAAGCAAGAAGCTTAAATTGCAGCAAGGGAGGTTTAGGTTGAACACTGGGGAAAAACTTCCTAACTGTCAGGGTAGTTAAACACTGGAATAAATTGCCTAGAGAGGTTGTGGAATCTCCATCACTGGGGATATTTAAGAGCAGGTTGGATAGACATCTATCAGGGATGATATAGATGGTGTTTGGTCTTCCCAGGAGTGGGGACTGGACTAGATAACCTCTCAAGGTTCCTTCCAGTTCTAGTATTCTACAATTCTATGGTTCTAGTTTCTGAAAGGCATTTTATTGTATGCCATTCAAAGATCCAACTCATACCTTCCCTGAGTTGATAAAATCCTGGTTTTCACTCTTTATTTCCCTAAAAATAGATTCTCCATTAGTTTTTTCTGACAGGATCAGACTTGCTGAGTTGGAACCTAATATTTTACCCACAGCCAAGAAAACTCCATCTAACAGTTTGGGAGTGAGACAGAAATATTAAACAAGAAGTGATACTCCAGTAAGTTATTGAAATGTCTTCATATTTTTCATTTATGTCTCTGTCCCTGTCATGGAAGCTGCTGTTGAAATCTTTCGACATTAACACACTGCCATTTAAAACTTACCCTGCCAGCATGCCATCTGTTATGATCAGGGAACCACTTTCTACGTGAGTTGACTCCTACACACATTGTTCAATGCATTTGCTGAACAATTATAATTCACCTTTCACTTAAAAAGCATTACTTCTTAAATCCAACAAAACCAAGTTTAGGCGGCTGAGCCTCATTCTGTCCCTCTTTACCCCGTACCCAGCCCATCTAATGCTTCTGAAATCCATAAAGACAATCACACTATTTAAAACTCACTGGAAGTGATAGGAGCTGTGCTTCTCAGACCATTATTGGTCAATGCATAGTTTTCCATCTGCGCATGTACTATATAGCAGGTGGGAGAGACCCAGAATTTCATGCTTGTGTCAGCTGGGAGAAAGGATTAGGTACAATTCCATTCAAATACCTAAACTGTTACCACTGAACTCTCTCTTACCATTGACAATATAATGCATATAAATTATTATACTAATAAAGACTCTAGCCCATAAAGATATATGTGTAAAATAATTTAAGATTTTTGGAGTTGTGTAATGTCCTGTCCTTCGACCTGCCATATCCCTTCAATCCTGCCAAGGTCCAACCTCGTGAAACTTTCAAGCCTCAGCTGGACTGGTCCTTCTGAGAGTCTGTAGAAAAGAGACCCCTGATTTATTTTACCTGGGGTACGTCTAGACTACAGGGTTTTGTCGACAGAAGCTTTGTTGACAGTATCTGTCGACAAAACTTCTGTCGACAAAGAGCGTCTAGACTACATTCAGTTCTGTCGACAAAGCAAGCTGCTCTGTCGACAAAACCCTGTAGTATAGACACAACCCTAGATGCAATAACACCTTCTGTCGACAGAACTCTGTCGACAAAAGGCGTTATGCCTCGTAAAATGAGGTTTACCAGCGTCGACAAAACTGCTGAGTTCTGTCGACGTTATGTCGACAGAACTCAGCGGTAGTGTAGACGCAGGTATAGTTTTGTCGACAAAAGTTCACTTTTGTCGACAAAACTCTGTAGTCTAGACACACCCTTGGAGGGAGTAGAAGTGGAAGCTTGAACTGAGACTCCTGTGTTTATAAGGTTTTTATATGTTACAGTCCAAAGTTTTCAGGAGGCCATTTGGACCTTGGAAGTCCTGAAGGAAAGTAACAGATACATTAACTGTGTCTTATATATGCTTTTTAAACTAAAGTGTTTCCCTAAATAAAATTCTTTAATAAAATTAAGGCTGGTACAGTATTAACTTATATTTGTGAGGGAATTTAAAATTGTAGAGCTGTAGGCCTGGAAGGGGCCTCAAAGTTGTCAAGTCCAGATTGTGGCAGGATCAAGTAAACCTAGACCATTGCTGACAAATGTGCATCCAACCTGTTTTTCAAAACTTCAGTGATGGGGATTTCACAGCCTCCTTTGGAAACCTATTTTAACGATCCTGATATTTAGAAAAAAATTCCCTAATATCTAAAATTCCCTTGCTGCTGATATAATCCCATTACTTTTTTATCCTATCTTCAGTAGACATGGAGAATTGATCAATTTTCTTTATAATAGCACTTCAAACACATTATCAGGTCCCTCTCACATTTTTTTCACAGATCAAACATGCCCATTTTTAAAAACCCTTTCTTATAGGTCATGTTCACTAAACCTTTTAACATTTTTTGTAGCTCTCCTCTGGACTTATCTCCATTTTTTCCACATTTTTCCTAAAGTGCAGTCTCCAGACTGGACATAGTATTCCAGCAGAGACTTCGCCAGCATTGAATAGTGAGACAGATACATACGACATTCCAGCTGACACCCCCCGAGTATTAGACCTCTTCACAGCTGCATCACACTGATGTATTTAATTTTTTATTCACTGTAAACAACTCAAATCCTTTTCTGTAGTACTACCACCTAGCCAGTTAGTCCCCATTTTGTAGCTGTGTATTAGGTTTTTTCCTTCTTTAAGTGAGGTACTTTGCACTTGCCTTTATCGAATTTCATTTTGTAGAATTTTGACTAATTCTCCAGATGTCAAGGTTATTTTGAATTCTGATTCTGTCTTTCAAAGAGCTTGCAATCACACCCGGTATGGTGTCCTCTTCAGATTTTGTAAGCGTGCTCTCCAGTCCATTATCCAAGTCAGTAATTAAAATGTGCTGTTCAATAAAACAAACACATGACAAATTTTAAACTGGAAATAAGTAAAGGCAATATAGATATGAAAAGATCGTTATAGCCTTAATTGTGACCATTTTTCTGTGGGTAATACTGTTGCTAAATTTGGATAATAGCAATGGCATGGCATAGGATATCACTTGAAAAAAAACAAGACAAATAATGCCAGTGCACTATGCTGTCCTTAGCATGGCATATATATCAGGAATGTGTCTTAGTTACACATTGCTATTACTTAGAAAAATAGTAAATGTGTACATAATTCAATAAAGGAAATGTCAGTATTGAACTGTGGTATGAAATAACCCTTGAAGGGCATTCTCCATGTTGTCTGGTGCAAGAAAACTCGAGCAATATTTACTCTAGGCATTAACCCTTTGAGTCAAAACAGGGGTTTTTAAATCTTTTTTTCTATAATTCAAAAACTGAAGTGCTATGTTGTTTGAAATTGAGTACAAAGGTGGTTGTTAAAATATCTAATGTTAAATTGAGTTGATGAGTGCATGATCTCTAAGGCTATTTGAATCTTTTATATAGTACCTTTTTTACAGTGCTGTAACTAGGTATTTTTGCACCTGGGGCAAAATATTAATTATGCACGTCTTCTCCTTAGGTTAGCACATGTTGCACTCTTACTTTTGAAGCTTATTAGTTTTACGTATTGCATCTTTGTGCTCCTGATTATGATGCGCTTGAGGTGAGTGCACTGCTTGTCCTGCCCTTGTTTACTTTTCATTATATGTTTACAAAGATTGTTTCTTTTATAAGTAATGTTCTTGTTTCTTTTTAAGCCTTTTTTTTTTCTTATTGTGGCAGCCCTAACTTAAGTCTTTTGTCTGAGACTAAGGTAAAAGTCCAAGCAATGTGAGCATGACTAATGGGTAGGAAAACTCACAACTGATGATAAACTTGCTTTATGTTTTGCTATCACTGTATTTGGAAAGAAAAGCATTCATATCAATTCTTTCAGCAGATTCAAGGAACCCTGATCACAAAAGATTTTTTTGTGATCCTGATTCTTTGCACCCTCCTCCCTGGACCCTTGATTCTTAGGCAATATAAAATCAACGTAAAACAGGTCAAACTTTCTTTTATTGTGCCATTCAGCTCCCTCTCCCTACTGTAGGTTCTACAACCACACCCAGTGTGGTGTTCTGCAATTTCATTTGTTTCCAGATAGGTCAGAAAGAGCTACCTTTTTGGGAGGATCATTCTGTCTGTGAAGTCAAAGAAATGTTGTTCTTTTCAGCATATCTGCTGAAGGATGTGGGTTCATCTCTTTAGAGACCATTTAGTTTAGAAGAAGCAACTAAAAGAGCAATAGCTCACTGCTATATGTAGGCTATTTTTGCTTGCTGGTGTAGCGCTCAGATTCATCTGGAAAAATATCTGTACCAAAAGTGCACACTTAGTTTTATCTTAAAGGGATTCTGTATTAGCCATGTTTCTCATGAATTTTCCTCCATCTCTACTTCTCTGGCCACACTCATCTTTTCTGCTCAACTTGGTCTTTTAGTTCCTTCTATTTCTCTTCTGTTTTTTTTTTCAATAATTTGCATCTCTGCCTTGGCTCCTGCTTTTCTATATTTGCTACTGAGCCGTCATGGGGAAGTATTTGCATTTTTTTCCCACTGAGATGATTTGGTTTAAAAGGTGGATTTGCTCCTGCCATTTTCTGACTTCAAACTTCTGTTTTTGGGAATTGCTAGACTTCTGCTTTGTTCCCAGCTAGTGCAGTGATGGTGCAGAAATAAAAAATACATTCTGTTTAAATAAAATACAATATAATTGAAACATATCAACCCTGAAAGAATGGTATACCAGTCATCCCTCTGAAATCAAAATCACAGTCCTTACACTGTGCAAAGATTTTTGTCCCCAAAAGGATAAAGAGCAGTCTCCATGACGCTCAGTGCTGACTTGACTATAGCTAACATTTTTACTTGGAATACACTCACACTTATAGTGACTGGCAGCAGGATAGAACCCTCAAACAGAGATCTTTCTACAGGTTTGTCCATCCATCCAGAATATGCTGTCTTGAACAGGGGTTGGAAGGCACTTCTTAATGAATAAGGATGGGAGTGGTTACTTGGGACTTAGACTCAGAAGTAGGTTCTATTCCCTGTTACGATTTTTGGGCAGTTTCCTTCCTTTCTCTGCCTCAGAGCCTTGCTGGTATAGCGCTATAAAAGGAAGTTGCTACCTACCTCCTTGTGCATAAAAGGTGTCATGAAAATAATATAAATTCTCTAATATTTGTTTAGAGAGGCTCTGAGGTATGTGTATAAGGTAGCTCTCTACTTCAAATAGCCTTACCCATGCATCTCAGCTAACTTTTCTGGTTTCAGATAGTTAAATCCAAACCTGAATAACGTCAGTTACAAGTTTAAGGAAATATTGCTGATTTGCATGTGATAAATTTGCTAAATGATTAAAAACAATTTCTGGCCCAGGCACAAAGGGATGATGACATATATATCAATGATCTTACTCAGTTATTTAAACAAATTATTCACCCTGGGTGAGTAGCTTTGTGAAACTGCACTATATATGTATACATGAGCATATGCTGTAGCAATGTTTCTCAACTCACAAGGAATCTCCTGAAGTGAACTGGAAGGAATTACTTAATAGGGTGATTTCATGATTAAAGTGGAGAGTGAATCTATAAATTCCTGTGGATGTGAGGATCCAACAGGAGCTAGGGGAGTGCAGAGAAGGTAGGACTTCCTTCCTGATCCCGTTGCTGCTGTTCCTTTCCCTCCTCTGACATACCAAACCTAAGCCCTATAGAGCTCTCCCCACACTCCCTCCACACAGTGCTCAGTTGTGGGGGCGGTCAGATAGTCCATTTCAGTCTCAGGGACAGTACTGTGAGGGGCGAGAGAAGAATAGAAGACAAAGGAATGAGAGCTGAAGTGCTGCTAGCACAAGCATTCTACCCAGAGCCAACGTGCACATTAGTCTTCTACCTAGTACCCCAATCCCCCTTCCCACAGTTTTTGTCTCTGATGCTAATCCCTGTCAGCCGATGGTCAGGGCTCCCTATATCTGTCCCTTAAGACCGGCTGAAGTTCTTTTAAATTGTGCCTGGTTCTGTTACAGCAACTGAAGGAGTCAGGTTAAAACTTAAACAGTTACAGGTTTATTGAGGAAGCTTATAAATCATATGGTTGCAATGGCTATTGTTCTATTTCTTAACTGCTAGCAAAATATAGATCTTAAAAATGGTTACAAAGAAGATAAAGATAGAAAAATAGAAATAATGGTACCAAGTAACAGCTTACTCTTTCTATGTGTACACTTAAGACAGAGGACCACATCCAGGTACAATTTTTACCCCCTTCTGTGCCTCTCGACTCCAGCATGTCAGGCCAGGGCCGGTCCCTCAGTTCCTAGGAAAGACGAAAATACGAGGTGGGCGTCCCCATAGAACCTCGGGAGGTCAAACACCTAACCCGACCAGCAAGTAGAGGGTAGAATGACACTCAAAAGAGAGTGTGCTGCTGTACCACCTTATGTACCCATTGGGTCATGTATTTCTCTTTCTTGTCTGTCATGCCTAATGGGGCTGGTCTGTCTTTTGTGAGACCAGTTCTTACAAGGGAGTTGTGAACTTAATTTAACTTGTAAGAGCGATAACTAAATTGTAATTACTGGGGATTCTTTTCTCAGTGGGAAATTCCTCTCCCAGGGACTGTGTGTGTTCGAATCAACATAGGTGCCAGCCTGACACTTCTTGCAGCCTCGAGGCCAGCTTACTGATTTAATCGCTCTCTCTCTCCACATATCTGTTTTTTTTTTTTTAAGCTTCTCAGGATCAGATGAGCCAGCATAGACTATGCTGATTTTACTGCTCCTTCTCTGCCCTGTATGCTTCAGAGAGGCAAATAAGATGGATGAGGTGGGGTGTTAGTCTGTCTGGCTACAATCCCTAAAGAATTGTGAGATATAGGGTAATGATTATTTGGTGTAGAGGGGTTTTGTATGTGTGTTTACTGGTCATGAATTTAGAAAGTTTGCAAACCGCTATGTTATAGGAGTCTACTCTAGAAGTACCAGTTATCAACAGCACTGTATTTTCCCAAAAGAGGGAGGAGCGTAAGGTGCCAGGGACTCTTGCTGACTGTAGCAGTTTGTGCATTGTAGCGATGAAAAGCTGCTGCTTATTTATCTGTTCTGTACTGATGTACCAACATGAAAAGCAATTATTAATATTAGCAAATAAAAGAAATCTCTATTTAACTCTGATAAAGCTGAAAATGTATGGCCTTACCCTTTCCCATTCCACCACTGTCTCAGAAGCTCATGTTGAGACCACCATTCTTCCAAATGAATATAACTGGGATTTAGTATACTATAACATATTTGCAGGGTACTCCCTCTCTTCCAGGACTGGTGGCAATCTTAAACATTGTCAGACTAGGGCGCAAGAAACCAGTACAATGGAGAACACCATCAAAAAATGATCAGGTTGCTCTTCCTCCCTTTTTCATAAAGCACATATCCTCTTGAAGTAACTTCACAATGTTATCCCAAAATATTTTGTAAAATTTACCTTAGTATTGTGCTGCAAAATCAAATAGTGTGCTGATGAGACAAATGAAAGTTCACATCTATAGAAATATAACTTTTTAGGTAACATCTGAAGAGGGGCTCTGTTAGGAAGACAGTAAGGCAAGCTGCTCCTGAATTATAGTCAAGGTCAGGGAAAGCGCATTTATTTTCCCAGTAGTTATAGCATTATCAACCTTCTGATGATAGATCCACTTGTACTGAAAATACAGCTAACTTACCTTGGCGAATTTGATTTATTAGCATTGCAACTGACAAGGTTGCCCACACGTTGGTGTTTATTTTTATATTTGAATAGCTTTCAGCACATACATTTGAAGTATTGCTCAAAGTTACTTTAGCTGTTTCATATTTCATGAAGATAGCTGAACCATAAGAGTGGTGGTGTTATTTCTATTTTGATATTGTCCATTTTTTGTAAATTAATATGAAGCCATGAAAGATGCTTCTATTTGTACTTCTGGGTAGCTTGCTGCCAGAGCTTACACGAGGCAGTAGTACCCCAGTGTAAAAATTACTAACTTTTATCTTGAATTCCATGTCTTTGATACAACTTGTTACCCACAGGGTATTATAGAAATGAACATTAACTCACCAAATTATAGAGTAACAAAATAACTAATGGAGTAACTCAAATATTAATTTTATTTGAAAGGGGAAAGAAGGCACATGATTACGTTTTTCAGCATGCACAATGTACTTAAATAGTCCCGTTTGGTGGGACCAATGCCTGATCTAGCTAGGAAGGGCTTATTGAACTCCTCCCCTGCAGCACCTGAGGGAGGGGCAATTCCTTAAAAAAAAAAAAAGGTTAAAGAAATCCAACTCCGAGACTACTGGCCTTTTTTACCTTGCTGGGTGGGCCGAGAAGGCTTTGGGTTTGCATTGTTTGCCTACTTTGCCCTGTTTGTTTGAATTACTATTGAGGGAGGGCTAAACTATGCCCCTGATATTTGTAGCTGGAAAGACACAGCACTTCAGATTGACTCTGTAACCAAAGGAAGGTGCCAGAAACAAACAAAAGTGTCCTAGGGACTGTTCTTAAAATAAATGCAATACTACTGACATCTAGAGATTTTCAATCAGGGGTAACTATAGCAGCTGTCAGCTCAGCCCCTTCCCAGAGGAAGTTACCTCAAAGTAAACATAATTGCAGGAAGAACTAAATGGAGGCAGATAAACCTCCAAAGTGATAACTTTTTGCAAAGAGTCTTCAACTCTGGATAACTCCACAACTCTTTTCATTATATCATCAAATCCATTGCTTGGCACACTGTGTCTGAGCACTGGACTATAGGCTTTGGTGTAAACCCGAGCTTCCGATGCTCTCCTAGTACTGCAGAAGGAGGCTGGCAGACAGTGTGGTGTCTCAGCACTGCATGGAGAGGAAACTTGCAGCTGAAAGGACTCTGCTCTTAGCCCCTGAAAGTTTAAGCATTATAAGTTCATAGAACACTAGAACTGGAAGGGACCTCGAGAGGTCATCAAATCCAGTCCCGTGCCCTCATGGCAGGACCAGTACCATCTAGACTATCCCTGATAGATGTCTATCTAACCTGCTCTTAAATGCCTCCATAGATGGAGATTCCACAAACTCCCTAGTCAACTTATTCCAGTGTTTAACCACCCTGACAATTAGGAAGTTTTTCCTAATGTCCAACCTAAACCTACCTTGCTGCAGTTTAATCCCATTGCTTCTTGTCCTATAAGAGGCCAAGTAGAAGAATTTTTCTCCCTCCTCCTTGTGACACCCTTTTAGATGCCTGAAAACTATCATGTCCCCTCTGTCTTCTTTCCAAACTAAACATGCCCAATTCTTTCAGTCTTCCTTCAGAGGTCATGTTCTCTAGACCTTTAATTATTCATGTTGCTCTTCTCTGGACCTTCTCCAATTTCTCCACATCTTTCTTGAAATGTGGTATCCAGAACTGGACAGAATACTCCCAAATTGAGGCCTAATCAGTGAAGAGTAGAGTGGAAGAATGACTTCTCGTGTCTTCCTCTCAACACTCCTGTTAATGCATCCCAGAATCATGTTTGCTTTTTTTGCAACAATGTCACACCGTTGACTCATATTTAACTTGTGGTCCACTATGACCCCTAGATCCCTTTCTGCCGTACTCCTTCCTAGAGAGTCACTTCCCATTCTGTAAGTTTTCCCAAATCATTTCCTCAAGGCCACTACTTTTCCCTCAATCACTGAATGTCGAGGTATAGTACTGGCTGAAGAGGGTGCCCTTCCTGAACCATGAAGAATCAGTATTCCCTATTACAGGAACTCTGGCAAAATCATAATATTAACGATTTAATAATCACCCAAGTATTAAAGAACTGAGAGCAGCCCTTGGATGAAGCTAATCAGAAGCAAAACTGAGTGAATGCTGTTTTGATTCTTCAGTGGACTTTCTGGATCTCTACTATTTTTCTCTGTTGAAGTCCTTTGTCCTCAGATCACTAAGACTAGCCTTAGTATTCATTTGGACTCCTTCTAGATACCCAAATAGCCACCACTGCTAAAAATCAAAATAAACCCTTAGCTTGATTACCACCAAGAGTCACGGAATTGTAATCTGCAGGCTTGACTGTCTATGTATCTAATGTAACAATCAAATTCAAACCTAAATAAAAAAATACTATAATTCATAGCCCTGTATTCCAGCACCTGTGCTCAATATTGCAGTTCAGTGAGAGCACGTTATCTGAATGCTCTTGTCTCTGAACACACTCCCTGTTGAATATTGAGTCAAAGTGAAGGCTTTGGTCTTCATATTCAAAGTTCTCCACGGGATTGGCCTAAAATGCCAGGAAACTGCTTTATCCTTCTCCTGTAATCACTATATTCCACTGGAACATCAGAACTACTAAGCTCAGTAGCAAAGCTTATTATATGCAGGTAGATTAATATGAAAGCAATCAAAAAAGCTGAAACGAAACAGTTTATGAAAACCCCATGGAAAGAGTTAGCACTGCTTCTTGTTTGTGACGATCCCCCTTCCCCTTCGCCTGCCCCCCTTCCCCACTTTTTCTCTGTTGTTTTGGACTTTAGTAATCTTTTAGACCCACAATATGCTCCTGAGTTTCAGGAAAAAGGCACACTAACTAGGTTTTATTATGCTAATTATAGGCTTTGTGGTAAATTATATATTGGACTTTTGACTGGACAGCTCTCAGTAAGGCAAGAGAAAAGCAGAGATCCCTGAATGAAGTCAGACTTTTCATATACTTGGCAGCCTGAATGATTCTTTCTGGGAAAAGAACAATATTTAAGAAGAAAATACTGTGCCTAAATCCAACAGTAGTGGCTCGGATTTTTTTTGTTGTAGGTTTAGGCCATGTATGAAAATTTCAGGTGAAAGTATTTTTTAATTACAAATCTGTCAAAGTCTTTTGCACTGCTTAATATAAAATGTACCAAATACATTTTATCTGTGCCTGAAATTCTGTAAAATTACATTGTAATATAAATAGTCTTACAAGATCAAAGTAAGTTAAAATAAGCAAATTTCATGTTTTAAACATTAAGATAAATATTCTCTAGTGAATTAAAATATTATATTTTAGACTGTTAGTCTTTTTTATTGAATAATAAATTTGAATTTCCATTTTAGGTAATTAATGCAACCCATACTATTCAGTAGAGAACTGAAATGTTGAATTGTACATAGAAAGTAGCTATGAGTATTTCATTACCAAACTAATTCAGTAATTTCCACAGACTTATGGAAAATGTTATTCACCTCTTGGGGAAAACCTTTGGCAGCGAAACATAGTTTTGTTTGGCATATCATTTGCATCACTTCAGTCTCTGGTTAGTCAGCTGCCTTTGGTGGCTATTGAACACATGCTGGTTCAGAAAATTACTTCAAAAGTGCTTTGCTAACATTAGCTAACTCATCCTTGATACCCTCCTAAGACAATATAGCCGAAGTAAATAAATTGTGCTCCCAAGCTTACTTTGTATCCTCTGTTCTGGTATTTTAGTTTCATTGAATTGTAAAATTGGGAATCCAGTATTATAGAATAAAATCTTGCGTGCACAATGACAGTTTTTAAATTATATCACTGAGATCTTGACTTTTGCTTCTTACATTTTTACTGTCCCTTCATCTAGCTATCCGTGTTGTACTTCAGATGATGTCCTTATTTTACAACTATGCTTCTAATGCCCTGTGAAGCTTTTAAAAATGATACCTCACCTGCAGTAGTACAACTATAGATGGACATTGATTTTTTTTTGTTCTCTTCTCATAGAGAGAATCTACTAAAACCAGTGAGAGGGAAATGGAGAAAACCATCTTACTAAAGATAATTATTAATTACACTTCCTCTTTAAACTAATGCCATTTTATTTTGGCATTTATATCTTGACAGTACTTCAAAGGAGTTAGATATGCTTCTTACTATATAAATTTATGTTGCTTTTAAAAATTATTGGGAACTGGGTGACCAATGCACTTTGGCAGGTTTGAAAATTATAGGTTTTGGGCTGAACCCTTCATTGCTTACTTGTAGGAATATGTGTCTTTGATGGCATACTCAACAGAGTAAGGAGCAGTCATGTAAATATGACAGGATAAGGCCATAACTCTTTTCAATTCTCCAGGGTCTGCATTATAATACTTAAATATCTAGTCTCACATAGAGTTATTTAATGATACTGTCTTAACTAAACTACTTCCTTTCCAAGTGGTCTTGCCAACAACCAGGGAGTGCCTTGCAGGGATCTCTTTGAAGAGGAACAGTCCAAGGGATTCTGTGCAGCTGGGAGAGCATCCTTGGTTATTTATACCTTGCATGTTCTGTAACAGCTTTGGTTTGTATTGGGTTTTATGCCTCTCAACAAATGATCCCAAAGTACTAGGTATGTAAACTATATATACACACACACACACACACACACACACACACACACACACACACACACACACACACACACAAAAACTGAAAAGACCTTTGACACCACTGGCAATCAGCAGGTACTTTGTTGGGAGAATGAAAATATGGCTATGGGACACAAGCACAGCAAAGTTTAATTAAAAATAATACTTCTTGTAAAGCAGGGTTTGGGAGCCTATAGTGCAGGGGCCAGATGCGGCCCCCAGCGTGCCTGGATCTGGCCCTCGAATCTCAGGGCTCCCCCCCCCACACACAATGGGGAGTCTGCAATAGCACCCTAGCCCTGGGCCTTGCCTCCTCCCTGAGCTGGAGCACACAAAATTTAGCCTCACTAATCTCTGGTTCACGAGGGGATTACATGGAGTATGTTTCTGTTTCTCAGTTGGGGGTCACATCAGTAAGATTTTTTTGTTTGTTTGTTTTTTGCTTCTCACTTGTGTGAGGCCCCCAGCTGATTTTTTTTCCTATGAGTCAGTGACCCCTGACTTAAAAAATGGTTTCCCACCCCTGTTTTAAAGTGTATCTTTAAGGGTGGTTTAGCTAGCTGCCAAGTTTCCTAGCCACAATCAGCCAGGCTGTGTCTACATTGGTATGATTTTGCGCAAAAGCAAGTACTTTTGCACAAAAACATGCTGCCTGTCTACACTGGCGGGGAGTTCTTATGCAAGAACACTGACATTCTAATGTAGGAAATCAGTGCTTCTTGCGCAAGAACTATGATGCTCCTGCTCGGGGATAAGCCCTCTTGCGCAACTGTTCTTGCTCAAGAGGCCAGTGTAGACAGGCAACGTTAATTTCTTGCGCAAGAAAGCCCGATGACTAAAATGGCCATTGGAGCTTTCTTGCGCAAGAGAGTACCTACACTGGCACGGATGCTTTTGTGCAAAAGCACATCTCTTGTGCAAAGGCACAAGCCAGTGTAGACGCTCTCTTGTGCAAATACTTTACTGCGAAAACTCTTGCGTTAAAAGTATTTGTGCAAAATATTGCCAATGTAGACGTAGCCATGATGTTGTATCCTTTTGGGGCCCCCTTTGCCACAACACCAGAGAGAGAGGGAGGAGGGAGGAGAGAATGCACCACTTCCTGCACAGCTGTTGCAAATGGGCTGCTCCAAATAGAAGTCAGGCTACAAGATGTCCTCATCCCCACTGTCCTTAGTTGTATTCTATTACCTTTTACAAGTCTATTTAATTTCTTTTTCCATACTGACTCCCCAGCTTGGTCCTGTATTTTGCACACCCTTTCCCCCTTTTGCAGATTGTAGAGCTAATGTGATCCTAAAATCTACTGGCAAGGTTAATACAACTTCATATAGCAGCATGTTCAAAAAGGGGAGGAAATTTGTTGTAAAATGTGTGAGTAAGTCTTCCTCTTGAACAATCTAACATTCTCAAAGGCTTTTTGTAGGTCATATATTCACTCTTAAATACAGAAATGTTTTAAAGTCAAACGGCCAGATTGAAACAACAGCAAGACAGCAGCTTGACCCAGAGCCAGGGATTATATTCAGAAGCTTTGCAAAGAAGATAGTGATTCACTTACATTTTCACCATCATAGAAGACTAAGTAACCTTTCTTATGGCGCTTACCTGCTTGCTGAAATTGGTATAGATTGCAGATTCAGCTTTTCATCTGTACTCCCAGGTAGAGGACTATTAGTGTGAAGAGATCATCTTTTTTGTTTTGATGGAAAGACCAGAGGGAAAACATAACTTCTTTCTTATATTTTGCTATCTTTTTCAAAGTGGTCTACTAGTTCTTGACTTTGTTCATATGCAGTTTTTTTTACTTAGTTATTAAAACACTATAAATGGCATAATTTATTAAAATCTGAATTCCCATGAGTTTCCCCGAGAAAGCCCATTTAAAGAAAGGTCACTAAGACCTAATCCTAAACTCCATGCCTAGTTTGAGCAGGTGGGCTGGGCATGAAGCAATTACATGATAGAAATCTCTTGGCCAGATCTCAGAATAGCTGTAGTTACTCCATAGGGGCTACTTCAGACCTCATTTAGTTCCTCACATAGAAAGAGAAAATAGGAGCATTCATGCAGATTCTCCTCCTTTGCCCTACCTCTTGGCAAAATGTGCCTTTCTCTCTTTATTTTACACATTCCTCCTTGCTGCAATTTTACTCCCATTGGGGGCACTCTGGTTGAGAGGAGGAGCTTAATTTGCAGTTATGTCTTCATAGAGTCAAAGGCCAGTGGGCTCATTAGGTCATCTGGTTACAACTCTTGTATAACACAGGCCACTGAATTTCACCCAGTTCCTCTAGATTGAACCTTAAAACTTATGTTTTGGCTGAACACGTTATTATCCTATTGTAGCCAAATAGTCAGCCAATATTCTTCTTTAGGAAGAGAAATTACCAATGGAGTTGGGTATTTCTTTGATGCAATTGTGTTGATTTACAAAGAATTAACACAGTGTCTTGTTTCCCTAAACATGGTAGGAATCAAACAGAAGGCAGTTTCTTTCCTTGCAAATGTAAGGTTATTTTCAGCCAGCACTCTGTCCTCAACATCTCCCTTTTCGCTTTCTCTCAAAGTCACACTAAATGATTTTTTGTTGTTGTCTGTTTAGTTTTCTGGGTGCTTCTGCTCAGACACACATACCTCCACCATATAATACGCAGCCTCTTGCATTCAGTTCCCAGTAAAACCCCTCAGCTCATATAATTTAGCTCCATATAAATTGGCCTTGTGTATGGCATGTGTTTTGGCTGAGGGCTCTTATTGTATCACTACCGTATTCCAAAAAACTTCTTGCATTTAACCTGAATGAAGCTACAGTAAAGTTTCATCCAACCACCATGATAATACTATTTTCCAGAAAGGTATCCAGTGTTGTTCTGATGACACTAAGAGGTGAAGAATCCACCATATCCCATAGTAATTTTTTCTAATGGCTAATCACCCTCTTCTTTTTTTAAAGTGCCTTATTGTTAATGTTTGTGTCTCATGTGAAAGACTCATCCCAAAACAATTTTTTATATAAAATCCGTTTGTGCCAACAGAAATGCCTCTTCAAACACTTTTATCCAAAAAAAGAATTAACTATTTTCCATAAAATCAAAACAGTACCAAAAAGCCTATGGAAACTAAATTGACTGGAGAGCAACACTTTCTTTCCTAGAAGATGAAAAATTGGGAGAAGAGGGTAATTCCAGTTAGGAAAGGCTCTGTCTTTCATAAATTTATTTTTTTTAAGGACAAGTAAGTTCAGTATTTGGTGGCACAAGAAGCTGAATAGAGCCCTGCAAATCCATAGATATCCACTATCTATCTGTGGGTATCTTATCTACCAATGTGGATGCAGATATCTGTGACTCATTTTTACAGATATGGATGTGGATGCAGATAAAAATTTTGTATCTAGAACCATGCAGAAAATGTTTGTAGATTTGAATGTTGATACAAATTTTATATCTGTCAGGGCTCTAAAGATGGAGGTGGCCATTGGATTTAAAATACTTGTTTCTACTAGCAATGCTTTCTAAACAGCTTATTTGTTTTGAGTTGCAATTTCTTATGTGTAGTCTTTGCTCAGAGTTGAATTTTTGTATAAAAATGTGTATTCTATTTGAAAAATAATGATTATGCCCAAGTCCCATTGGCTTCTCTGGGACTTGTGCATGTGTTTGAAATTAAGTGCTCTCTTCAATAGAAATGCTTTCCTGAATTGGAGCTTGAATGCTTGAAACATCAATTTACT
This sequence comes from Pelodiscus sinensis, assembly GCF_052426305.1. NCBI lineage: Eukaryota > Metazoa > Chordata > Testudines > Trionychidae > Pelodiscus > Pelodiscus sinensis. The sequence goes on from NC_143055.1 coordinate 82,625,645, forward strand.
GAGTGTGAGCAGAGAACACTATCTTTTACTCCCTACTGATATCAGCACACATCAAAGTGTGATGCTCTCTTTATTAACTTATTTATCTTTCTAATGGGTGTAGGATGAAGAGATGGCTCACATGGACTTGACTATATTTGTGGACTGTGGATTTTTTTGGATAGCATATAACAGAATATATTACTGATGAGGTAAATCTCCAGTTTAGAATGACAGTAACTTCAAAGGAATGGAAAAATAGTTCATTATTTTAAACAAGCTAGTTTCTGATCATTTGTTTATAAAAACTCTCTATTAACTCATATTTTGTCCAGGGTGAACATTGTTCACCTCCAATTACTTCCCAGAAATACTTTCTTTAACTTATAACTAGTGCAGCTATTTATAATACGTTAAGCCTAATAAATAACAAACTCAAACAAATGGTGGCCTGATCTTTTTGTCCATTTTTCAAAGCTAAATAGGTTTGTGCTTGATTAATATTTAGATGAATGACCATTTAGGATTTGATTGATGATTTAGTGATAACAAAGTTTTTGATTACTTAAATAAATGAAACTTTTCTGAATAAACAGGTTTGTGCAAGTGCAACTGCACATTTTAAAAAACTGATAATTTTGTAGTTTTAATTTTAAAGATTATCAGTATATTGGTTCTCCATTATGGTAATACAGTTTGCAACAGATTTTATAAATATGTCATCACTTATGCATTCAAAAACATGTTATATGCATCTGCATTCTAACAATCTCCTAAGAATGGATTGTTTTAAAATATGCATAATATTTTGTATTATTAATATTTTTAAGTGCATTTTCCATTATAAATTAGTTTGTAATAGACAAATGAATTAAATTCTCTCTCCCAAGAGAAATAATAGCAATGGTTGAACCTGAGTCTCTTATTTCCAATAATTTTATTTCTAATAGAAATAATGAAGACAAGTGACCTAAATAATTTTAAGATGGACTTAATGATTTTATGAAGTGATTATGTGATGTGGTTACCTGAATAATGATCCCAGACATCCCTATACCCTTTGTTCCCAAAGTTAGAATCTGTGGGAGCAGTTACCTAAAAATGATAATCCTCTCCGTAACATAGTATGTTTCCTATTATTTTCATTATGTGTATAAGAATAAGACAGGTACAGTAATGTGATTTTCTACATTAGTTATACTTAGTTTTACATTGTGCATATACCATTAGAAATAAATGTGGAAGGAAAAGAAAGTGGGGATCATCCCAAGAGGATGGCACTGAACCAGGCTGTCTATCCAGCTGTCTCATGTCTTCTTCCAGTTTCTTAGCACTTTGATCAGTCCTATAATTCTGAAATTTTACCCTGAAAACTGCCTGTCATAGATTTTATCCATGACCATCAAATTTTAAATGGAGTGAGGATTTTTAAATATAGGCTATGGTATTACATTATATGATGAAATGTTTAACTCTAATGTTTTATAGTTGTTTGCCGTTATATGACTGTAATTTATTGTGCCTGCAGCAATCCGAGGACATGCTGGAAAATGAGATGATTCATTTCAAGTGTTTTATCCTAGTGAGCAAAATTTTAATCAGTCAGTTTTCTAATCCCAGCTCTGTTATTGGCACACTCTGTATACTTGGCAAGGTCACTTCATCTGCTAGTACTGCAGTTCTTCCAGTTAGAAAATTGTGAAGGACTCTGTAGTTGTGATTATTTCACCTCAGCTAAATCATGATTGTTTGTTTTAATCTATATGCAGTATGGAGTTATTTTAAAAAAATATAAATCAGAGACAAATCTCCAACATAGAGTTATATTCTGCTGAATGACTTGTGATAAATCCGTACAATTAATTATGGTGGGGACCCATTAAGAACACAAAACCTGTAATTCATTGATAACCATCCTTTGGTTATCCTCTGCAATTTGCATCTGTTTTGTTTAGTGGTCCCCTTGAAGGTAAGCACCCAGTGGACAAGAGTGGCATCTACATCTGTATTCAGCACATCTCTGAGCACTCTATTCTCTCTTAAAATCCACGTGGTGAAATTATTACTTTTTAATATAAATAATTAAAGCTACTTAAGCACCAATTGGATAGTAGATTCATTAGTAGTAATATGGAAAATATTTTCACTACCACAAATGTCAGACTGTAAAAATACCAAGAATGATGTAGGAGCCTATATCTGATTTCAGAAATGATTTCGCCCCCTAGGTCTCCGAAACTCAGTGGAATCTTGGCTTTCTGAAGTATTTTTGAAAATGGAACTTAGGTGCCTCAGACACTTAGAATTTTACCTCTACTCCAAATATTAAGAATGTTTTGCAGCTACACAGTTAGAACACATTTTAGGTTACAATCAACAGTTCATTATGGTAATGAGCAATATTACAGAATATATGCCTCACTACCCCCTTTCTATTACTATACCGATGAGGGGATCACCAATACCTTGTTAATTTCTTCTGATTTTTGCCTTTCCTGAAGCTGATATTCAATTTCTTTACAATGTACCCATTATGAATTTTCATTCCAACCAATAGGATTCAGAAGGAATTTCAAGTGGTCTGAAAGCAGATGGTGACAATTTATAAAAACATAAAGGTGAATTAATAAAACAAAAAAGAAAGGAAAAATATCCTTGCCTAGACTTTGATTCTATAAAAACTTGTCCATGCAGGTTCACTTTATTTGCAATGCATAAAAATAAGCATGTAGGTAGAGCTCAGTACTCTGGAGGGGTCATCCCTGAATTTAAATTGTATAGTATTGTTTTAAGATACTAGAAATGCCTTTGGTCTGGCTTAAGAGCAGCAAGCTTTGTGTCCCTCAAATTGGTATACAGTGTGTCTCAAGGAAATGACTTGGCCTATATAGCACAGTGGGTCTCTGCTTTATAGCATTCCTCTTGACAGTCAAACGCAAATCCAAATTAGTGTAGTAGACGTTATTGTGACTGTAACTGTTAGGGCAATTGTACCTGTTCCCACCTCTCTTAGTCCATCAAGACTCCTGGCCCCCAGATGTCACCTTTTTGGAACAGAAACATATGTCCTTCTCCCTCTTGCCCATGATTACATATTTTTCAGGCCGTGCCATTTCTTGCCTACACTGTGATATTGCCATCACTCCAAACTGATCAAACAGGCCAGTATCTGTGCTTTGCGTGCTCTCTCTCTCTCTCTCTCTCTCTTGCTCTTCCCCTCCTTCCCCAAAAGGCTATGAACAGCTGTAATTGCCAGCAGTCACAAGTTATCACACAACTCTTTCTAAGAAAATACATTTATTCTTCAGGTGAAAGCAGTACAGAAAAAAACCACTTTTTAAAATAATAAAAGAACCTATACACATGGTAATGAGCTCATCAGAGACCGAAGCCAATAAGGGCTCTGATAGAAGTCAGTCCTTCAGATTCCATGGGGCTTTTGTGTGATTACCTGCTCAGAATAGCCTTCACTGGTAACCTCAGGAAAACTCCTTTGTGGTGTTTGAATGACTGACTCCTACTGACACAAAACGTAACCAGCTTCACAAAATATATCAGCTTTGTATTTAATATAATGAACTCCAAAGCTTTGTGAATTTAACCAAGGGCAATAGCCTTGGAAAATGTTATCCGCCACAATCACCACTGAAATGAACCAGTTTTAAAAATCAGTTTGAATCCAGTATTCAGGCTTTGTATTGATCCTACAAAATGGCAGTTTTCCTCATGGAAATTTCACTAATTGATTAATAAGTTGAAACAACTTCAGGTTTAGATATATTACCTTAGGCTAATTTTTTCCAGTTTCCAAACTTACATGAACTCAATTAATATTCTCATTAAATAGTCACTTTCTTTATTATATCACTAGCAGGTGAGGTCCATTATTGACCGGGCAAAGTCATTTTCTGTTGATTACACTTATAGGAAAGTTCAAGAAATTAAATAGACGTAATAGAATTTTTTATTAATGTGCATGCAAAAAGGAGGTCAAAGAACAGTTTTAAATTTGTAGGATTTCAACTTCAAACATTATTCATCTTATTGAATAAATACCATATATAATACATTTGAATCAGAAGCTTGTAAAACTTCCATTACTCTTTCCATAATTAATCTAAATTATTTTGTGATTTGTAATAGTAAAATTTTTCTTTGCACTAAAATGACAGTTGAATCAGTGACTCAATTTTAATTTTGTTAGCAAATATTTTTTATGAATTCTAATAATAATAGTCATGACTTTTTCTGATGGAAAAACAAAAATAATTATTTAAGCCTTTCATCCAGCATTTTCTGGTGTAAAAAGTAGTGCATTTAACTAATTTAAGTGGCAGGATTGTTTATGCAAAATTTTGTATCTGTAGGTGATCTCATAGTATGACTTTATTTTACACAAACAAATCCACAAACAAACTCTTCAAAATACATAATTGATATGCAATTTCATCACAGTTATTTATGCAAAAACTTCAGTTCCAGACTTTTAAACGCATAGTGATAACTGATAACCCAAGACCAGCAGCACAATTTTTTGACCCAAATTATAAAAGCTGCCTATGAACCTTAATATAAAACCTAGATTAAGATATCACAATCAGATATTGATACCTATATTATTGTTTATTCAAATAATGGAAGATGTTGAGTCTGGTAATTAGCAGTCCTTAATTTGGCCTAAGTGTCTATTCTGATGTTCCAATTATATAATTCTCACCTATTTGGATGGAGATGATCATTTAATGTGTATTCTGGGACTGTTTGAACAATACATTTGTGGAAAAGTGTCAGCCGACGGTCAGGGCAGTGTGTGCGTGTGTGTTACACCCAAGTTTTTAACTGCTGAGACACAAAGTTTCATTGCAGTGGGCAGCCTAGGAGGCTGGAGGGCGCCCCAAAAAATAGTTTAACGTTTGTGACTTTACTCCTAGGACCAGGGTCCCGTCGCAGAGGGCAGCCAACAGGCTCTCAGACGCCCCGAGTTTATAGGAAGAGCTTATTACACCTTAGATTTTAGCTGCTAAAATTCATAATTTCTTCGCAGCGGGCAGCCTTGGGGAAAGACTGAAAGGTGCCCCAGTGGATTTTGCCACCTGCGTGTGACACAAATCCAAACACCCAAGCTTTCCCTATATTTGTTTTTAATGACCGGCTGAAGTTTTTTTAAATTGTGCTTGGTTCTGTTACAGCAACTTGAAGGAGTTAGGTTAAAACTTAAACAGTTACAGGTTTATTGAGGAAGCTTATAAATTATATGGTTACAATGGCTATTGCTCTATTTTTTAACTACTAGCAAAATATAGATCTTAAAAATGGTTACAAAGAAGATAAAGATAGAAAAATAGAAATAATGGTACCAAGTAACCGCTTACTCTTTCTATGTGTACACTTAAGATAGAGGACCACATCCAGGTACAATTTTTACCCCCTTCTGTGCCTCTCGACTCCAGCATGTCAGGCCAGGGCCGGTCCCTCAATTCCTAGGAAAGACGAAAATACGAGGTGGGCGTTCCCATAGAACCTCGGGAGGTCAAACACCTAACCCGACCAGCAGGTAGAGGGTAGAATGACACTCAAAAGAGAGTGTGCTGCTGTACCACCTTTATACTTATGGGGTCACGTATTTCTTTTTTTTATCTGTCATGCCAAATGGGGCTGGTCTGTCTTTTGTGAGACCGGTTCTTACAAGGGAGTTGTGAACTTAATTTACACTTGTAAGAGAGATAACTAAATTGGAATGACTGGGGATTCTTTTTTCAGTGGGAAATTCCTCTCCCAGGGACTGTGTGTTCGTATTAACATGGGTGCCAGCCGGGCACACTCGCATATCCTGATCTTGCATCAAAGCAGATTAAAGCTTAATGACTATGCTGATTGCCTTAATCGCTCTGTCTTTCCTCATATCTATGTTTTCAGCTTCTCAGGAGCAGATGAGCTAGCATAGACTATGCTGATTTTACTGCTCCTTCTCTGCCCTGTATGCTTTAGAGAGGCAAATAAGATGGATGATATGGGGGGTTGGTCTGTCTGGCTACAAAAATATATTGACTGAAATGAACATTACAGTATAAATGTCTTGCACACCAAGCCTATGCCTCTTAAACACTGTTACTGGGCGTTAAGAATTGTCAAAAGAAAACTTTTCTTGGGTCATCTCAGCATCTTAGTAGTTGAAAATATTCTGTGACATGAAAAGGAAATGTGAATCCAACAGTATGAGAATGAACATGTTCTCTTCTAATAGACGTTGCTTCAGTCCAAGAGATAACACAGACATTGCAAAATTAGGAAGATAAATTCAGACACACATGAGGACATATAATGTGTTGGCAGCCAGGAGAAGTGCTGTGGTCTTATCTTTAATCTTTTTGCTTCTTTTCACTATATTCTCGGTGGGGTGGTTTTGAGAAAGTTTAATATTATATTTGGGAGAGGGTGAAACAATTGTCAGCTAGTGTTCTGCCTTATCAATTGCTTATAACATTGTAAGATGTGGTAGAGTCTGCTTACCCAGTACAACAAAAATCTAAACACAGTCATGAAAGACATAAAACCTTCCTAACTGTCAGGGAGGTTAACCACTGGAATAAATTGCCTTGAGAGACTTGATTGCCTTGTGGAATCTCCATCATTGAAACTTTTATGAGCAGGTTAGAGAAACACCTGTGAGGAATGGCCTAAATAATATGTAGTCCTCCCTGAGTGCAGGGGACTGGGTTAGATAACTTCTCAAGGTCCCTTCCAGACCTATCTTTCTATATACACAGAGAAAGAGGAAAACAGATTTTTAAGCAAACAAACTAATAAAAGTCTTGATGCTCTACATTACAGTAAGAAAAATAAAATGTATACTTTGCCTGTGATAGAAAGCATTTATAAAAGTGTAGTCAGAGCCCTTTATAATACTTATGTATTTTCTATTTCTGTGTGCGGTAGTACAGTACTATTTGTCTCCAGTTCTTAAAGGGGTGTGTGTGGAAATGATGTTAAAGGGATATGTCATTCTTTTATTTAAATATCTCTATTTTCTGTAAGCAAACAAAATAATTTTGTAAGCCAGAAAATATTTATGGCAGTATAGTTCACTTTGAAACTTTTTGTAATGGGGTGTCTATTCCACACACTGATGAACATAAGAACATAAGAATGGCCGTACTGGGTCAGACCAAAGGTCCATCTAGCCCAGTATCCTGTCTGCCGACAGTGGCCAGCACCAGGTGCCCCAGAGAGGGTGGACCGAAGACAATGATAAAGTGATTTGTCTCCTGCCATCCCTCTCCAGCCTCTGACAGACAGAGGCCAAGGACACCATTTTATCCCCTGGCTAGTAGCCTTTTATGGACCTAACCTCCATGAAATTACCTAGCTTCTCTTTAAACTCTATTATAGTCCTAGCCTTCACAGCCTCCTCTGGCAAGGAGTTCCACAGGTTGACTACACGCTGTGTGAAGAAGAACTTTCTTTTATTAGTTTTAAACCTGCTACCCATTAATTCCATTTGGTGTCCTCTAGTTCTTCTATTATGGGAACTAATAAATAACTTTTCTTTATCGGCCCTCTCCACGCCACTCATGATTTTATAGACCTCTATCATATCCCCCCTCAGTCTCCTCTTTTCTAAACTGAAAAGTCCCAGTTTCTTTAACCTCTCCTCATATGGAACCCGTTCCAAACCCCTAATCATTTTAGTTGCCCTTTTCTGAACCCTTCCCAAGGCCAAAATATCTTTTTTGAGGTGAGGAGACCACATCTGGACACGGTATTCAAGATGTGGGCGTACCATAGTTTTATACAGGGGCAGTAAGATATTCTGGGTCCTATTTTCTATCCCTTTCCTAATAATTCCTAGCATCCTATTTGCCTTTTTGACTGCCGCTGCACACTGTGTGAAAGTTTTCAGAGAACTGTCCACGATAACTCCAAGATCTCTTTCCTGATTTGTTGTAGCCAAATTAGCCCCCATCATACTGTACGTATAGTTGGGGTTATTTCTCCCGATTTGCATTACTTTACACTTATCCACATTAAATTTCATTTGCCATTTTGTTGCCCAATCACTCAGTTTGGTGAGATCTTCTTGGAGTCCCTCACAGTCTGCTTCTGTCTTGACTATCCTAAACAGTTTTGTATCATCTGCAAACTTTACTACCTCACTGCTTACCCCTTTTTCCAGATCATTTATGAATAAGTTGAAAAGGATTGGTCCCAGGACTGACCCTTGGGGGACACCACTAGTTACCCCTCTCCAATCTGAAAATTTACCATTTATTCCTAAGAAATATGAAAAATATGAAAGGATTAATGTGAGCCCGAGGGTCCCATTTACCCACTTAATTGCACCTGATGGGTGAGCAAAACCTAATTAATGGTGAAACTCAACAGGAGAGATGTTAGGTGTTATAAATAGAGAAAACTTGAAGCAGATCGGTTCTAAAGGAAGAAACTCCAGTTACTCTTCTACTAGAGAATGAAGAAATCTATATGGATGGCTGTTGCATGTGAAGAGAAAACCCAAGGAAAGGCTTGGTAGGAAGAAGTCCAGGAATCTGATGCAGTGAACCATGACTGTCTTACAGTCCCTGGACTGGAGCCAAAGGCAGAGGATGGATCTGGGGTCCCATATCAAACACTGGTAAAATGGCATAAAGCCCTTGAAAAGGGGACACAGATTAGTGGAAGCCCAGAGAAAAGAATTTATGAACCACTGAGCCCAGCCACATCTATATGTTATGTGACTACAGGGCACAGCTTTTAAAGATGTTGAACTGTAAATCAAATACACTGAACAAGTTCACCTTCATTATCCACATGGTTATGCTGGTTGTGTATTGAGATGACTTCAAGCAAATAAAGAACAATTGCCTCTCCCTGACATAGGGAGGGGAGAGCAGGGAGAAGATGGACTGGAGCAGAGGCAATGGATTCCAACCTCTGGAAAAGGATTGGGGCATGGTGATAGTGTACACACTGAGATAGAGCCAAGCCTTTTCCTCATATCAGATTTTTGGTAAAGAATGTACCATAGAGGGTATTTCTCTCCTTCCATTGGCCAGACGGAGTGACTAGGTGAACTATCTGGCCATTGCATAGGGGGTTGAAGCAAAATGCAGGACAATGTAGCACTTTAAAGACTAACAAGATGGTTTATTAGATGATGAGCTTTCATGGGCCAGACCCACTTCCTCAGATCAAATAGTGGAAGAAAGTAGTCACAACCATATATACGAAAGGATACAATTAAAAAAAATGAACAAATATGAAAAGGACAAATCACATTGCAGAACAGGAGGGGGATGCGGGGGGGGGGAGGAAGGAAGGTAAGTGTCTGTGAATTGATGATATCCCTACCTCTAATATCATCAATTACCAGACACTTACCTTCCTTCCTCCCCCCCCCCCCTGCATCCCCCTCCTGTTCTGCAATGTGATTTGTCCTTTTCATATTTGTTCATTTTTTTTAATTGTATCCTTTGGTATATATGGTTGTGACTACTTTCTTCCACTATTTGATCTGAGGAAGTGGGTCTGGCCCATGAAAGCTCATCATCTAATAAACCATCTTGTTAGTCTTTAAAGTGCTACATTGTCCTGCATTTTGCTTCAGCTACCCCAGACTAACACGGCTACATCTCTATCACTATTGCATAGGGGGGTTCTTGGTGATCACACACAAGGACATAGGGTACAGTAGCTTTTTAGGGGGGATGGAGTGCACTTGTCAGACACTAAGACTATCATTTAGCATAGGACCTGAAGGGAGTGGGTCAAGTAGGGGACAGCTATTAGGCAATATGGGGTTGACCAACCTAGTTGCTGATGCCTCCAGTAGTCAGTGCAATAAAGGCTAAAAGGTCTAGCTCCCAGAAGTAAATGAGATGTGGGTTTTTGCTGATGGATCTTGTGCCAGGAGAAAGGGGAGACCTGAAGTCTCTGAATGCTCATGTTCCCCTTTGATACCTTCTATCTTTCTTGTGAAGGGAGGGTAAGAGTGTTTGGGGGAGAGAAGAGAGTAAGCTGAGGGAGGGGTGTATTTTAAGTAATGGATTATATGTGAGGAGCCCTGTGACCTCTGCTCCGAACCCTCTTAAATGCCTAGTCTGTGTAGGGAGGTGTTGCCCTGGGTATACAAATTCAAAATGGAGTCTAAGAAATCTCATTTATCTTTCCCACCAAAACCTGGAGAAAGAAGCCTTTGCACTCCTCTCTATTGTTTGTGAACATGGTTCAAAACCTTTGCACTCCGTACTATGTCCTGCGTGCGCACCCCTGATTATGCACACGACCCCTTTTCTTATGCACCCAGCCCACTACTATTGCACACCACTCGCTAGTTTATTTTCCCGCCTTAAGTTCTTTATAAGCTTCCTTTGAAGAACATTTGTGTTCTTTGGCTCTTCTATGTCCATGTATGTGTGTCGTCATTGTACCCCGAGGAGGCCAAGGTTCCAGCCTATGATCGAACCGAGACTGCCCATAGCTTGGGATATAATTTTAAGGAGTAAGGGAAGCCTTCTTCTACTATAACTCGAGACTTTGGGACTTATAATCAGATGTCTGGCTCTTTTGGACATTAACATTCGGACAAGATCCAGTGCTTATTCTGAGCAGTAGATCGGGTGAGGCGAGAACCCACGCGGTTCCGGGATCTGGACCAACAACGAACATCAAAGGATCTCTCCGTTAGTCCTCCCTTAAAGCTTAAAATTAGCTGAGAGGTTGTAGGTCACGGACATCAATCGCCATTTTATGTAATGTATACCCTTGTGTGTGTGGGACTGTACTATCTTCTCTCTTTCTTGGGTTAGGGTGGGACAGCTATAGTTGCTGTATTTGCTGATGTTTGTTCTTTATTCTTAAAATATATGGTTTGGCCCTAAATTATTGTCTGGCTTGTTCATTACTAAATTAGTTACCTGGTGATTAGATACAGGATACCAGGGCGAATCTGACTTCTGTGGAGAGAGTACCTTAGGCTTTAATTAATTTCCCACATCAATTGTTTACCTCCGCTCTCTGGGTAACAGAGGTGAACCTATAGCACCCTTAACCAATCATAGGTTGATAAAAATTTCAGCCTGTCACTTAAATTCATCCCTATGTCTGCCTACATGTTTCTCTTTAAACAGCCGATATTAGCTGCCTTTCACTTTTTGAAACGTCTGCTTTTCAGGATAAGATTTCCCAGGTGTGGGTCCACCTAAAGGTGAACTTTTTTTTTAGTAAAATTGAGCCACAAAGGTCAGGCTATTTTGAGTCAGAGAAGAGATTATTTCCCACTATTGGAAAAAAATTGTGCTTTCTAGCAGATGAAAGATTCTGTCCCACAAGACCTTCTGCTCCAATCTAGCAAAGGACTTCAGCCCATGCTGAAACAGGCTCGTGAATAGTCCCATTGACTTTCAGTATAGTAGAGTTGAGACAATATGTGTATGGCAAGAACTCCCAGCCATGTTTTTCAGACTAAATTTGTGCATCAGAAGCAGTGATGTTTAACCTAAGCTAGTGAGTGGGCTGCACAAGTGGCCCTCCTTCATCTCAGTGGACCGCAAGACCTTCTTAACCAAGATGGCTTCCCAGGATAGAGTAGTTTTGCTAATTGTACTTGTGTACCTACAATTTGCAGGATGTGCCAATTAACCTGCAGCAGCTCTTTGATTGGATGCAGAGGGAGCTCATGACTCTCATAGTCCATGGCTACGTCTACACTGGCCCCTTTTCCGGAAGGGGCATGGTAATTTTTGAGATCGTAATAGGGAAATCCGCGGGTGATTTAAATATCCCCTGCGGCATTTAAATAAAAATGTCCGCCGCTTTTTTCCGGCTTTTAGAAAAGCCGGAAAAGAGCGTCTACACTGGCCCCGATCCTCCGGAAAAAGCGCCCTTTTCCGGAGGATCTTATTCCTACTTTGAAGTAAGATCCTCCGGAAAAGGGCGCTTTTTCTGGAGGATCGGGGCCAGTGTAGACGCTCTTTTCCGGCTTTTCTAAAAGCCGGAAAAAAGCGGTGGACATTTTTATTTAAATGCCGCGGGGGATATTTAAATCCCCCGCGGATTTCCCTATTACGATCTCAAAAATTACCATCCCCCTTTCGGAAAAGGGGCCAGTGTAGACGAGCCCCATGTGCGTAATCAACATGCGTCTCACTTCATGTGCTTTGCTTTATGTATGTGTCACTTTTGTAACACCTTGGAGGAAAAAAAACAATTATGCAGAAGCTGGCTACTCTGCATGTGGGCAATGATAAGCAAAATGTTTTGCAGGGTACAAATAGAACCCTGGTGGGCCACGGGTTGTCCACCACAGATCTGAAGCCATATTTAAGCACCTTCATAAAAATGTCCTGATTTTTTTTGAATGAGTGCTGTTCCTAGCCTCAGATCATATTGACTGCAATGTGTAGGCACGCTGATGGGAGGGGCAAATTGAGCAGATGCTTCAGGGCCCCAGCAATTCAAAGGGGACCGATGCTCCAGCCACTGCTGCTGTCCCAATTGCAGCAGCAGTGTTTGGAGCCCTGAGCCCCTTTGAATTGCTACCAGAGTGCCACTCTGCATAGCTCTCAGGCCTGGAGGCCCTTCCAGGGACAGAGTCAGGTTCCCCCACACCTTGCCCCGGAGCCCGTGGTGGCTGTCAGCCCTGCTGGCAGTGTGCATTGTGACTATCGTTATGAAATACATTCCTTGGCTACAATCACAGAGATTTTGAACATTAGGTTCCTTATGATTTATCTTAAGCCTACATGTTTAATGAATCTCAATCCAGAGGGCAGAGCTATATTAAAACCATTGGTATTTTCGTATTTTGTTCATGGTGATTTTCCTTTGAAAAAATTCTGCATGTGGTGTGTGAGGCTACCAACTTTTAAATACATCTTTTTACATTGGGTTTCAAAAATTGTAAACACTGTGTGAATTATTTTTAATTGTATAATGCTGCAGAGGTAGGAGTAGGTTAGAAAGTAAAGGGAGACATTTTTCCCCCAAAGAGCTCATACTGTAGAAAAGAGAATAGTTTTCTATTGGCTGTTTAAAAAAATGGTGGAGAGAGATTTTCAGGAAGAAATGGGTTTCAGAGATGGATTTGAAGCTGAACAGAAAAAAAAGTTGATTATATTTTGAAGGATAGTGCTTCAGTCACTCAGTAGAACTGCTCTTTGTGTGAGTGCTCACCAGAGTATGTTAAGGGGCTTCACAATTTGATCCTCTGTCTTAATTTTTCCTCTATATGGAAAAAATAGTAATACTGAACATCAAGATGACCTCTGGCTAACTTCAGTAGGTAGTTTTAGGTTGTGTCTTAGTCATTTGCTGGTCAGAGTGCCACATGTCAGGGAGAAGAAAAATTCACCTTGTTGAAGGCTTGCAGTAAAATACTTTCCCTTAACTACCTTTAGTACAAAAGGGGCAATTGTGGTTCAGAGACCCCATTCCTCCTGGCCTATTTTGAGGGTAGCCTGGTACAACTTATGCACCACCACTACATCAGAATAAAAAATGGCACCAAAACAAAACAAAAATAGTCATTGCTACCACTCCTGAGTGATTACTGTCAAACTAATCTGTACAGAAATGGAAACCCACAATTCTTTAGTGAAGTCTACCATGTTGTTTGTTCTTTCTTGGGGATTCCAGGGAAGCTAATGTTCCACTCATCTTCCACATGTCCCTTAAATTCTAGACCCCTTTATTTAATATTCTCAGATGCAGTATTTTAACAATATTCTCACTGACACTAATGCATTTCATTATCTGAGGTAGTCTTTCTGCTACTTTCTGCAAATTCCAAATAACTTCTTAAATTTCAGACAGTGTTTCCTATTTCTGCTGTATGGAGGAGTCGCAGTATATTATAGAGATTGAAACTGGGTGGACATTTAACCAGTTTTAAGCTGCTGAGTCTTCCATCTCAGGAGAGGAATGTGAGCAGCCAGTACATTTAGAAGTTGGTGATAAGTAGATTTTGAGAGAGGTCATTTATTATTTTACTTCCTGTCCTCTCTGTCATTTTTGGGCATATAATCACTTTAGTTTGCTTTTTAGTGGATTTGTTGGCCTTCATCATGTCTTCAACCACATCTGTCCTGAAGTCTTTCCCTGGAGAGGGAGTTGGAGGAGGCTAAATGGTAAAAAGGCGAAAGGACTTTGAGGGTAAGTTAGTTTTATGTAGGAACTAGAATTGAGAGAGATTTTGAACCACTGGTAGCTTTTTTTCTGTTATGAATTTGTACACCTAACCTAGAGCTCTTGATGAATACTTAATTCAAAGTAATAATATAAATAATAAAATATGAATAAAAATGAATATGCACATAGTAACAATGCCTCACATCAGTCTTGATTGAATATACTCTGTTCACCCTTTTCATCAGAAGTTTTATTTCTTCAAACTTTGAAATATTTTTGTTTGTCTTAATCTTCTGCCATTTGTTTTTCTGTGTTGGAATTGAAATATTCATTCAGTTTGGACTAACTCCAGCTACCAGAAGAGTAATTACTTCTCGTATTTTACACATCCACTAGAGTATCGGTTCCCAAACTAGGGGGAGAGGGGGAGGATTCCAAGGGTGGCACAAGGTGACCCAGCTCCCCCCCATCATTTCCCCCCACCCAAAGAAAGAGCCCGCGCTGCTGCTACCTCCTATGAAAGTGGAGGTAGCGCCAGCTTCTTGAAGCATGGGGAATGGGGAAAGGAAGTCCTGTAGCTGCACGCCAGAACTGGCATCTCAGGAAGAGTGTGCACTGTTTCCCTCTCCCAAACAGCGGGTGTGTTTCCTGAAATGCCAGGTCTGTCATGCCGCCGGCGACTTCCTTCCCCCTGCTTCCTGCCTGCGCGGGGTGGGGGGGGAGGGGAGACTGGGGGTCCAGGGACTGTGCCAGCTCCAACTGCTCAAGCAGCATGTGGCTTCCATGGGGAGTGGAGGAGCAGGTTACATGCTGCCTGAGCAGTGAAACACAGTGTGCAGAGCAGGGCCAGCTGGGGATTCCCTCACTGACCCTGGGCTCCATGTGCCGCTGTCGCTTTGAAATGCTGCGGGGAACATGGGACCAGTGGGGGACTGCCTGAATCCCCTGCTGATCCCATACACCCCGCAGTGCTTTTGCCTTTGAAGTGTAGCAACAGCCCTTATAGACTATTGCATCGACTATTCAATTAGCCTTTTAATCTAAATTAACATTCCTAATCCACTACCTCCTCCATCCCAAACACACAATGCAATGTAAGTTTTCTTCTTCTGGTGACAGTTATATTGTGAACACATTTTGCTCTTTTCCAGTACATTTTACCTGGCTCTTCCACCTTTGTCTGGCTATACTGAAAGGAGAACAGGAGGCAATTGTAATAATTTAATCAGACCACAATTATATTATCAGATGTCTGGGACTCCATGTTTGTTGAACTAATTATCTGGGTTCTACCAACCCCTTCTCATTTTCCATTCAGGTCTCCCCAGCCAACCAAAGGCTCGGACTTTACCACCTCCCCACCCCAGAAGGATTAAGGTGGGCTATAAGAAAAGGGAGCTGGCTCCCTGCCATACCAGTCATAGAAGCCCCGAGTCCCACTCTCCATCGTTCCATTCCTTTAATCAGCACCTCCTTTTAAAGTCCCTTACTAGACCATTTATCTGATCACTAGATGGTCCAGTACCTGCACTGGACATCTGCCCCACACTTACAAAATGTGTTGACATGTATGGAATAACCCACTACCTTAATCACCACAGTAAGTCCTCCCTGACACTCACTGTATGAAAGGCAAAAATAAACCCACTGTACCTTGGCAAATATGGCAGTGAGGGAAAAAATTCCTTCCCAGCCCCCATAAAAGGAGGGACTAGCACAATGCTCACAGGAGGTCCTTACCAAATCTGATATTACCACATCAGGGTGGGTGCTGCCTTGCTTGCTGCCTGGAAAAAGGGTTTCTAATATCTGGGCTTGTACCTTTTAAAATCTTCCACCCTTATGTTTTGGAAAATAAGTCAACATAGCCAAGCTGAAGCCCACCCACCTTTTGTCCGAGTTTCTAATCCTCCTCCTCCCCCACTTGTAAAGCACTGCTACCTTCCCTCTACCAAGCCTAGACAACATCCTTCACCTCCATTTTAAGTGTGGTGCCACCATTCTCTTAAATCTTTGACTTCTGGAGAATTCCACAGAAGTCAATGTGTCATGTTCTAGGAGCCGAGATTAAACGATTCACTGATCTATTTTAATAAATGCTATTTTATCATGCATTTGCTATATAATTTATCTAATGAGTCATCAATTTAGCATGTACTGTACATATTACTGATATGATTTACCAGGTAATACACTTGGTTCAAAAGATGTATTAGATTTGATAGGTGTTGATTAGAAGTCATCTTACTTTGAATTAATCTGATTTACAATGATGTATGTCACTTTCCAAAAGCAATGTATTGGTTCTGATAAATGGCCTATTATTAAGTGGAGAATTAATATATTGTAACAGGTGAAACATTTAAATATTATATGTTTGAAAGATAGTATTTGACTAAACAATATACTGTCTGCATGTCTTAACTTTTCATATATGAAAAGCTATGCTGAATAATATATCTGCATTGTATGTCTTTCTGAGTTTTGAACTATATACTACTTTACATTCTAGATTAGAAATTCATCATCAGGTGATCTTAGTTTTATTTATCTAAGTTTAATCTTCATTTAAATTGTGGTAAAATTAATCTCCTTCCCAGCTGAAACTTCTAGCTTTACATAAGTGAAGATTAATTGATTTCACAGAGTTCTGATGACATCATAAACCACAAGAGCAAGCTTGGAATGGTTCACTGAAGTCACAACATGAAGATGGACTGATAGGTTATCATGTACAGTTAGTATTAATCTTATTTTAGTATAACAAATATGAATTGGAGGGAAAACAATGATTGAAACTTAAAAAGAAGATTTCTAACAGTTGGGAAAGGAATTATTTTAATCTCTCTTTCATTTCCAGAACTAGATGAAGGAATTTGCTCTGCTGCTATATGCCACCTGCAGTATAATGCTCTCCAAAGAGGTAATATTTTCATTGTTGTGAAGAGGTTCGATTTTTAAACTATTTGGCTGTATCCAGCTGTGCTGGGCAACAAAATGGAAACCTAATCCTCAATGCGAGGGAAAAATATAGGTTTCAGTGCATTCAGCCCCGGCTTCCATACTTGACGGTAAGCACCTCCATGCAGTAAGGGTATGTCTACACTACCACCCTAGTTTGAACTAGGGTGGTTAATGTAGTCATTCGAAGTTGCAAATGAAGCCTGGGATTTAAATATCCCGGGCTTCATTTGCATCTTGCCGGGCGCCGCCATTTTAAAATCCCTGTTAGTGCGGACTCCGTGCCCGCGGCTACACGCGGCACAGAGTAGGTAGTTCGAATTAGGCTCTCTAATTCGAACTACCGGTACACCTCATTCCACGAGGAGTAACGGTACTTCGAATTAGAAAGCCTAATTCGAACTACCTACTCGGTGCCGCATGTAGCCAAGGGCACGGAGTCCGCACTAACGGGGATTTAAAAATGGCGGCACCCGGCAAGATGCAAATGAAGTCCGGGATATTTAAATCCCGGGCTTCATTTGCAACTTCGAGTGACTACATTAACCACCCTAGTTCGAACTAGGGTGGTAGTGTAGACATACCCTAAGGGATCAATCCTTCTGAATGGCACAGGCCTGGAGACGAAGCTGAGGAAGCAGTTGAAATCTGCTTAGACGTTATTTCTATTTGATGTAGTAGTAATTGTCTATTTCATTTCGGGTCTGTCTACACTGCCACCGTAGTTCGAAGTAGGGTGGCTAATGTAGGCATTCGAACTTGCAAATGAAGCCCAGGATTTAAATATTCCGGGCTTTATTTGCATGTTCCCAGATGCCACCATTTTTAAATGCCCTGTAGTTCAAACACTCTGCTCACGGCTACATGCGGCACGGACTAGGTAGTTCGAATTAAAGTTCCTAATTCGAACTACCATTATTCCTCCTGCACCCCAGTTCGAACTACCCTTCCATAGTGTCCTGGAAGGAGAAAGTGATGAGGCTGTGCAGTGCAGCTCCAGAGGGCATCTTACTAACATAGGAGTGAGGAACCCAGGGACGGTCTTCGCAGTGATTCAAGCAGATTTTGCAACATTTATGGGGCTTCAGTTCTGCTGAAGCAGTTGAGGGTAATGGCCAGTGTCCTCCCAGTAACATAATGATTAGGAAATGGCCTCAGGGGAAAATTGGGCTTTTGTAGGCTTAGTTGCCTGTTGCCCAGTAAGCATAAAGACAATTCCTATAACTAGAAACAAAAACGTATTGTAGTAAGACTAATATCTAAAAGTGTGTTACTGCTGAGATCTTGCTAAGATCTTGATAGAGACACACAGAGAGAACTGTAAATGTCTGACTGCCTTTTGGAACGATCTCCATATTTTTTCACAGTTCTTAAATCTTTTACTGTATTCATTGTTTGATGGTCAGTCAGGTTAAGCAGATAAACAGGCATACAACAAAGGAGGCATAACAGGGTCAAACTTTTCAAAAGTGGTCTCACTAAACTTGATGTGTCTTTGTTTTTGTGTACCCAAATTGAGATCTAAGATTTCTTTCTCAGGGTTGCTTAGCATCCTAACTCCCATCCTCTTCAGATTGTCATGAGATACTCAACGTTTTAGAGAACAGGAATAGGAAGTCATATGTTGGGCATCTAAATATCAGTGATAACTTTTTAATATGTTCACTTGAATATTTCTTTATTAAGGACCTATTTAGCTATCCTTGAATATGTATGAATATACTCTCTACTTGTTGCAAAATGGTCACAGTTGATCTGTACGTGAGACTGATGCCATTTCAAGTTCACCATCTGGAAAGTTCCAGAAGTTCTCTCTATGGCAGAACAGAGGTAGCTGCACAAAACCCTTGCCAATGTGTTTCATTGCTTTGATTGATTTTATATGAGGATGCCGGTAGCAGCTTTTCTTTGCTTCATTGCTCTTCTCATCTATTTTGATTATATTTGCTATAATTTCCTCCCTGTTTTTTCACTTTTTACCTTTTCTCAAATAATCAGTAATCTCTGATTGCTGACATTTCTCTAGATATGAAGAATATCTCAGAAAAGTCTGTAGTGTTGAACTCAGAGGTAAAGATCTTTCTGGACTTCTGCTTTTTTGGGGAGGAAGGGGGCTTGCTCTGTATCCATACAATGGATGTCTTGGATCATACACCAATTTTTGTCTCTATTTTCTAGGGGTAACATCCCACCTCCCTGATAATGATGACACTTGGTTGGTTTCAAGGTCCCTGTGATAATCCTACAGAATTGATTGAGTTCAGTTTTAATTCTGTGTGCTTGGCTCAAGTGTGATAGTACTGTGGCAGAGTACATGGCAGTTAAGTAAAACGAGGCAAGACTGATTGCTCAGTGTGTCCCCAGTTCTTGAAGTTCACTCTTTGAACTTCTTTGCTTTTTCGTATTTTGGTTTCAGTTTAAAGTGGCCATCCCATGATGTGCTGGATATTCACATTACTATATGATCCCAAAGTATCTGGAGTTTTGATCAACTTGATGGTGTTTCATATGGGAGGTGTGCACTTGTCTCACTAAAATTAATATTTAGGAACAATAGGTTTAGATAGTGGCTTTAGGAGGAACTAGAACAAAGCAATTGGATTTTTTAAAACTTCAGTCCATTTTATGACTCCAGCTGCTGTCAAATGCTACTGGGGTAGGGACAGGGCTGGCCCACAACATTTTGGCACCTGAGGTGGGGAGCTCAAATGATGTCCCCCTGCCTCCTCGCTTGAGCCAAAACTTTGAAAGGTCTCAATTCTCTGGGTCCTAGTGGCGCCCCCTCCTACCCTGCCCCAGTCTGGCACCTGAGGCGGCCACCTCAGGTTGCCTCATGGTAAGGCCAGCCCTGGATAGGAAGAAGGATACATCTGAGTGTCTTTTTGATACTCTCCAGCTGAATTTTTTTTCCTTTTTCTTACTGCTAGCTAGCTGTATCCAATACATGACGGCCAGAAGATCATTTCTCTTTGCTAACGAACTATCTTATCTAATTTCTATTCTTGGAAAGGAATCCTGGTCCAATCTGAGATGGGCAATATTTACTATTCATGGGCAGTTTTCATATTTTTCAATTTTCATGCTGCTTTTCTCCTTCTAGGACGTTAAATATTTGCTGTTGGCTGTATATTTTCTTATAATATTTCTGAACTCTTAATGGTCGTGGTAACAAAGTAATCTGATACATTTTAATTCTCAAGTGCCTGTTAGAGCTCAGATAGCTTTGGAATTGCTTGTTCTGGAGCTTTCCAAGGGGTGACCTTTCCAGATGTCATCTTCTCTCACAGCTACTTGTTTTCTACAGCAGCCGAGGGGCATTCTCCTCTCCCCCCAGAAAATAACTCTTGGAGAATGGGTCTCTTCCAAGTACATGAATTAGAAGTTAAAACAAATTTACGCATGAAGCTTATATCTGTGAACAAAATAACACATGTAAAAGTACCAGACTAACTGTAGCTTCTTGGAATATAGCAAACTGAATGTGTGTGTGTTAGTGAAGTCATGACAAAATGACATACTGTATTTTCCGGCATATAAGACGACTTTTGATGCTAAAAAGCATCCCCCAAAAATCGGGGGTCGTCTTATACGCCGGGTATACAGGCGGCGAGGCAGCCCGAGCCCCTCCGCAGCTTTGCAAAGCCTCGGGGGAAGCCGGTGGCGGGGCATCCCAGGTGCGCCTGGGCTGCCCCGCCGCTGGCTTCCCCCGTGGCTTTGCAAAGCCGCGGAGGGGCTCCGGCGGCGGGGCAGCCCCGCTGCTGGGGCATCCTCAGAGGCTTTGCTCCCAGTGTCCCTGGTCTGCTGGAGACGGTCCCCAGCAGACCAGAGGCACCGGGAGCAAAGCCGAAGCGGCGGTGGGGTGCCGCGCTTCTGAGGCTTTGCCAGAGCTGCTGTGGCTTTGCTCCCGGTGCCTCTGGTCTGCTGGGGACCGTCTCCAGCAGACCAGGGACACTGGGAGCAAAGCCGGGGAGGCGGAGGGGCGCTGGGGTATAAGATGAGAACCTATCTTTTAACTACAAAATTAGGGGGTCGTCTTATACGCCCAGTAGCCTTATACGCCGGAAAATACGGTAGTCCAGAGAGTGGGCTCAGGCTGCTCAGGTCACATTAATGGGACACATTTGCATATTCACTTATAAGACAAGATAGTTTAATTAAACTATTTTTATTTAGGAGAAACAAATATTTGCCTGGGACTGGAACTCGTTAACTATTGCTGAGCCGTTGACTTCAACTGAATTTTATGGACACTACTCAAACAAAATGTAAGTGAGCACATATAAGCAATAGTCGCATATTTATATAGTTAAATATAACAAGGTAACAAAGGGGGAAATAGTATCAGAGGGGTAGCTGTGTAAGTCTGAATCTGCAAAAGGGGGAAATATAGTACTATTTCATCGTAACATCTACAGAGTGCTTTAAATATACTAATTTTTACAACAATTCTGAATAATGGATTGTTGTTGTTCACAGATAAGAAAACTGAGGCAGAGAGGTTTAGCAATTTGTCAAAGGGAAGCAGTGTCAGAGCTGGAATGAGAAACCTAGAAATTAATGGTTGGTGGTCTTGTGCTCAGACTTACTATTAGGCAACATTACTTTCGCACCACTATAGCAATTTATTAGCCAAAAGTGGAAGAGGAAAATATGCCAGCTACATTCCAGACTTTTTAAAATAGATTATACTCTAGCCACTGTGTACTTTCTTGAAATTTCAAAGTTAAATGAGACTTTTCCATATGAAAGCTACCTTATGTGAACTGTTGTTCAGCAGGAAAGGACTCACTGCTCAAAGATCTGCTTCATATTTCTTCATGCAATGTTGTTTATCCTCATAATAGCTGACTTCTGAACATAATCTATGAAGTAATATCTTTAATGTCAACACTGCAAGGTTATTTCTTTTTCTTTTTCTTTTTTTTTAAAGTAAAAGGTAGTGGCATGGTAAGAAGCAGTTAACCAAAGGTCATTCTTGGTAGAAACAACAGTTCAGAGAAATAGTCTAGATTTTAAGAATTATAGAAATACATTTCATGCACTCTTTCTGAAAAATGACTCCACTTTGTGAAGTATAAAAACTGAATGCTCTCCTGACTGACTGTAGCTACTTGAACATAGTCATTTTCAAGAATTGTATTAGGAGCTCCAGTGTCATTTTGATGAGGAAGAAATGTTTTCAATGATTAGAATTAAGAGGCTTCTTGCTGAGTGTCCTGCTGCTCCACTAGTCATTGTTTCAATCACAAGAAATAACCCTGCAGTGATGTATCAAACTTTTCTACTTCCTATGGTGCATTCAGAGGTCAGCTGCACTGAGAATACAGAAGCCTCTGTGATAGAATAAAAGGAAGCCTGCGACCTTATAAATCATCATGAAAGAGGTAAAAATTGATGCCTTAAGAAAACAGGATTACTTTTTTGTTCAGATAGAAGGATAAAGGAATAAGTTATATTTTTGGACAACTTTTTGAGAGAGGAGAAATAAAGGCTCTGCAGCATCTACTTTGAGATAATGCGATATTGGTTTTGGCCAGTTTTGCATAGAGTGATGAGTTGAATACTCTGTATTACTTGTTCATATTTTGAGAAGCCATTTTCATTTGGGTTATAATTCTAAGATGACTTCTAAGGATAAACATTGATGCTTGGAAACCTTAAGAGTCAGGGAAAATTGTAAGCAAATTGTATATTTGAAAAACAAATGGCAGTTCATTTTATAGGGAAGTATTTGCTCAGTTCCTCTAGGTTGCATATACACTGCACCCTTACCTCGAAATAAGCTATGGAATTTGTGTTAAACAAATTGTGTAGCTTATTTTAAGGTAATTTCAAAATAGCTTATTTTGAAATTTGGCACTGTCTAACACTGTGCTAGATTTTGAAATAAAACATTATTCCAACAAGTCCCTTAGCGCTACAGGGATGCCGGAATAGCACACACATTATTTTGAAATATATTTCAAAATAATGGGCATGTTTAAAGACATGGAATAGCTATATCGGGATACTTCTTATATAAGCTTAGCAGTACAGGCTGTACCTCCCAAAACCAGCACTCTTTGGTCTAGCAACATCCGTGCTCCAGTAGGACCACAAATGTTCCTGGATCAGAGAGCCCTGGAAGCCTCACAGCGGGAGGGCCAGCAGACCACCTGAGGGCAGTGGAGCCCACAGCAGCAGCACTAGAGCCAGAGCCCATGGAAGTCCAGCAGGGACTGGAGCCCATGACCTGGCAGCCTGCCAATGGCAGCAGGGCTGGTGACGTGGCCAGGGTGAGCACAGGTGCAAGGGGGAGAGGGAGGGAAGACAGCAGTTGGGTCAGTAAGGGAGCATAGGCTAAAGAATTTTAGCTGGTCACTTTTTAATCAAGCCCATAATGTTAGGATTTCTTTTAGAAAGACATCCAATCTTAAAGACTTCACCACTTCCCTGCTCCAATGATAACAGTTCTCACTGTTAAAAAAATAAATGGAGCATTAGTTCTACTTTGAATTGGTCTAACTTCTGCTTCCACCCAATGGATTCTATTTTACCTTTCATTGCTACACTAAAAAGCCTTTTACTATTTGAAATTTTCTCCCCATGTAGGTACTTATAGAGTGTGATCAAAGCAACTTTAACCTTCTCTTGAATAAATCAAATAGATTGACCTTCTTTGAAAACTACCTAGCAGTAAGATACTATTTTTCCAGACCTTGAATCACTCTGTTTGCTCTTCTGAACCCTTTCTTCAGTTCCATTTATAGCATTACAATAATGGTCTCACTAGTGCTATATATGTAGGTAATACAACTTATACTTCTTTCCTCCAGATGGTACATCCAAGGACTACATTAGTCCTCTTAGCCACAGTTTCACAATGGGTACTCATATACAGTTTGTTGTCCATCACAATTCCTCAGTTCTTTTGAGATCACTTCACAGAATACAGTCTCTCATCTTATGTGACCTACTTTCTTTGTTTCTAGATTTCACCTTATATTTTAAATGATAAATAGCTGTTTTAAAATTCAACAGAAGCTGCCTTAGAGATTGTTCTGTAGAACCAACAAGCCCTTATTTGCCACCTGAAATGGGGTGGCACTCGGCTCCTGTGAGTGCCCCCTTCTGGTAGAGTGCAAGTCTGCGCTCCCTTAATCTGTCAGCCAAAAGCCTCTTAGGCAACTCAGCCCTCCAGCCAAGTCACATAACCTGTGTGTGGACCATCACAAACCCCTTCTGGGGTACATTCTTAACAGGGGCCCATCTTGGTGCCCTCTGTTAGTTTCCTTCTTAGTCTGCTCCGCATTAGGGTAGAGAGTGGTGCCTCCAGGGCTTCCCTTCCTGGAGATAGTCCTTGCCTTTGCCTCAGGGCTTTGCCTCAGTCTCAATATAGTCCACAATACCTCTCCACACAGAGCTCTCCATGGTGCTGCTGTTCCCTCAGCCAGCCAGTCACCTAGTCTTCACTGCTTCAGATTGCCAGTGGCACTGAACTGACTCTGTTCCTGCAGCTCCTTTTAAGGGACTTCTTGGCCCCTGATTGGCTGGTTCCTCCACAGCCATCTAGCCATGGCCTTCTGGGACAAAGTGTGGCAAGGCCACAAGACTCCACTACGGAGTTTTGGGGCCTGGTCACCCCATTACTCCACCTCTACCAATTTTCTTTTCTATCTGAAAACCTTGCCAACAATAATTCTATGCTTGCTTACAAATCATTGACAAGTATTAGAGTATTGGGCCCCAACAGAGCCTTACAAGACCCTATTTAAAAACAATTCTGTTGGATGGTCTTCCTATAATAAGTTTGAGGTCTATCAGTTAGGTGGCTTTTTAATAAATGTGTTAGGTACTGTACTACATTTAAAAAAATCAAAATATCATGTGGCAATGAGTCAAATGCTTTATGGAAGGAAGTATAAGCATATCATAACATGGTTATTTTAACCAATTTTTTTCTTATAAAACAAAACAAAGCTCTGAATCTTACAGTCGGGGCTCAAAATCCAACCCTCCATTTCCATAAAATCAGCTCATCTTTTGGAGACGGTAAGGAAGTGGTATTTTGCAATTCCATTTTGTATTCTAAAGTGCTTTTCAAATTTAAAAATATCAGAACAGCTTGGGTGGGTGGGAAGAGTCCTGCTGTTCTCAGTGGGAAGACTGGGACTTGATGCTGAGACTCGATGGGAACAAGAGTTGCTGTTGCAGGGCTAGTTACTCCACTGTCCCTTCTCTGATCTTTCCAAAGCCATTAGCTTAGCTGCCTTCTGGCTTTATCTTTGCTGGGGTGAAATCATACATTTTTCCCATTCTTAAGACAGGCCCTGGCTTATAGTACACAGTCTAACAATTATACTCACCCAATAGGTACAATTAGGCCCAGCACCTCTATTTCTTCTCTTTAGGACTCTAGAATGAATGTTGAATAGAGTGACCAGAATCGAGTGACCAGACAGCCTTCTTAAATCAATGTGTTTAACCTCAACATTAGGAATAAAGCCTTTAGAGAAAAGGATTTTAGAACAATAAGCAATCTCTGTACATGTCCATTTTAACTAAAACCCTATCACCCTATGATAGATGGCTTAATCAGGTTTATCTTCTTTAGATATCCTAGTGGGTTTGGGTTTGACAATGAACAGCTCCCCGATGGAAATTGCTTTGCCTCTGGATATAAAATCTTTGAAACAGTTTGTCATGGGGTGGTTATGCCCATTTCCACTTTGAGGCAGGGCTTTAAGCCTGTCAGACACCTCAGTGCATGTTTTACCCCATGAGTGTCACAGTCCCAAGTGTCCCCAGATCTCTCACTATCCCTTCTCCCATACAAGAGTCCAGCTATCAAGGTCCATAGCAACCCCACTGTTGCAATAAGGCAAAAGATCTGGTGGCCCAAGTCAGTACAAATCCCTGTTCTCAGGGCAATAGAGTCCAGCTGTCTGAGTCAATAGCAGCCCCCAGTGTATAGGACAATAAGGCCCACTGGCCAAAATCAGCACCAACAGCTCCCTGAAGTAAGACCTAGCAGCCAGAGTCCACAGTTACAGCAGTAGCACCCCTTTTGGGGGTTAGTGGGATGAGATAGGGGGCAGTGTTCCGGCTAAGCTGTAAGTCACAGCAGCATAGCTTCACAAGAGATGAATCAGCCCCACCAAGTCAATCAGCCCCACCCAAACATGGAGCCCTGAGCTTTTGAGCGCACAGCATAGGCGGAACATGGGTAGGGGGACCCAAGCCCTCACTCTCCAACAGATCCCAGCCCAGGGCTCTATAAGTGGTGGGTGGGTCCCACCATTAACTCAGAGGGGAATCCCCCCACTACACACTGAGCTCTCAGAGTTATGACCTCCTCGCCCTGCACCGCTTCCTACCAGCCTCCCTTGGTGGTCTGCTTCCTCTCCAATTTCATCCGGGCTGAGGGCTTCTCCGGCTGTTCTCCACTGGCTGGTTTCCATGGCTCCGTCCATCTGCCACTCTTCTTCCAGAGCTCCCAAAGCAGCTCCTTCCTCCACAGTGGTCAGCCCTGACTGAGCTGGTCCAGGGGTCTTTATACTCGTCTTCCAGCTGAATCACAGCAGGGCTGTGGTGGTGGGGTGCTCTAAACCAGTTAGCCCAATTTACCACTTCAGGTCCAGTGTGGGGTTGGTATACCCCATGACACAGTTTAAGGATCTTTTACTCTGCTGGCTCTGAGAATTGGCCCCTTGTAAAAATGAAACTAATTAGAATTAAGAACCCAAGGAATGGTGGGTAAATATTCTAGTACCTAGTTCATAAATAACTTCAGAGCAGCCCCATGACTATCACAAGAGGTACATGCTGGTGCCTTCTTTGTGTTCCCTTTGTCTTAATACCTGCAAGATCTAAGGACAGTTGTAATGTGTCAGGGGATTCACCCAGTCTTTCTGGAAGTGGAATTTGGGGTATGCATGACTTAGCTGAATTTTGTTGACTCTTAAGGCTGGGATCTTCAAAAATGCTCATCCTTGGCCCAAATCTGTTTTTAAAATAGATAGTAAGATAATCTACATGAGCTAATTATTGGGATGTTTACTCTGTGAATGTGTGGTTTGGTTTAAAAGCAGACTATAAAGAAAACAAGAAGAATGACTCAACCTAAGCCACCTCCTAAAAAACACTTCAGAGTTAAGTTGTTGAGGTCAATGTGTGGTGTTCTCTTGCCAACGCTCGATTTGACCTAGTGTGCATTCTCCCAGAAAAATTTAAAGAAAGCATCCATTCTACTGAATTATAATGGCTTTCTTAGGGCTCCTGTTTAGAAAAATAATTCAGATTGTTTAGTCAAAGGGAGGAAAGATAAATGAATGGCTCTTTCATTACAATATGTTCATTTTTACCATGTAATACCTGATTAGGCGGTGGTTCATTTTTTATGTATAATTACACAACTCTGTTACATGAATAAAGATATAAAATAATCATGCAGAGTAGAGTAATATATCATTCAGGTATTTATGGAGCAAAGAGACAGGTGTTTAGAGAGAATTCTTAATAAAGATAAATGACTGAAACTTACTTATGTGCATTTGTTTCCCATATGAATAGACTGTGAAAAGGATACTCAGACCAGATCAAACTATGAT
This sequence comes from Pelodiscus sinensis, assembly GCF_052426305.1. Lineage (NCBI taxonomy): Eukaryota > Metazoa > Chordata > Testudines > Trionychidae > Pelodiscus > Pelodiscus sinensis. The sequence continues at coordinate 82,653,298 of NC_143055.1, forward strand.
CACTATGATGATGTGGGCCTTTTAATCAACATACGGTACTTTATACTGTATCATGTTCAGTTGGGCTACATAGTCACACTGGGGAAGTGCGCCTCCCAGCCTGGATTGTTAGACTCGGTGGAACAAGGTTTGCATGCTAACTTTGAAGCCTAGGCTTCAGAGCACTTCAAAGTGCTGTCTATGCAGCTATTTTTAGAGCACTAGCTTGAGTCCTGCTAACCTGAGTCTAGTGGCCTGGAATGGGAGGCTTGCTTCTGCGAGATGTGTAGACATACCTTAAGTCTCCCTTTTCTTTCTGCTGCTCTATCTTTTTACCTCCAAACTCATGGAATGCAAAATTTGTAAATGTTGCCTTCAGTTCTTCTTCTAGAACTCCAGCCTATATAATCTCTGGTCAAAGTGCCATCCTCTGCACTACACAGAAATTGCTCTCACCTGGCCAAATCTTAGGACCTCTCTTAATTCCTGTTCTCCATGCTGCTAGAGACACCCACAATCAAACCGCCTTTCTGTGCCAGGAAAAATAATGAAGCAAATCATTAAGGAATCAATCTGTAAACAGTCTGAAAAAGAGAAGACTGAGAGGGGACATGATATCAGCTTTCAAGTATTTAGAAGGGTATCACAACGAAGAGTGAGAAAAATTATTCTCCTTAACCTCTGATGATAGGAGAAGCAGCAATGGGTTTACATTTCAGCAATGGAGGCTTAAATTGGACGTGAGGAAAAACTTCCTCACTGTCAGGGTGTTTCAGCACTGGAATAGATTGCTTAGGAATGTCCATAATTGGAAATATTTAAGATCAGGTTAGATAGACATCAATCAGGGATGATCTAGATGGTGCTTGGTCCTGTCATGAGGGCAGGGAACTGGACTTGATGACCTCTCGAGGTCCCTTTCAGTTCTAGTATTCTATGGTTCTAGTTTCTGGAAGGCATTTTATTGTGTACCATTCAAAGATCTAATTCATACCTTTCCTGAGCTGATAAAACCTTTTCCAGTTCTAGTACTTTATGATTCTGTGATTCCGAAAATCTTGTTTTCCATTGACTTTGGTGTCTCTTTTATTCTCTGCCAATTTTTCTGATTATGTCATCATCACATCTTTCCCTGAGGTTTTTGTGCCCCCTTCTTTTTTTCCTTTTAAACCATTTCTCTGGGTGATTTTATCCATTAATATTACTTCAACTATTTACTTTTTAGTGAGTCCCGGGATATCTGTTGGAAAAGTAGCAGATCCAATAAATTCTTAGGATGTGTTGGGGATAACTTCTTGTTTCAAAAGGTGAGGCTGTAACCTGGGGACAGCCAGTTTGGTTTTGGTTCTGGCTAATAGGGAAGAATTGGTTGTGACTATGAAGGTAGAAGATAATTTAGATGATAGTGATCATGAAATGATCAGCTTCATGATTCTAAGGAAAGAAAGGAGTGAGAGCAATAGAATAAGGATAATGGACTTCAAGAATAGATTTTTAGCAAGCTCAGAACTTGTCAGAAGAGACTCGTTGGAAGAAAATCAAAGAAGAAAGGAGTTGAAGAAAGCTAGCAGTTTCTCAGGAGACAATATTAAAAGGCAAAAAGCAAACTATCCCAATAAAAAGGAAAGAGAGTATAGCAAAAGGCCACTGTGGCTGCAGTAAGCATTCTTTAATGACTGAACATTAAAAAGGAATCTTACAAAAAGTGGAAACATGGATAAATTTCTAAAGATGAATACAAAAGAAAAGCCTGAGCATGTAGGGATAAAATCAGAATGACTTTAGCAGAAAGTTAGTTGCAGCTAGCAAAGGACATTAAAGATAATAAAAGACAATTTAAATATATTAGGAACAAGAAAAAAGAAAGTGTCTACCTATCAGGCTAGGATAGGTAAGGCAGCTAAGAACAGATGACACCCAGAACTCTAGAGTTGCTTAATGCCTATTTTATTTCAATCTTCAAGAGATTTTTTTTTTTAATTTGAAAAAAAAGTGAACTATGACCAGATACTCAACAGGATTCATATTAACAAGAGGTAAGGAACACAAGCCATAATAGGGAAAGAACAGGTCAAGAAATATTTGAATAAGTTGTATATGCTCAAGTTGGCAGGCCCTGATTAAATTAAACTTAGGGTACATAAGGGATCTAGTTGAAGTAATCTCAGAACTAAAATGCAGGACAATGTAGCACTTTAGAGACTAACAAGATGGTTTATTAGATGATGAGCTTTCGTGGGCCAGACCCACTTCCTCAGATCAAATAGTGGAAGAAAGTAGTCACAACCATATATACGAAAGGATACAATTAAAAAAAATGAACAAATATGAAAAGGACAAATCACATTGCAGAACAGGAGGGGGATGCGGGGGGGGGGGGGAAGTGTCTGTGAATTGATGATATTAAAGGTAGGGAGAGTGGGATGTTTGTGAGTTAATGGTATTAGAGGTGATAATTGGGGAAACTGTCTTGGTAATGGGTGAGATAGTTCAAATGCTTGTTAAGTCCTTGTTGGAAAGTGTCGAATTTTAACATTGGGTTGGAGTAGGGGGTGGCACTTACCTTGAGGGGAATCCCTGAAGTGGTGGCATGCCCCTGCAGCTTCTATGGGCTAGGAGGCTGGGGGGTTCCCGGCTAATAGGAGCTGAAAAGTCAGAGCTCGTGGTGGGGACAACATGTGGAGGAGCCCTTTGGCCTTCTCTCCACATAGGAGATGAAAGGCTGTGCTTACAGCTTCGGGGAGCTGTGAAAAACCAGGAAGGGAGGTAGAGGAGGGGTAAGTGTATAATCAATTGTCTGTAACATAAAACAATTGTGGATGATTTCATTTGGGAATTAATAGATGGGGTAAAGAAGGGGATGCACCTCTGAAAGATCCCATAAATGTGAGCAGGTAGGAGAGAGGAAAGTCAGTCAGTTTTGGGATTTATTAAGGTCATAGGAGCTGACTTCCCGCATTCTCGAGGAATGTCTGACTCCAGCTCTGCCCAGGCCTAACCCCACGCTGCCGTCTGCTGCTCTGCCTCTTCCTTATCCCTCCCCCTAATTTCTCCTGCATGCCACTGAACAGCTGATCATGATAGGTGGGAGCTGCTGATTGGCTGGGTCCATTGGCAGGCAGGAGGGACAGAGCTGGGTGGGAGGGAAATGCTGATCTTCTGGACTGCTGGTGGCTGCCAAACACCCATAGTTTCCCCCCTCCTCCCGCATAGGGACTCCAGCCCCAGCACACCCAAAGAGTTGATGCCTGCTATTGAGGCAGAAGGATTTTGTGAGCCATGTGCTCCATTAAGCCTGACCTAAATACAGAGAACTTAGATAAGCATTTGAGGGAGCTCTTTAGTTGGTGTCAGTTGTTGTAGTCCCATTGACTTTCACTCAGTTTGTTTATACCACATTAAAGTCTATCCCCCAACTTTTGATGAATATTAATATTTATCTGTTTCACCAAGGTGTAGAATGGAGGGGAACCCTGTGTACATTCATTTAGCATTTTTGTACAGTTATTTGATGAGATGCAGCTAATAATCTGCTTCCTGCAGCTCTGTATGGGGCTTTATAAACTCTCCTATATGTAGGTACCCTCTTTTATAGAAAGCCCATTGGGGATTCTCAGGACACAGTGTAGAGAGGGCATTGGAGTCAGACATTGTTTGCCAGGTGTGTTTTTTTTGTGGAGAGAACCTGATTTTAAAGAAAACGAGTGAAGGTAGTATCACTGGAGTTAGACAGCTTTGCTACCAGGGATGGATTAGTACCATGTAGATGAGTTTAAAGTTATTAGCCACTGATTCAACTGAAGTCAGGCTTGGCTCAAGTTTTCCTTCTCAGGGTGGATCTGGTGTGAGCACCATGAAGTTTGCTCTGTGGATATTTTTTTCAGTCCAGAATCAAACTCTTCTGGTTGTGGGAAAGTTGGAGCACATGATGCACTTGCTTTAGTATCATGTTACAAAATGTTTCCTCCCTCTGTTATACGCTTTTGTATGTGCTGGTTGGAGGCTGTCTTCTTCTTCAAAGGCTGCTGGAGTTCCACCATGCTGTATGTATCCCATGGGCCAGATTCCTGTCATTTCTGCAATCCCTTTATGCTGCTCTTGTTAAACTAAAGTTCTGTATCAGACTTTTGGTGAACACCCCCAGTGTTGCAGTGTAGGTGAAATGCTACACTGCTCTTGAGGTAGTGGTGTGCTGGGTGAGGAGGGCAGAAATGAGTCAAGTTGTGGGTGGAGTGCATTGTTCCCCAGCTGTTCTGAGTAGTAGAACAGCCAATAGACAGCTGTGCAAAGCTGACTCTGCTTTGAGCAACCCAGGGGATGAATTTGGCTCAATGTGTGAAGCAAATGATGGAAGCTTAGTATAGGGTTAAGGTTCAGTAACATGGAAATTAAATATGGGGTCAAATCCATTTAAAATATGTATTGCTAAGTGAGGAGTCAGTCTCTGTAACTTTTCTTAATTGTGGCTCCTGTTGTTTGATCTGCATGGGCATCACTAGCTATTCCAACTGCAAGAATGTGTTCTTACACTTCTTTGGGTAATAGAGCTCTTTTCAGTCTGGATGTGGGTCATCTAACAGACTTTGGATGTTAATAAAATAGTTCACAGTAATAAGATACATATTTAAAATATTTTGAATAAAATATGCTACATTTGGTTCTAGTATATTGAGAGAGCTGTATTAGGTTTTTCTGAGGAAAATGAATGAGTCTAATGATAGTAAATGGAAATGGCTTCTGCCTAACTGGGAGATTATTAGCAGAAAGTTGAATAGTGTAAGAATGGTTTACTTATAGTAAGTGACTAGTTGTTAAATATGAAATATTAAACTTTGATCAAGACTGGCAAGGTTCTGCTGATATCTGGCCAAATAGCTGAGTTTTATGGAATTTATACAACCTGTTTGCAAGTTTTTGTAAGCCAGCAGAGTTTTGAAGTCCTGAGGACTTTGCTCTATCCCACTTTAAAAAATGTGTTTAATGAATGGGGTTTGGCTATCTTAAAAGGGAATTAGCATTGTATAGTCAGGTATTCAAAAGTCAGCAAATGTCAAAAGTTTCTTCTTATAAAAAGAACATCCTTTGCAGTTTCTCAAACTTCTGAATGAGTGCACAGCTGTTAGTGTAACAGTTATCTCAGAATAGCCTTTGATTCTTTTTTAAAAAAGAAAAATATAGCAGATGCATGCCCTGCAGTTAGGTCAGCACAGCAGAGAAAACTGTTGACAGATTTTAATTATGGCCAGTTTAATAACTTATTTATTTTGTCAACAGGAATATGATCGGGCTGTTCCTTCTTTTACCTGGGAACCAATAAGGACTTCTGCTAGTGCCCCTCCTTTTTTTTTAACTAAAAGTGCCACTATTTATAACTGTATTCCTATTCAGACAACAAATCCCAACAAAAATTTTCTCAGTCTCCTTTTTAGAAAAAGGATTAGAACAGCCATATGAAAGACCATACTCTGCAAATGATTCCACATCCAAGTGCTTCAAAACATATCCTGAGAGATCTAAGATATCAGTCCAATCACCGCCGCAATGTATCATGAAAGAAAAAGGTGAGACAGATGTTTCTAACTTACTTTATTACTATGGTGCCTAACACCCCAGCATGGACCAGGACTTGACTTTGCTAGGCACCATACAAACAGAAGAAAAAGATAGTCCCTTCCCCCCAGAGTTTACATCCTAATAGAAAATAAGACAAATGGATACTGATGCAGGGAAGTCCCAAGAAACCATGAGCAAAATTGTCTAAATAGATAAAACCAGTTTAAGGATGTGGTAAAGCACAAGTAGAATGAACAATGTGATGTCAGCAAACATGTATCTTCCACAATTTTTTTAGTTTATGTTTGTAGGCATTTGAATAGAAGGGGAACATTTAGAAAACATAGGAAAGAAGTGTGAGGGGGACGGAACAGGTGAGGTGCTCAGTTTAGCTGCGGTAAAGAGACTGATGGGAAGGGATGGAGCAAACAGTCAATCGGTATAGGACACGGTGTCAGAATTTTCTATAGTTTCGACTGGATTTCTGAGGGTGAAGACATCTGTGTTTTGGCTGCTGGAGTCTCTGGCTAGCTCCTATCTCTAATTTTAGACAATTTCCACGTGGTGGGGGATCAATTCCTGGATCACAATGCCTCTGGTGTGTGTGTGTGTGTGTGTGTTGCCTCTGGAGTATGTATGGTGTCTTCCTTGCACAGTTTTGGGGTCCAGACAGTGCTAGGAGTGGGAGTGGCCATGTATGAGCCCCATTTTATCCGCTCAGCTTCTCAATCCAGCAGGGGCAGTCTTTGGTAGGCCCCGCTATGCAATTTTCCCCCAAAGTCACATTCATGTATATGTAATTTTTAAAAGGGGGAAAAAAAGTTCCTTGCTGGAGACTTAGTTCTTCCTTACTTTCTCACAGTGACCTTAATCCCAGATTATATAAATTGGCATAACTTCATGGAGTGCTCATGGCAAATATGGTTTATTAATTGCAAGGGGCAGCTTTAGAGTCAATGTATGACTCAGCATGAGCCAGGGTGGCACAACTAAAAATAGAAAAGGTTATCAAATGGTGAGAAATATTGTTCATTTCAAACGTGTCTTCAGTTTTAGCTGACAAACTCTTCTGGTTTTGTGGGGTTTTGATTTTTTTTTGACGAAAAGTTAAAATTTTCCAGAGATGGGAGACACTGTCAGAAACTTTTTCGTGAAAACCCCAATTTTCCATCAAAAACATTTCTGTGGAATTTTTTTGACCAGCTCTAAACAGAATCTCATGCATGACTTCATGCTTACTTTCTCTGCACTCTTGTATAACTAAGAGGTTGAAGCCAGGTAGAATTGAAGTTGCTTGCATAGCCTTGTCCTGAAGCTTATTGTATTTCATCTACTTATGTTCTCACTGTGGCCTTGGAACCACATTTCTTCCTTTGAAAGACCTTAGAACTCATATCTCAGACAAGAAATCATATTCTTTACTTATGCCTGATTTCACTTTATCATCTGACTTGGAGCTTGGCATCTTGCTAGATACGGTACTTGAAAATTTTATACCTACGAAAGTGTATGATTTTATATATCTTTAAGGTGCTACAGGATTGCTCATTATTTTTATACACAATAATGATGAGCACCAGCAGTATCAAACCTAACTACTATGCACATCCTTGTCTGATAATTTACAACTGTTAGTAGTAGCACTACTTAAAATACAGCAAAAGCCTTACAGGGAGGACCTCTATAAGGAAGGAATCTAAAAGCCTAAATTTTCCTTTATTAGAGAAGTGGAATCAGTGCTGTTTTGTGTTGATAGAATTTTGTTGTTTGTATATCTGGAAAGATGCCATGAGGCATTGCTCTTCTGGTTGTGTCAAGCATTTGTTGAGACACAAGAGGAACAAAACCACCACAGGCTACATGCTATAAACCAAGTCTAAATCCTATAATTTTTACCTCATAAAACTTTTATTTTTTTCTCTAAAGAGGTGGCACAAGTCCCATAATGCTAGAAAGGTATCTGAGAGAGATGGAGTGGTTATCTCTTATGAATTTTGATAGTATTCTCTGTAGAAAAGGGTTAACTGACAATTCTGAGGCTACAAATACCCATTTTTACATACAAAATTGTTTACTGAGAGGGAATTTATTTGTTTCTCAGCCATGAAAGAATTTACCTACACTTGCCAGATGGCACCTCATTTCAAACAGCTTCTGCATAAACATCTATCTAGCAATCCCAACACTCAAATCACAATTAACAGGAATCGTTTCAGTACATTGACACTCTAATATGTAGTAGATAAGCGACTATATTTCCTTATAACAGGGCAGCAGGGTACTTGCATACATTCATTGCATTAGCAGAAGTTGGAATCCTGCAAAGAAGTGCTGACTGATTCCTGCTGGCTCAGTCGGGCACATATACCTCACTAACTCCACCCTGGAAATAAGGATATTGGGAATGGCTCTTCGTAATTAGGGTCTAGGATGAAGTGGTCTTTTCAGGGAAATGGTAGGATCAACCAAAATTAAGTAGAAATCTTATGGCAAAGTTTGTTTTTGCTGTTATCCTTTGTTACCCATACATCCATAACCTAAGAATGGGGGGGATAATGATTTATTGTAACTACAGTGTGTACACTAGTGGTCCATTAGTGCATATAGTAGGGTACACCTCACAGGAGGAGGGGAGGGCATGGAAAAAATTGGAGGAGCAGGTGGTGGAGCTTGGGCCAGCCCTTATCAGGGGGCAGGGATGGAGCACCACACTTCCAGCTGTGCTCTGCTCCTAACCCCATTCAGCCCCCAGTCTTGCTTCATCTCCAGGCTCAGATGCACCCTCACCCCCTAGCTCTGCTTAGCCCCCAGCTGCACTCCACCTCCTGCTCCATTCCCAGACAAGCTTTGCCTCTAGACCCAGTTCTTCCCTCAGCTTTGCCTTCAGCTTAAGCTTTGCTGCTGAAGAAGCCTTGGCTGTTCATTTATGAAGAGATGAGGAGAGGTGTGGATGGATTCCATTAATGGTAACATGGAGTGCAACTGGAAGAATGTGGGCACCCCTGGCATAGATTGATGGGGGGACCCAGAGGATTGAAGAAGCACAAACATAAAACCCAGGCACTTCTACACCAGTCAGACCTGAGGCAACTGGTGAAGGAGGACCCAGGGGGCTACAATCTATGTGTCCCTCCCAGGCTGGGAAAGGGATGGAAATACCTGCCTCCACTCCTCTCTCTTGCTCCATCCCTATTTACCTCTTTCCTGTCTACTCCCTGCTTCTTCCTCACCCCTGCTCTCCCCCTGTTCCACCTCCCCCACCCCAATCAAAGCAGCCTGGGGGGGAACAGTGGGTTGGGGGGGGCAGCACTGGCAGCAGGGGTCCATGTCCTCTGCACTCACTAGCAGCAGCAGAGGAAGTGGAGCAATGTGGCCTCAGCTTGCTTTACTTCCCTGGCTGCATTGCTCTGTTCCCACTGGGAAGTGCAGGGTAGTCCCATTCCTTCTCCTGTGGTGGCTCACTGGGAGAGCAAAGCAGCTGGGGTTGCCTTGCTCTGCCTCCGTCTGCCACTTCCGGTGAGTGGACCTCTTCTGATGGCACCAGTCCCCTCCACTTGTTCTTCCTACTGACTGCTGGCCACCCTTTTCTGCCCACAGCATTGGGGAGGGGGCAGTTGGCCACTCATGTCCCCCCAAATTGTAAGCATCTAGCGAATAATGGGCTTATAAGTAATGACTAACTTGGATTTGTCAAGAACATATCAAACCAACCTACTTTCCTCTTTTGTCAGGGTTACTGTCCTAGTAGATGGGGTAGACATGAGATATCTAGATCTTTAGTAAGGCTTTTGATACAGTATTGTAAGCAAATGAGGGAAACATGGCCTAGATGAAATTATAATAAAGTGGGGACACAAGTGTTTGAAAGACTATAATCAAAGAGTAGTTATCAATGGTTTGTGTTCAAATTTGGAGAGCTTGTCTGGTGCGGTACTGCAAGAGTCAATCCTGGGTCCAGTAAATTCCGATATTTTCATTCATAACATGGATAATGGTTTAGAGAGCATGTTTATATGACTTTGTGGATTATACCAAGATGGGAGGCATCACAAGCACTTTGGAAGAGAGGATTAGAATTTTACATGGCCTTGACAAATCTGACAATTGGCATGAATTCAAAATGAAATTCATGAAGAAGGACAAAGTAGTATACCTAAGAAGATAAATGAAAGGCATATCTACAACGTGCAGTTTAACTGGTTAGTCTGTAGTAGTACTGCAGAGAAGGATGAGGGGTATTGAATGAGTCAATAAAATGTGGCGCAATTGTGAGAAAGACTAATATTCTGGGATATACTAATAGGTGTGCTATATGCAGGAGATCCGAGGGTATTGTCCCACTCTACTTGACACTGCTGAGGTCTCCGTTGGAATGCTGTGTCCCATTCTGGGCATCACACATAAGAAAGATCTGGACTCTCTCCAGTTTGTCTACAGCAATGGAAGTGATGAAAGGTTTAGAAAGCCTGACCTGTTGGGAAAGACTGGCAAAATTGGGCACGTTTAGACCTGAGAAAAGAAAACCGAGGGAGAACCTGATAATCTTCAAAAGTGTTAAGCTGTTATAAAGAGAGCTATTCAATGTCTACTGAAGGTAAGACAAGGGGCATTATGCTCTCTCTAGCAAGGAATCCCCATCATTGGATGTTTTTAAGAACAGGCAGGACAAACAGCTGTTATGGTTGGTTTAGGTTTATTTGTTGTTGCCATAGTCCAGGGAGCTGGGCTAGAAAATATATCAAGTTCTCTTCTCCTCTCCTACATTTGAGTGATTCTATGATGGGAACTCCATCCTTTGCCCTCTTTGGTGCAAGTATTTGACCTTATTTTCTGTCTGTCATGGGGATGCTCTTAGGGTTTCTGGGGCCCTATGCAGTACTATTAAACTGGTGCCCTTATCCCAGACAATAGGGGGGAGGTTATGATTTTTTTAGAGATGTGATTTTTATAATTTTCAGCAACACACTAATGAAATATTTTAAAGAAGAATTTAAACTAAGGTCCTGTAGACTAGCACAGTAAATTCAGAAATGGACACTATGTATTTGGGGTTGGCAAATACATTTTAAATGGCTTCATTACCACTTGAATGGCTCTTTCACAGTTCAATTTTCTGCTAATAGTCTGTCATGTTTTTTCTCTTTTAAGTTTACTAGATCCTCTCCTGGAGGAAGCATAACCAGAGGCTAGGGATAGAAAGAGAGGGCAGGTGGACATTAAGACCTACTGGTGCCCCAAATTTTGATATGCTCTATGCAGCTGCATATTCTGTGTAAGGATGGCCCTATCTGTCACTTACCCTTTCCATTCAGATGATATCTCTATATGAGAGACCTACAGCAGCCTCCTTTCTAGTGTAGTTTGTCAAGCATTTGTTGAGACATATAAAAGGAACAAAGCCACCATGGAACATAGCTACATGCTATAAATCAAGTCCAACTTTTTGTAATTTTTACCTCATAAAACTTATATTTTTTTCTCTGAACAGCTGGCACAAGTCCCATAGTACTAGAGAGGTATATGAGAGAGCTGGAGTGGCATTGTCCATTTTTTCCCCTCTGTATATTGTATGAGTTGGTAGAAGTACAGCAAAGGACAATCTTCATCCTCCCTTTTCTGGGGTGAAACCCTGGGCTTGCTGAAGATTTGAAAAATTCTAATTGACCTCAGAACAGGGCTGCCAAACTTCCAGAACTGGCCTGAAGTCTGCAGGAATTAAAGATGAATCTTTATTTAAAGATTGTCATATGCTGAAAGCTCCAGGAATAGATACAACCAAATTGGCAATTCTACTTCAGAATAGCCAGGATTTCATCCTGGGTGAAAGCTATGTGAATCTTTGTTGTTTTATTTGTTTAGTGATCTGGATTATCAGATTAGATCATCTTTATAGCAAAACAAGTGTCCGATTCAAGAGTGAATGAATATAGCAGGTATTAAGTGAGTGCAACAGAAACTGTATTAAGATTCTGAGCATGCGGAGTAGGAAGCAGACATTTCCAGATCCTGAAGCAGACTTGGGCTGGGTTGACATTCAGCTAAAGCAAATGAGCCAATTTACCAGAATACCGTGCCTTAGTGAGCATTCGCTACACTTTAATAGGACTGTTCACATAAGTAAGGGCTTCAGGACTGGGTTCAGGATGTGTGAGTGATTTTTTTTTAAGCCCTTAGTAACTTTACACTCTTCCAGTTGAGCTTTGCTAAACACATTGCTGTTCTGAACACACAGCTATAATAGCTGTTGAATGTATGTTGTATGTCACAGAAAGCATCTTTTGTAGGTTGTACATCACAGAAAGCAAGTTCTCTGACCAACAGAGCCAACAATCTCATTGGGGACCAAGGAAAGGTGGGGGGTGGGCACTGCTCCATGCCCCTGGAAGGGGTAAAGTCTTGGGTGGAAGGTGTGGGTTTGGTGCTAGGCAGCCCTCAGTACCACCTGGAGAGCAACGTGCCTTCCCCAGGCAACTCTCAGTGCTGCCCAGAGTGTGCCATGTGACTCCCATGGAAAAGATTTAAAGGGCCCGAGGCTCTGGTGTTTAATCTTCCATCTCATTCAAAAGCACCTGAAATACCCCTTTGTTTCTGAAACTTTCAAAACACCTGTTTTCATTTTCATCCTTTAGCTAGAAACCAAGTTCTCAGACACTTGTGGATCTTCTTGTAGACCCACTTGTTTGGGCCTCTTTGTAGTTATCACTCCGCTCCCCCTGAAATATTGAATTAAAATTACACGCTGTTATGTTATTTTATTAACTGTAAACAGGTTAAAGAGGAGATACCTTGCAGACTAGCTGGGGGAGGATAGAAAAAAAGAAATGGGGGTATGCTGATTAGCACCAGGAATAGAAGGAAAGGAAGAGAAGGAAACATCAGCAAGTGGGATGAACCACTAAACAACTTCTCATTTGTGAAAACATGAAATGGCTGGAAAAAGAAAACCGGGATGTAGCCCCTTGTGAGGGGGCAACAGCTAGAAGAGGAAAGAAATCTCAGAAGAAGCTTCCCAGTGAGGTCAGAGAGAAACAACCTGAATAAAGGGACCTGAGACGGCCTCCAGTTGGGGGGAGCAGCAACAGCCCAGTCCTCTGGTCTGGAGTTGTTTTAGCAATTGGGCTGTCGTGCTTATTTGATTGAAAGAAATGTATAAATATGCTATTTGAAGACATCACTTATTAGGGAAAAAGCAAATGAAGACCAGTGGAAATTTGTATAGGTTAGTGTAATCTTTTTTTGCATGAGCTTTAGAACAGCTGACATCTGAATCAACAATATGGTGCACAAGTTGTCAATGCCTTTCCAAAAGATAGCTATCAGAAAGGATTCATGGTTTTGAAAGTTTAATCAAAGGGCAATTACGTTTGATCAATCCCAGAATGATAGCAGGATAATTGGCTATGCCTGAACCTACTCTGTCACTGTCATAGTACATCTTGATATAATGTGTTCAAAGTTGGGTGGATGTGAACACAGCAAATAACCGTGCTATCTTTCATAGCTCAATGTGCCAATAAAATGGTGAAGTATGAATGAAAGTGCCAGAATGAAAGAGAGATTGCACAGTATTTCATGCAAGATAAATGGCAATATTGTCAGGAGAAGCCACAGCAATTAGCAGTACTAATAAAACAATTCCTGTAAGGAATATGCCCAACTAGGATCTGGAACAGTACTGTCTCTCCCTGGGAAAGATGAAAGGTAACCCGCAAAGCCTTTTTTTTTAAAACCATATACAAAGAAGACTTGAAAAGTTTATGCCAGAGAAGCTTTTGCTACCTGTTTTTACTTTAGAAATTCAAATAATACCTACCCTGGAAATCTCTATAGTGATTGGGAGATGGTGAAATAATGTAAGAACCAAGAGACTGAAAATGAATGGCTAGAAGGAGAAGGGGTTTGTGGTTGGAAGGCTTAAAATAGAGTTGGCAAAATACTTGAACTTACTGAATGCAAAGTTGAACAACCTAAAATTCACATTGATGTATGGAGAAGAGAACACTAAAGATCTTTAAGCTACCAATGCAATGGGTGTAAGGCTCTGCCTGTGGATTGCAGAAACTTGCTGATCACAGCAAAACTGAAAGTACTGTTGTGTCCTGTGAAATTGATTTATTTTAAACCTAGTAAAGGTGTGGTCTCTGAAACAACTGATACTCTTTAATTTCTAAAAATGTAAAGTGAAACATGGATTAAAAATGTCTGAGGCATATTAAACCTATAAAAAGGGAATGGAATAATGCATAGGCATGATGGTCCCATTCCTTGGCCCTACTTTCTGGAGTCACATGATGTGATAAGAATTCAGGTTTAACCTTTATGGTCTGGACCTCTATAGTCCAGCAACATCTGTGGTCTGGCATTCCCATGGGTGTTCCTGGGCTGGAGCACTCACAGGGAAAAGCTGGGGGGAGAGAGGGGAAGGAAAAGGTAGAAGGTGTGCTCAGCAACTTTTCCCCTGTCCTCCCAGAGCTTCCAGAGCACCACAAATAGATCACTTCTGGTGCTCAAGATCAGGGAGGGAGAGGGAGGACCAGGAATGGGGGATACTCACAGGAAGCAGCAGAGTGGCTGTGGAGCCCCATAGCCAGAGTCCAGGAGCGCAGCCCCATAGCCAACCCTGGGATCTGGGAGCACAGCCTGGCTTGGATTTCAGTTAAGATAAATGAGGCAATTCATACCTATTGTAGCTATTGTTTCCTGGTTGCAAACTGAGACAGAAGCTGTTACAGTCAGGTGATATTTTCAAGCTTTTCTTTACATCTGTGAGAACTAGAAACATTTAATTTTGAAAGAAGCTAACAGAGGTTGTACCTCCCTAGTCCAGCACCCTTGGGACCTGACCAGTCCCAAATCAGGGAATCTGCCAGACCAGGGGACTCAGTGTGCTCTCCCAGAGTTTTGCTCCTGGGCTCTGCATCCACACTACGTCTTCCCCCAAGTGTCCCTCCACATGTCCCTGCTGTCAATGTTGGCTGTTTTGCTGATGCTGGAGCTTCTGGTAACAGCAGATAGGCCTGCACTGACATCCCCTGATCTCTATTAGCTTCTTTTAAAATTAAATGTTTCTAGTTCTCACAGATGCAAAGAAAAGCTTGAAAATGTCACCTGACTGTAACTGCTTCCTGTCTCAGTTTGCAAACAGGAAACAATAGCTTCAATAGGTGTGAATTGCCTTATTCATATTAACTGAAATCCATTACCACACTGTGGAGGCGCAGGGTCACGGCAATGAGGGCTGTGCTTGAGGTACCCTGTGGCTGGTGCCTATAACAAGGGATTGCTTTATTTCATCCTTGCCTATAAGTTAGGTGAAGAAGCAGACAGCAGAATTACATAGCTACAAAGATACCTTGTAGTAAAATAGATTAAATGTAACAGTCTGGCTTAGGCCTACTCTGTGGTACAAATGGGGCCGAATAATGTCTGGCTGCACACTACAGTTGTGGAGAGGAGATCTAATATTGCTACTTTGGGGTTCCCAAATTGAGGTGGAGCGATTGATGGGATCCATATCCCGATCTGTGCACCTGAACATTGAGCAGCTTAGTGAATCAACCACAAGGGCTACTTCTCAGTGGTGCTGCAGGCCCTGGTCAATCACCGTGGATAGTTCATTGACGTTTTTGTCAGGTGGTCGAGCAGGGCACACGATGCCCACATTTTTTGGAACTCCAGCCTCTACGAGCACATTCTTGCTCTGCTGTGACTTGTGGCTGGCAATGTGCAGATGCCACTGTGCATGATGGGGGGCGTGGCCTACCCCCTGATTCCGTGGTTTATGAAGCCTTATAACAGCCACCTGGACCCCAGCAATTTAATGCCCACCTCAACCAGACCAGGATTTAGGTCGAATGTGCCATTGGCCACTTCAAGGTGTGGATCAGGTGCCTCCTGACCCACCTGGACGTGGGGGAGCACAACATCCCCGAGGTGGTGTCGGCATATTGTGTCCTCCACAACATTGTGGAGAGGAAGGGGGAGGCCTTCCTCCTGGGGTGGTGGGCAGACGCCAGCCACGCGGGGAGACCCTCTGAGCAGCTATGGACAGCTGCTATCCACCAGGCCCATCAGGGCAGGAAGTGCATCTGGGAGGCCCTGAGGGAGAGTTTTTCTCACAAGGACCCCAGTAACTCTCCCCAGGGCCTCCCCGCTATTGGCCTCTGGCTTGCTGCACTTTCCATTTCCCACCACAGCCCCTCCCTTCATCCCTTCCCTGACCTCCCAGTAAAGACACCTGTTTGGTTTTGAACAAAATGAACTCTGTATTGATCTTTCATTTAAAAAAGCGGGGGAGGGGCGCTCATAACCTGGAGCGGGAGGAGAGCTTGAAGTGGCATGGGGGGTGGCTGAATGTGCCACCTTGGATGTGGGGACCTTGTTGGACTTGGGCTTGGGTGGGTCCTGGAACCACAGGAGTGTGGGCAGGATGGGGGGCTGGAATGCGGCCAGGGAAGGCAGGGAGTGCAGGGGAAGGGGGCATAGGTATCACTTGGTGTGGCCACCAGGCCACCTGTGTTATTTCTTGGAGGCCTCTTCTTTCAAAAGAAAATCTTCTTCTCCATCCACACATGCCTTTTTCCAAAAGAGCTCTTTCGGAAAAAGGCTTCTTCTTCCTAGAAAGAGGATTACCACTGTTGGAAACACACCTCAGTGTGGATGTAATTAAAGTTTTCTCGGGAAAATGTCCATTTTTCCAAAAAAAACTCTGGAGTGTAGACATAGTCTGTGTGCGCCAGGGTTCCTATTGTTGGGGTTCTGATGGGCACGTGAAGGAAAGGTAAACTGTACGAGGGACCTGTACTCATTCATTCAGAAAAGAAATGCATATGCAGCGGCAGCCCAAGATATCTGTCGCTATATATGTCCATAGCTTTTCTTTGACTTTGTGCATGTGTGGTGAGGGGGAGTAGAAGGCTGGCAGTGTGAAGGGACTATGGAAGCTGCACCATCGCCTTATTCAAACTATTTGCCGGGCAAACGATTTGTTGCTTATTGCACAACTGTCATGAGCATTGCTTATCTGGCTAGGATTAAAAAAATATTTTTTTTGGCCACATTTGGAGACTGATTTCCCTGGTTGTACTGCCAGAATATTTTTGGGCCTTGATCTGAAATGCTGTGCAGGTTGCATTCATGAGAATCAGCGGAGCATAGCTCATAAAATCAATAGCTTCAGGGGGTAGCCGAGTATTAGTCTGTACAGGATAAACTTAAAAAACAACAAACAGTCTGGTAGCACTTTAACGACTAACAAAACATGTAGATGGTATCATGAGCTTTCGTGGGCACAGCCCACTTCTTCAGTGTCATCTGCTGCTGCATATGTCATCTGAAAAAGTGGGCTGTGCCCACGAAAGCTCATGATACCGTCTACATGTTTTGTTAGTCGTTAAAGTGCTACCAGACTGTTTGTTGTTTTTTAAGTTTATCCTGTACAGATTATTTGTTGTTTTTTAAGTTGTTGATAAGATCAATGAAGTGTGATACATTTTTCTGTGTTTTACTGCTAGCGGGTTAGAGCTACTGCATTTTTAAGATTCCATTTTATGTATTTTTTTAATTATGGAACCTATTTCTAAGGGTGTCTCTCTCTTTCCAGGCACTTACAATATTTTTCAGGGGTGCTTGTGACAGGGCATTCACCCTGCACTGGCCCTTAAAGGGCAAACCCCAGCCTGGAGCAGGGCCTGGGAGTTTAGCCCCAGCTGAGGCTCCATTAGTGGATTAGGGCCCAGCTGGGAGCTATATAAGAGCATGGGCAGTTGCTCCCAGGGAGAGCAGTAAAAGCCTGGCTGCTGGGGGAGTAGGAGGCTCCCTGGAGCTAGGGCAGGGCAGGGCGAGGCGAGGGGAGCTCTGGCCAAGCAAACCCCCAGACTGCAGGGCCTGAAGAACGGCCCCCTGGAGAAACAGCTACCCCTGGAAGGGGGGCTCAGAGACTGACTTGGGCAGTGTATGGAAGAGGATGCCGCGGCCTGGAGGAAAGAGGGGAAACACCACCTGAGGGAAGGTACCCCGCCAGCCAAAGAAGCTAATTTCTAGGACAGACGGCAGGGGGTGCTGCGGTGGTGAGTGAACCCCCTCACAATGCTGAATTAGTATCAATGACAGCTGAAGATATGAAAATCTTAACAGTTTTTTGCCTTGGCCCCTAATGTTTTATAATATGATTGTGTGCATGTTCAAGTACATACAGATCATGTGTTTCCAAATGAACATGCTGGATAACTAAAAACATAAAGTTTATGCAGAAGATGATATGATGAGACTGGTTATAATGGTATGTGACCTATCTGAGACTACTAGTAGCAACTATCTTCAATAGCTAGAGATTTGACACTAGACATAGAAGAGTCCCAGCTATGGAGAATTCTTTCCTAGGTGTTTGGCTGGTGGCCTAGATGTGGTTCATCAGCATTAGCCCCAGGTAGGGTGTCCAGCACTTTGTTTACCTTAATGTTCACAGGTATGGCTGCTCATAGCTCCTATTTAGTTGTGGTTTGCCATTCCCAGACAATGGGAGCCATGGGAAGCTGTGCATACCTAGACTGCTTATTGCCCATTCCTGATCTAACTGATCAATGTATTTGGAGTCAGGAAGGAATCCTTCCACCCAGATCAGATTGGCAAATACAATGAGGATTCTCATCTTCCTCTGCAGCATATGGGGAATGTATAACTTGAGTACATGGTGGATTCTCTGCAACTTAAACCGTGTGTTTAGAACCATGTCTTTAAACCATCATTTGAAGATTTCAGTAATTCAACCAGAGATTTTGGGCCTTTTACAGGAGTGAGGTTCTGTGATGTGTAGAGGGACAAACTAGCTGATTTCTTCTTGCCTTAGTCTCAGAGTCTATATTAATTTTGAGAAATAGACACAGAGTTAGGTATTTCTCTCCCAGAATTTTTTTATTTTTGGGTGGGTGAGGTAAAGAAGCGGGGTAAACAATAGGAGTCTTTGCCATTTACCCATCTTGTTGAAATCTGCCAAGCGTTTTTGCTACCTTTTGTACCATTGAAAACATTCATTGCATAGCAAGATCCTTTTCTGTAACAATTTATTCTGTTAAAATTATTCTGGTTTTCTGTGTGCTCACAAACATAAAACAGAGCTATGCATTGTGTGTGGTTCACTTGTTTAATGTTTGAGTGACAATGAATTTAGAGCAAGATATCAGAAAATGCTTGTGTTGGCATTGTGTGCATTTAATAGTAGTTTCACAAACCCTTTGTAGTGGGAAAGCATCAGGTGTCCCATTTGTTAAGTGTATATACAAATATATAGCTAATTACTTTTTAAGTATTTATCTTTTTTGGTTTTAATAGAGACAATTAGCCTACGTGAACTATTGACCGGGATCGAATCAATGAGTAGAGCTTTGAAGCATAAGACAAGTGAAAACTATGCATCTGCCAGGTAAAACTTATAGTAACTGGCTAAAAGACTATGAATATCTACTTCTACACTTCATCATTTATTCTCCTTCCCTTCGCAATGATATATATGAAAGTGATCTTGCCTATGGATAACTTTTTTAAAATGAATGTTCATTGTAAATTACTTAAACTTCAGTAACTAATGGGTCTTATTAGTGCTTCTGAATTAATGGAATTCTAACAAATCTAGGAAAACAAGTCTTTTTTGCCTGTAAACAGCACTAGATTTATCTGGAGTAGCTCGGGTCCTTAATTAAATTAATTTTGGGGGTTCTTTTGGAAAATAAAATGAAAATCTATGGTGGTGGTGGTGGTGGGGAGGTGCCCCCAGCCAGCCCCTTTCACTTGCCTGATTATAGTTTTTTTTTTTCTGGCTTTATGAGAAGCAACCCCATTCCAGGCACTTCCCATTTTCCTATAATGATGAAATCCTTGCTGTGATTTAAGTTATGCTATGAGAAAGCAGTATACTGAATTTGGTGGTCCTAGCTCTTACCATTTAAGAGAAGTTCTTGAACAAATAGAGATACACAGAGACAAACTCTCAAATATATAGTAGACTACATATATGGAATCATCGATACCTCACAAGGACATTAGTTTATATTCAAGACTAAGATCTTACTGCACATGTAGGATAAACTCTCTTCAGTGATATATGCTACAGACTTCCATTTAAGAGGGGTTTGAGCCTGACTGTTTATACAAAATGCCTACTTTATGGTCCTGTTTTATCTCCCATTGAAATTAATTGCAAAACTCGATTTCACTTCAGTAGTGGTCAGAACTTACACAGTAAAACATTACATTGATACACAGAAACAAGAACTGTAAGGAAACATTTTTATTAACTTCACAGCATATATCTCAGTGGACTCTTTAAAATGTCAGAGATAGATTTTAATGATTCTGCAGGCTTTCCATAGCTTCATTTTTGTTTGTCTCATTGAATGCTAGGATCTTAGAGCTGACCCAGGACTCTGGTCAGTAAAGTACTACAGGTTGGACCTCACTGGTTCTGAACGAGGGGATTTGCCGGAGCAGGGAAGGCCCCTCTCCTCGTGGCCGTGCTGTCACTGGGCTAGGGCTCCAGCCTGTCCAAGCTACTGCCTCAGCCCCCTGGTGGTCTCCTCGGTCCTGCTGCTGCCGGGGCTGGAGCACCATGGCCAGAGCTGTGCAGCTGCCTGCTCTGTAGCTGGGGTGGAACTCCACAGGTGCCCAATTCCACAGCTGGGGCCAGAGCTCGGCGACCGAGGCATAGGGATGGGGCCAGACCTCTGTAGCCTGGGCCAGGGCTCCTTGGTTGCCACTGGGGCTGGAGTTGCCTGACTATTGGAGCCAGAATGCAGCTGGAACTCCGTGGCCTGGGCCAAAACTCTCTGGCTGGGGCTAGAGGTCCAGGCTAGAGCTCCCTGGCTGCTGTGGACAGGGAGCTCTGCTTGGGCCAGAACTCTGTCCATCCTTCCCCCTTCCCGCCCCCCACAGTCTGGGCTCCCAGCTGAGTCACCAGTGCCCCTTGCGGCACTCCTGCCCCGCTGCCAAACCTCCCTTGTTCTGGGCTCTGTGGTCCAGGAACATCCAGACCACGGACATTGCCGGACCAGTGAGACCCAGTTAAGGGAGGTACAACCTGCAGCTGTTTCCTTTAAAATGGACTTAATTGAGAGATGGGTGCTGAATGGCTTATGGGCATGGGGGCTCATGAGCTAGTGAGAGCAAGCAATCCAACCCATCAGCTGGGAACAGTTAGAGGAATGAAGTACAAATATGAGGGTGGCAGGGACTAGGGGGGATACAGATTATCAGAAAAAGGAGATCTTTCCCTCTTCCTCCTAAGAAAATAGGCAAAAGGAGAAATTTATTCCCATTTTAACATTTCTGCTCAAGGCTGTACCGATGAACTGCTGAAGGGGCTCCAGGATATAACATTAAGAATCTTGGGTTAACCAGCACAGTCATTAAGTATGGTATAAATCTGGAAAGCATCTATAGGTTGAACCCCTCTAATTTGGCACTCTCTGGTATGGCAACATCCATGATCCAGCATGATTTTAGTTAGCTGGATATTTCTTATCATCGATGTGACCAAGTTTCCCATGGTCCCATAAAGTTTTATAGCCACCAGTTCTGGCTCTCAGTGTTCTGTGTTATTTGGCTCTAATTTACCCTAAGGCTACATCTAGACTGGCCCCTATTCCGAAATAGCCATGCTAATTTCCAACTTTGGAATAGGGAAATCCGCGGGTGATTTAAATATCCCCCGCAGGATTTAAATAAACATGTCCGCCGCTTTTTTTCCGGCTTGGGGAAAAGCCGGAAAAAAGCGTCTAGACTGGCGCGATCCTCCAGAATAAAGCCCTTTTCCGGAGGATCTCTTATTCCTACTTTCCTGAATGCGTTGAGGCAGGCTTCCCTAATGTAGACATGCTATCTCAGTTTAGAGCCCTGAGAGGCACTGGGGAGAAATAACTTAGAATGGCCCTGGTGAGGGGCTATTTTGAAATGGCCACAGTAGAGCATCTACACAGGCCTTATTTTGAAATAGCTATTTTTAAATAGCATTATTCCTTGTAGAATGAGGTTTACAGATTTCAAAATAAGCTGAAATAATTTTGAAATAATGGAATGGCTGCGTAGACATTTGCATTATCATTTCGAAATACATCTTGCTATCTCAAAGTAGCAGTGCAGTGTAGATGCGCCCAAAGAGAACACTATAAAATGAAGGTAAATATAGAAGAGAAATTGATTGTTACCAACTCTTCAAAGCTTTTATTTTTTTAAATGTGCAAAAGCTAACTTGCACCTGTGTGATTATTCGGTTATTCAAAGGACATGTGCAAGAACTTGTGAAGTATGCATATTCATCAAACTGTGTGTGCATGGGCAGTGGGTAACCCCATGGGTTGGAGAAACAAGCCACCCCCTGCCCTGTCCACCGGAGAACATGCTTCCCTCCTGTCCAGAGCTCAAGAGAGCCAGCAGGAGGCACAGCCCTGGCCATTGAGCTCCGGAGAGCCAATGGGCAGCATGGACCCAGCCTCCCCTGGCCCTGGAGAGCTGATGGGTGTCACAGCCCCAGCCAGCCCTGACGCTGAAGCTCGGGAGCACTGGTCCGTAGGAATAGCACAAGGCTGAGGCTACGCCACTCTCACCCTGGATCAGGAAGGCCCTCCTGCATCAGAGCCACTAGGCCCAGCACTGGGCAGTGGGTCTGGGGGACACCAGCAGAGCATGGGCAGGGACCGGTGAGGCAGTTTGGGAAGGCAGTACCTTCCCCTTCCTAGGATACCTGCTGCCCATGTATGTGTGCACAATTAAAGGCCAAGTAGAGGCCTGGCTGAAAATTACTCCTATTAGGTACACAAAGATTTTGGGATTGATTGTGATACTTATGGTTTGCACCATGGATGAGCATCCTAAACTAGAAAATCCTTGGGAAAAGTTTGCCACCGTTTCTCTAGCTTCCTAAATATAGATACTCCATGATTTTCAAATACGTCTGGCATTCCTTGACGGCTCCTCAACAAATCCAAAATCCTGGCGAATTTTTTTAAGTTATTGTAAGACACTTTTGGTCAAAACTTGATTATAAAGTTTGATCTTATATTGTGTTACTTTCTCTAACCTCTTCACAGAATGTCTGAACATCCAAATGATCTTGTATAACTTTTACCCAAAAGAGTTATTTAAAAATTCATAAACAACACTGTTGAATGCAAAACATCATGCTCTCATTAAAGTGCAAGGCAAAGTTACTTTAGGGATGTAAAAAGAAATGGGCCCTGTTCAAAAACATTTTGAGTGAGCTGTAAGGAAAATGAAAGACTTTACCATTTTCAAGAAATCAAATTATATCTAAAATCTAGGCAATAAGACATGCACAGGCAGTTTGTTTCTGGGTGATAATAGTTTTCAATACATGGTGTTATAAGGCATGTGGCTGAGGCTGAGTACTTTTAACACCAATGAAATGTATCAGACATATAGAACTGCACTTACAAGAGAATCTTGATACTAATATGAAAACAAATTTGTAAAATTAACCAAATAGATCTACGAATGCTCTCAATAGTACTGATATGGGTGTAACAGCATTAACAAAGAGCCAGGCTCCATTTGTGTCCTGAATCCTATAGTTCCATCTAAATTTTTGTGTAAATATCCTAAGGCCAAAATATACACATACAGTAGTATTGGTACCCTCCTTTTGCACTTTCTATTGGCTTGTTGCTGATAGCTGGATGTTCATGTCTCTGGTTACACATTAGGCATGAAAATGCTGCTCTGGGCTTAAAAAGCCTCTTCTGTTACTAGCTATGGGGATTCCTGGTACATGCATTTGCATGCCAACATCCATGATTGAATCAAGGATACTCTTGTACTGGTGCTCTTGCCACACATAATCATTTTATATTAATGCTGGGAACTGAATTCTGTGACAAACATGCACTGTGTGGTCATGTAGCTTTTACATAGTTCTCAATCTGTAAAACTAAATGGTAGCATAGCAATGTTGATTAAAATGAGACAAATAAAATGGGTGCAATGTTTGCTTACTGGACTGAGACTGAAATCATAGATTACTGTGATCAAGTTCATGCTTTAATTAATTCAGAGAACATGTGAATAGCTGAGCAGTGAATATCTCCCCAAACTGAATCAGACTAGAATGTACATTTTTTAATGTCTGAAACATGTCCCATGCAACAAAAGGCTTAGTAATAAACTACACTGCATATAACATCTAAAATTAATGGGATTCTTCTGGAAAAAAAACAACCTGGAATAGAGCAGAAGGTAGTTTGGCAGTGTTGGGGAGGAGAACAGAGGGATGGAGAAGCCCAAGGTCAGGATATTCCCACTCATTTGTTTAGGAGGGGATGTTGTAGGAGGTTGTTCTTCTCCTCACAGTGTTACCTGAGGCTTAGCTAGCCAGCACAAGGAAATAAGGGTACATTTTATAGCTTTGGGCAGTCACACAAGCCAGGCCATAGTTTGGCTCATAAAGAGGAGAATGACTCAACAATCAGTATTGAATGATATGGGGCATTTTCTATTTTAAGTAATTTCTCTTTTAGTGATTATGATAGTCTTGCAGAAAAGCCAGTCTTACAGTCTCATATGGACACTACAAGATCCTCCTCTTCTCTGCCAATATGCATAAACTCTGTGATATCCTGGTTTGACACAGTAACTGTGTCTCTTATGCTCATTCACTCCTTGGCTTCTCTATTGGCACTATCAAAAGGGTGTCAGTTGTGTTTGATTTTTCATGATGTGGAAAGCCAGTCCACAAGGAGCTAGAGAGCTTGGACTGAATCCATCTACTTATTTCACATTGACACCAAGCAGCTGTTGGGTAGTAATAACTTTAGGGCACAACAGATTGGGAACAGAACAGCTAATCTAGAAATTAAAAACTCTATCACATTAGTAAGTCCCAAAGCCACCCAGTTCCCTTGAAAGAGGATTACTTAAAAAAAATTCTTCTTAAATAATAAACACTGAAAAATTATCATTTATACTGTATAGTAGTTGATACTTAAAATTATGATATGTAATATAGGGAATATATAAAAGGTAAATAATGTGAATTTATCTTGCATTTTCAAGTTGGGCCTTCAATTTACCCAGTGTTTCCACATGTGTACATGATGACATTCCTAGTCTTCAGATGCAATACAAAGGTAAACATTGTTCTTTTTAATGGCATTATATTTTTCTCTCATTATTTTGTGTTTATTATAAAAAAGTTCTTTCTTTTGTTTATATTTTGAATGCTATGAAAAAATATTTTGAAGCAATATTTTACTTGGAGTTTAGAAGTTCCTTTTACCTTTCACCAGAAATAAGGAATTTTAAAAATTAATCTTGGCTAATTAATTCACTGTAAACCTAATAGTTTATGTATTCCAAGTATATCATCGAGTTGCTATCCTCTGAAATACCAGTGATCAAGCTTTGCAAATTGCTTGAGTATTGCACATGTTGTTAGAGCCTGAAGAAGGTTACTGTATAGCCTGGTCCTGAATCAAAAAGTGTGGTTGGTTTACCTGCACCAGTGCTCTGCTCCCTGTCTTTCTCTTGCAACATATTGTACGCATATGCGCTATATATATATATATATATATATATATATATATATATATATATATATATAAAAAAGATTCTATCACCGCTGGCAAGATGGCTTTGGTGTCCACACATGGGTAAGAACTCTTCTTGACTGATTAGCAATACCACTGCAGTTAACACTCCTGTTAGTCAGTGACTATAGCAGAGTAATGGGGTGAACCAGGATGAAGTGCATTCTTGTACCATTTCAGACTCCTAGTTCTCCTTTTGAATCTGGTAGCAGGGACTCTGCGTGGCTGCAGTGTCTTTGCTAGTAGATCCTGATGTGAGACTGGAGATTTAATCACTGACTCTTTGACTGAGAACAAAGATCAATGTGCACTGAAATGGGGCAAAATAAACTGGAGCTTTCTGCAAGTGATGTGTGTCGGACCTGAGTTTTTCTTGACTAGCAGAAATAATAATAAAATATGTTTGGTATAATTCCCTTTTGGATCTGTTTACACTGAAATTAAACACCTGTGACCGGCTTATGCCCACTGAGTTGAGCCCACAGGGCTTCAACTAAGGGGCTGTCTAATTGTGAGGATAGAGTCTAAGCTCCAGAATCCTGAGAGATGGGAAAGTTCCAGAGCTTGGGCAGTCAGCTTGCACTTGCCAGCCAGGGGTGTCTAATTGTAGGGTTGACATACACTTAGGCTATGTCTAGATTGCAGGCTTCTTGTGCAAGAAGCTTTATCAGAAAAGATCTTCCGCAAAAACTTATTGCACAAGAAAGCATCCACACTGCAAAAGTGCATCGAAAAAGCTATGCGCTTTTACGCAAGAGAGCATCAAGACTGCATGGATGCTCTCTCGAAAGTAAGCTCTGATTGCTATGCACAGAATGGCTACCAGGGCACCTGTACGTTTTCCTCTTTTCTCTTTTTGCGCAAAACCTCCCTCTTCCACGTCCACAGACAACTTTTTGCGAAAGAGCTCTTTCGCAAAAAGGCGTTCTTCCTCGTAGAATGAGGAATACCTACATCAGAAAAAACCCTCTGTTCATTCATTTTTTTTGGGGGGGGACACAAAAATGCACTTGAGGTGTGGACGCTCCAAGTTTTTTCTGAAAAAAACCTCTGTAGTGTAGACATAGCCTCAGAGCTCTAATAGACATTATCATACTCCAAAGCATGGTAATAACAAAACTTTTTTTACTCCACTGTACATAAATATCCAAGGGCTGACTGTTACTAACAGCAAAATGATGGGTCTGTTTTGATTGTACCTTTTTTTTTCTGTGCACCAGTCTTAGCCTGAGAAAGGCAAGGTCTTTTTTTTAAAGGTAACAGTTCTGAAAGCATCAGACATTTAAAATTAGCAGAAATCCATTCTTTCTGCTAATTGTAGTCAAGGTAGCTACACATGTACAATCTTAATTTTTCCATACAAAACATCATTTCTACCATAAATATACAGCAGGCATATTTTGAGCACATCTACAGTGTGCTGACAATGAAGCATTGAAAGCTTTAGAACTAGCTTGCAACATAACAATCGGATATAGATTGTATTTGTGTATAATCCTTGAAGAAGATCAGGGAGAGAACTGTGACTCTTGAATGGTAACAGTTAATTTAGAACTCATTGTTTTTATGTATTATTTTTATGCATTCTGATCTGCATTAGGAGATAAATTTTAACTACTAATCACAGCAAATATTTGTACTTGTCTAGTACTTAACATTTGAAGATCTTGAAACATTTTATATAGACTAATGAGGTAGGTAGGCATAATCAGTCTCTTCTATAGATGTCAAGATTGTGGCATGGGGGAGTAAGTGACTTCCTTTTTGGAATTGTGGCTGCAGACTTAAGACCTCTGAGCTTCTTATTTTGTATATTAAGGATATGAGCATTTTTTCTGCTAAAGGGCAGGGATTAATATTAGCTGAAGATCTGCTGTCAACCTTAGTCTCCAATGTAGTTTCTTTGTTTTAGAAAATGGTGGGTTTCTGGTAACTTGAAATGTGTGGAACTGGTGATAATTATCTTATGCAATTTGTGGGTGTTATATTTCATTTCTACGTTATAGCAAGAAGCAGATAGAAAAGATTATTTTTCTTGCAGGATTCCCCACAGTTCATGTAAATAGATCTATCATACAAACACAATTGTTTGATATGAAAATGCTCATCTAATGGGGCTGGTTTATCAGGAAAGGATGAAAAGTGTCACCACTTTTTTGTAAAGGAGGGTACAAACTGAAATTGTGCCATGCAGCAGGAAAAAGAAAAAAAACGCAGTGGTGCAAATAAGCAGAGCACTTACAAAAACTAAAAGCACAAAAAGGAAAGAGGCGGAGAGATCTCCTCTCATTAGACAGGAAAATAAACTGACCTTTAATAAAAATATTCACACTACATTGCTTGTGGCATTTAAATATTCTTTTGACAATTAAATCAAGGGGAGTTTAGAGCACTTGGAGCTGTCTTAATTTCTGAAGTACTTGAGCAAATGAGCTCCTTCTGAATATATATGGTAAAATAGACTTTAGCTGCTATAGCCCCTCAAGTTCCAGCCCCATGGGGAGGAGACACCAAGACTCATGGCTTACCCACAGAGCTCTAATAACTCTTCTTGGGGACCACGGCTACTGGATTTTGTGAGGACCCCTCCTAGGTCTGTGGGTGGGCCAAAAATTAGAGGTTCATTGTGAAAGAGGGATCTGCTGGGAAGGGGACTGGAGCGAGGGTGTGGGATTTGGGTGGGAAGCAGGGGGCAGGAGCAGTCTGGGGTGGGGGTGTAGAGACTGGGCAGGAGAGAGGACGCAGGAACAGAGTGGGGGTGGGGTGCAGGATCTGTGCAGGAGTGGGCTAGAGCCATGGGGTCTGGGCTGTAAGGGCAGGAAATGGGGACGCCTACCTGGCACATCTGCCATGGAGCCCAGGTGCAGTTCTGCAGGGAAGTGTTCCCTGTGGGCACTTACCCCCACTGCTCCCATTAGCCAAGATTCCCAGCCAATGGGAGTGTTGGGATGGTGCCTGCAGGGAGTACTTCCCTTCAGTGCGCTGAACTGTATGGAGCTGCTTCCTCTCCCTGCCAGGCCTGAATGTGGCCCATGAGGCTCAAGGCTCACCCCTACCCCAGCAGCAGCACTTGAGCTGGTCAGCACTGGCACCGTCAGCCATGGCAGCATCCACGTGGCTGGAGTGCCAGTGCTGGTTTGTGCCTCTGGTGGAGGTTGAATCCCGAGTCTTGCAGGCCGTTTCAAGTCTAGCCATGGGCTAGGCTATAGGGTCCCAACCTCCATAAGTTAGTATATTTGACAGTATACATCAGTGCTACTTAGCCACAAATACATAGTAGAGATTCTTGGTGAAATCCTGACCACCTTCAAGTCAATTGGAGTTTTGCCACCTATTACAATGTGGCCAACATTATAGAAGCACATTGTCTTAAAATGGCTTAATAGGCCATTTTTGAGAGCTTTGCTTGTATATGTTGCAGTCCATATTGATGGCTCCAAGGTAGCTGAAGAACAGAGTAAGGCAAGTGATAGTAAAATTTACTATGCTGGTGAAGATGGTTTAAGTACTAAAGCAAAGCTGATGAATCCATGCTGTAGGAAGGACACATAACTTTGTCCTTAATATAGTTAAACTTTTAGATCAGCAAAGGCCGCCAAATTTCTAATTAATATTCTGGAACACATTTTTTTTTTTTTTTAGTGCACTAAAATATGGTTTGTATATAAACACATCTTCAGCACTGGTAGCAGGACTGAAAGATAAATCCAAATTGCTCGAAGTAGCAATAATTATTTCCTGCTATCCTAACTGGATATTGAGTTTCAGAGGGATACCTGGGTTCTTGAAAAAAACAAAACCAAACCCAAAGAAACTAAAAAACAAACAAAAGCCCACAACCCAAGAAGCGTTGTCACACCTTAGAAACTAACAGATTTATTGTGGCATAAGGTTTCATAGGTAAAATCTGTTTTATCAGATTAATTGAATTGGAAATTACAGAGGGTGTGTGTATGCGTGAAAAGAACTAAGTTACTTATCAAGAGAAAGTTGTACAAAATGTGTTTACACCATATCTTGCTCTTCTTCATTACAAGAAAAACAAAGGTGTAGACTAATGGTTTACTACTAGAAAAACTGCATTATATTAATCCTTACTTAATCTATTAATACTATAGAATGAGTCCATTCAGTTACAGTATATACTGACTGAATTGGGATATGGAAATAAATTTCCCTTTTTATTGCAACTCATTTAATCAGAGTTTGTGTTAACTAGAGAACACTGTAATGTATACAAAGGATGCCTATTTCATGCATGATGTATTCAAAGGATGCCTATTTCATGCATGTAAATGTTTTAAATATGAGTTGGCAAAACACTTTGCATAAAATGTGCTACAATGCAAATGGCTTTTTAAAAACAAAACAAGACTGTTTCATTTTCCTGTTAAGTTAGCTTTAGCAGTTCTTAGAAATGTCATTTATTAAATGTCACAGTAATTGCTTATAATATCAACCCTGAAAAGCAAACCTTTGTAAATGCACTTTCTGAAGCTTTGTTCTTCTCTGTTTGTAGTCTGTCTGGTACATTTCTACTAAGTAAATAAAATAAGGATTTCAGTTTGACAACTAAACCAGTAACTAAAAATGTGTCTGTTTGGTTTGTTTGAGGATGTTTAATAAGTTCTTTAATTAAAAGAAATGCATAATCTATTCTAATTCTAAATTAAGTGGAAATATTTTAGAATAGCTGTGAAGTGGATACACTCATTCATTTGTCAGTATTGCTCAACTTTGCTCTTCAAGGACCATCCTGAGTTGAGGGAATATATTCTGTATACCCATTGAGTACTTGGCCTCTCTCTACTGAGACTGAAAACAAAGGTACATTTAGTGCCAATTCAGTGGCTATGTCTGTAATATGAACCGTTTCACAGTATGTTGGCCATTAAGCACTGGAAGCATATCCTTTTTAATAACAGCAATCTTAGAAACAGTACCTGGTCTGCTTTTCTTACAAGGGGGACGTTGAGTTAGGGGGTCAGCTTGCACCTTCATTTCCACCATATGTGTATATGTATGTGGACAGCAAAAACAGGCAGGGAAAATGGAGCCAGAGTAATGAATCCATTTGAAAAATTAGAGACCTAAATCAGGTAGATGTTGTGAGGATGAATACTGCAACACCTGAAAAAACTTTTAACATTCTGGTCATCACTGTTTTGCTCAAGGTCACGTAGGAGGTCTGTGCAGAGCCAGCAATTTAATCCACATCTCCTAAGACAGGGCGCAGTGCTTGAGACATACAGGAGTGCTGTTCCTCCTTGAGATTAAACAAATTTTAAAAAAAGAAAGGAAGCAAGCCATATCATATTAACATACTGTTTTATGATAAGGTGCGAGAGCATTTAGGATATTATCTTAAATCAGAGCAACGTGCCATGTAATCTTCACTACACAGTCCCCTGTCCTATGAAACATATTTGATTATACTGAATCCCTTGGTCACATGTCAGATATAAAAATGTTGGTATAAAATTGGTATTTTAAGTGCTGCTGTTTTTATTTTTAAAAAAGTATAAAAATAAAAAATGTAGACAGTGAGTTCAAATGCATACACAGGGTTTAAATAAACCAGATTCTTATTGACACAGAAGCCTATTTACCCCATGCTGGCAGTGTGAAAGATCTTACAGTGGGCATAGATACACTGAGACTCATTCTAGGCCCTCTTTCCTGGCAGCATGGTATAAAGTGGATTCAGTGGAAATGAGAATCTGATCCAATGGTTTTACCTGTTCAGTTGGATTCTGCAGTTTTAAACCGATGAAATTTAACAGTTCAAATCAACCCTCCAGCAGTTAATTATTCAGACAATTAGGATGCTAATTCCATCTTTCAGCTATTAATTGTTTGTAAGTATCTGAAGATTAAAACTGAATGTCCAATTAAAAAAGGCATTAAACAGTCGAGAGTTTATAAAAAGATAACACAGGTTTGGAATTAAATGGTCACTAGGGATGAGATTGCTGCTAAGAGCCATGATAAAAATTACTTTTCCTCTCTTTTTATTGTATAGACATAGCTTTTACAGGATTTCAGCACCAGCCTTCTAGTCTCTTAGTTTCTTCTTCATTTGTTTTTTAAGTAGAAGTCACTGAAGCAGCTCCTGACAGGCTTCACAGAAAGGTTATTTAAAGCAAAGGGCAAGATAAGATATCTTTATGCCAAGATGGAGCACAGAATAATGGGAAATAAGAGAGCCAGGTGTTTGCTTGTAAGATGTGTCATAGCGAGCTGGAAAACGATAGGGAAGAATTCACAAGGGGGACTTAATCATTGTGACATCAGTGTGGCAGGGCCTATTAGGTGTCCTGATGCCAGTGGAATTCACAGCCTTGAGTTAGGTGACCAGGCTCTATGCATGGGGAGAGTTAAGCACTGAAGAATGGGATTTACAGAAGTCAGCATGCACAGAGGTGTATCGTGATCAGTGGCAGTGGAGTCAGAGGCCCGTATTCCCTGGAGTAATCAGTTATTGGTGGGACACTGAAGAGTTAGCCTGGAAGCAACCCAGCTACATGGACAGAGCAGTCCAGAGGACTTAAAGTTCCAATTGTTCAACTTAACTTCATTCAGTTTCATTCTTTGTCAATGAAACATAATGACAGCATCCGAGCTGTTAGTTGTCTGAAGTGCAGCAGCTGACAGCATGAGCAATTAAATCCACGTGAAGCCCCCTGGAACCCTGGTTTTTGGGGATCTAAACCTAGCCCAGTGGTGGACCCAGTGGAAGGAGATGTTTGAGCTGTAAACAGGCCTGGCCAGGCAGGAGGGTTCAACAGCAGGAATGTAAAACTATTATTTTTCCTTATTGAGGAACAAAGCAGAGAGGGCTGCGGTTCACCACTGCCTCAATCTTCACAATAGCCATTGGAGCCCTTCTGTCCAAAGCAGAAAGCAACTGTGGAGTGACACAGGTTTTTCATAAGAGACATATCCAAAGGGGAGGGGATAACGCTTATGTTACTGCCTAACGTATGCTGGCTGCTGTATACAATTTTGTATATCTTGATCCCTGATTCAGGGGAGAATGGTCTGCAGCACTTGGGATCACCACCTTGGGACCAGCCTGCTCCAGGAAGGTGAACTCACATTATACAAATGTTTGGGCTGGGATATGCAGTGGAAGTCTTGAGATAAAATGAAAGCCCTAGGAAGCACATCACTTCCAGATGTAGATACAGTGAGATAACAGTGAAGGAGAGCAGGTGGCTAGGGTTCCAAATCATCATGAGATACATTTTGTGTGTGTGTGTGTGTGTGTGTGTGTGTGTGTGTGTGTGGAAGGAAGACAGCCTGATTGGATAAAAGAGAAGTGGTGGTAGGACAATGCAAGAATTATAGCCGTTTGTGCAAGAACAGAAAAAGGGCTTAGGAAAATCATGGTCAGACTTGTACGAGTGGAGGACATCAAAATGGCAATGACGTTGTGGCTCTCTTTTAGAGTCAGCGCATCAAGTTCAGGCTGTTGGGACAGGAAAGCAGCATAGGGCAATGCCAACTTCCATCCATACAACAAATTTAAATGGGGAATGCTCTTTGTAATTTCAGCTGGATAGTAGAACCATCTTAAGTGTGATTGCTCAGGTTGAATTTAACTTGAACACAGATTGAACAGGAGCCGTCTAATAATGAACAATGAGAGAATAATAAACAAACACCATAGGAAACTGTGACCTCCTAACAATGTTTCCTGAAAAACCACATATGACACCAAGTGCAATTTGTAGTGGTAGGAACCTATGCCACAGACCCCTCTAAGCGAATGCAGCCATACAAGCTCTGGATCTCATCAAGGGTTATCATCAGCATTTTTATAGTTACAATGCAAAAAGGGAAGTTCCATGGACAAGAGAGACCATTTTAAAGCGTATTGGGGATGTTTTCAAGGATGATAGGTATCTCAAAATAAAACTGTGATGGTAAGTAGGCCCTACAAAGGAACCTGTGTGTTATGTCAGAAATTTCAGTGGCACCGTGTAATCCAGCACTCAAGGAGTGTGAAAGTGGAGGTATTTTAGCACTTGTTTAGGCCAGTGCTTGTATAGTATGCAGCATGGTGGTGATAAAGAAGCGAATGGGTAAATTACCCGTCTGTGTAGATCCAAAGCCATTGAAATTGTTTTGAAAATTGATGAAATCTTGCCAGTACTGTCCAAAGCCAGATTCTTTGTTCTGACCTGAGGAATGTGTATTTTGGCATATAATCCTGGATCAAGAGTCCAGTATGCTGACAACCTTTGCAACACCATTTATTCACTACAGATGAAAGAGCATTCCAGGGAGCATAAGCTCAGTACCCGAGGTGTTCCAGAGAAGACTCTCCTCAGCTTTGGAAGGAGTGCCTGAGATGTAGATGTTGTGCTTGCTGCAGGTGAAAGGAGCAGTGATGCAAAAGCTGAATGGGACCATGAAAGACAACAAGTTTTTCTATAGCAATGCAAAGACAAGAGCATAGAACTTAATGCAGAAAAAATGTAATTCAAACACCTGATGTGTTTGGCCATTAGCTCATAGTAGAGAGACAAAGCAGATCCAAACAAGTTCAAGGAAGTCAGCAACTTGCTGCTCTGTTACCAGATTTGCCCAATACTCTGGGGTATGCTCACTTATTAGGGTTACTCTTATGGAACTGTGGGAGGTTAACAATTCTGTCAGTGTGCTGCTTGTGCTTACTTGTGCTCTTATGGAGCTGAATTCTCCCTGCTGCCAATTCCCCCTCCCACTGGGGCTCTCCTGCAGGAACTATGTTCCTCAGGATGGGGTTCTTCCCACCTTAGCAACACACACAGACACTCACACTCACTAACAGAGCACATCTGAAAAGACTGGGTAATCAGCACTCAGAAGCTGATCCCTCCTATATCTCTGGATTCAGCAGGCTGGGTTTAACAACAGTGCCACACTGCATCCTCATGAGCCTTTGGACTCAGTGGTCTGGATTAAACAGCACTTTAAGCTGCCATCCTTATAAGCCCCCAGGTTCAGCACCCCCTATGCCCACTTTCACACCGTAGTCATTCTCTAGTAAACCACACGATGAGCAAAGCCCACAGGATTTTGGGCACTACAGGGATCTTTAGCTTGAGTACAAGAAGCGTTATTGCAGAGCGAATGGGGAAGCCAAAACAACACCCCTTGAGGAAGAGTGAGTGAAAGAAAAAGGAAGAGAGAAGCAACCAGCTTAACAATGAAAGTTATTTATTTCTGGGTAGTGAATATATAGCCAAACACACAAAACAGTTACAATATTAAATCTAAATGGAAACTGATTACAAATGTTAGAGCTAGCTAACCATATAACAGTTTACATAGGGCAGAGTAAGGAGGCTATGCTTGCGAGGGAGAGAGAGAGAGACCTCACCATCCCGTGAAGCTTGCACTGATTGGGATTCCCAGATGGTGATGGTAGCCGGGGGACCAGAGGGCAGGAGACAAGCAGAGCAGAGCCCCCAGCACAATTAGACAGGAGATGAAGAAGTCTCAATGGAACTGATGCTGTTTAAATCCAGGTATCAGAACAGTTTTTCTTGGGCAAAGGTAGGAGTTTTTATAGGGATAGGACAAAAGTTCGAAGAGAACACTGGATTTTTTTTTTTTTTTGTAAACAAAGGTGAGACAATAGAGACTAATCACACCTGGTTATGGGTGATGTTCCTTGAACGAGCTCACAATGCAACTAGGCAGTTTCAGTATTTTGGATGTCAATAGGATCTCTGACTAGAATTGGTCTGATGACTAATTTGGATGTGAGCAGGCCTGGGTTCATCAGCATCTGGAACAGAGATTTCCCATCAGGCAGTGCTTCTCTGCTTTCGGTATCCCATAGTTCAGTGCAGTTCCTGCTTTGGAAAAACTGGTCTCCATTCTGTATGCTAATGGAGATGTCGCTCTGTGCTATTTTCCATGCAGATGAGGCTGGAGTGTTTCCTTAATTGTATCACCCTTGTTTGAAGCAGTGTAGGTTTGTCTTCCCCTGCCTTTTCATTGCTTTGTCTTTGATTCTAGCAGAGGCCTGAGAGAGGGGGATAGTTTTCCATGAGTGTCACTCCCTGGCTTCCCAAGAGTACAGAGCTGGTAGGTAACAGCTCCCATGGATGTGAAAGGGGCATAATGCTTCCTAGGAATGATAAATTTTTCTGAGTTCTGTCTGCGTCTACCTGCAGGAGCAGAACCTACACATCAGCTCACAAGGCAAGGTGCTGAGTGCCACTAGGCAGGTCCCCGACTTCAGGTATTTGATAGGCTTAAACAAATGATAACAGATGTTCTTGTCCTGAAGTTCTTTCAGCCAGGATTGCCACAGTCACTCCAGTGTGAATCTTTTGCAGGAGCAGTTCGTCACTTCTGCCAGTAGAGCTATGTCAGAAACTGAACAGTGTTAAATTCCACTAGAGAGAGACAGTTTCTGGTTGTGGCTTTTGGAGTGGAGTGATTCCATCACTACATCTGTGGTCACCCAGTAATAGTTTGTGGTTTCTGGCCTGATTGCACTATCCCAAAGATGATGTAACCAGCTGAGTCTGTGGTAAACATGAGACTCCAACTTCGCTATCTGCTAGCGTCCTCTGGCAGGTGGGACAGGAATGAGGGGCTGCGTTTCAATTATTTGTTTTAATGTTCATATTAAAATGTTTATCAAATAGAAAGATGTATCATGATCAGTGGAACTGGAATCAGAAGGCCAGTGTTCTCTAGATGGACTATTATTGATGGGACACCAGGGTAATGGGGAACAATGAGGAGTTAGGCTGGAGTACATTTATGCCTGCTTTAGTAATTTCCACTCCATGCATCTGACAAAGTGGGGTTTTTCGCACAAAACCTTATGCCCAAATAAATCAGTTAGGGTATGTCTACACTAGCCCCCAAGTTCAAACTAGGGAGGCTAATGTAGGCATTTAAAGTTGCAAATGAAGCCCTGGAAAAAGGTGCAACAGTTAATTCAAACTAAGGATTTAGTTCGAATTGCCGTTTCACTGCCGCGTGTAGCCGCGGGCAGTTACTTCGGGCTAGTAGAATTTCAAAATGGCGACCGGAAGGGAACATGCAAATAAATCCCGGGCTTCATTTGCAACTTCGAATGCCTACATTAGCCTCCCTAGTTCAAACTAGGGGGTTAGTGTAGACATACCCTTAGTTTTTAAGGTGACACAGGACTCCGTGTTAATGGTGTAGAGTAAATGTGCAGTAATTTTCACTGGAATTAAGTTTTAAATAATGGGAAATTTTGAGGAAAAAAAATTCGCATGGGCAAAGTTGTACCAGTATTCTTGCGTCATCTTCCCGCTAAGGCTCTGGCCTCTTGTGGCATTTAAGCAGACTGATATAATCCCAAAGAGGGGCAGAGAAGTGGGGTTCCAACTCTGTCCTGGGTAGCGATGGGCACGGGGCTGGCAGAGGCTGGGGCAGAGGGCTGTGCCTCACCAAAGGACAGTCTCAAGCTGGGATTGGGGTCTAGCTCGTTCCAGTTTGTGCTCTGGCCCAAGCTTCATCTGCTACTTCCTGCCAGCAAGCTTAGGAAGGGAAGCTGTGGAAATGTGATTAGGAGCCCTAGCCTGCCCCAAAACAGCCTCCATAGGCCTGGAGAAAACACTGCAGTGTCAGCTGTTAAGAAGCTATAAAAATCCAGGAATACAAACCAAGGTCTGTGGAGCGGAGACCACTGCTCCATAGCAAATGTTACCCCTGTAATGCAACTAAAACTCCGCTACTTTCAAAACTGTGAATGCTGGTTATACCTGAAAAAGCAGGTAAAACTGACAGGTAAAGTTTTTTTCAGAGCTGACAAAGTAGTGGGTGGGGGTGGTCATATTTATCTCAAAACAAGGTTATGTGTAGCCTTTCTTTTGATATTACTTTTTCAGACTTTTTAAGTATTGTATAGGTCTAGATTATTATTTAGTTAGATTAACTAAATTGAGGTCTGGTGCTGGAGCTGACAGTGAGCCTCTGAGCCTGGATAGACTCATAGACTCCAAGGTCAGAAGGGACCATTATGATCATCTAGTCTGACCCCCTGCACAGTGCAGGCCACAAAATCTCACCCACCCCTCCTAGAATAATCCTCTCATCTATATCTCAGATATTGAAGCCTTCAAGTACTTTGAAGACCCCAAGATGCAGAGATCCTCTAGCTGTGATCTGTACCTCATGCTACAGAAGAAGGCGAAAAACCTCCAGGGCCTCTGCCAATCTACCCTGGAGGAAAATTCCTTCCCGACCCCAAATATGGCGATCAGCTAAACCCTGAGCATGTGGGCAAGACTCATCAGCCAGACACCCAGAAAGTTCTCTATAGTAACTCCTATCATCCCTCCATTGACCTATTTCCCACTGATAATGAGTGGTCAATTAGATACCAGATAGACAGATGCTGTTCAAGGCAGCATACTAAAAGTAGCACAATGGATATTATGGTATGAATGGTGGCAAGGGCAAGCCCCTCAGGTGGTCAGACAGACTTGTAATTGGGTAGCTAGCCCATGCCCCATCCCCCTACTCAGGTAGCAACATGTGCAGTGCTATTTTTAGCATTCTAACCTTAATGGAGATTGTGTGAGTCTGTCTACTTCTGGATGCTGTATAGACATATTGTGCTGATCCAGATAGACACAAAGAAGTATTACAGAGCAGTCTGACATTCTGAAATGGATTCCAGGCCCAGCTCAGCCCTCTTTCTGGCTTTTTCCCCTGTAAAGAGGCATTCTGGTAATTTCAAGAAACATAAGAATCAGAAGTCTAGCATGCATGCTTGGAAAACAAAGCAGGAATGTATAGGAATATCCTTTCCTTGGTCTGGTGGGATACTTGGTGAGATCCTTGTGGGCTTCTCCATGTAGAATATGTGGCAAGAAAGAAGCTAGTGGATGGGGGATGGGAGAAGAATATGGTCTCCATTGGGAAGCTGTAACAGGATGTTGAGCTAAACCATTTAAATCTGAGGAGAAGATTTGGTCAGCTGGAGTTTCCTTTAAAATTGTCTGCAGCAATCTGGAAGACTGGATTAAACCAGATCCCATGAGGAGCAATGTTTGAATGTTACTAGTTTTGTTGTCATTGAACCAGATCTCAGGCAGGGTGAAAATTATTTGAAAAGTGTGCTGTGGAAGTAGTTCCCATTTACAAGACTGCTTGTGTAGTGAGTGGGTGCCATTCCCACAGATATCTTTGAGAGTTTCACCTACTAATATGAGGGCTGAATTTGTCTCAGTAGGATTAGTGGATAGTTAATATGGGTAAATAATGTATTATTCTGGATTGATCTTTCTACCTAGGCAAAGAATACCAGGACTGGAGAGGGGTGGTAACAAAGAAACCTTCAAAAGTGCAAAAACAAGTGGAGCAAAAGAGTCCAATAATAAAAGTATCAGAGAAAAAGGTATGTGATACCACACTAAACTGATAAATGAATAATCACTTCTAATACATTTCTCATGCAATATTGTATATACTTGAATGTTGAAATCTAGTTTCTTAACTGGGAGTTCATGTTATATATGCCAAAGTATTATCAAATAGTGTTTTTCCTTTGAGGCTTTAGAGTTGCCAGATGGTTCAACTTCCCCTCCCAAAAAAACACAGGGAAAAAATTCTGTTGAGCAAAAAAAAAAGAAAAACGGGGAGGGGGGAGGAGGGAACCAAAGTTGTTGACCAAAAAAAAAAAAAAGAGGGATGGGGAGACTACAGTTATTGAGGGGAAAAAAGGGCACTGCACCTTTAAATGGCCCCGTGCTCCTCATTCTTCCCTGCCCCCAAACGCAACCAGGGAAAATTGTCCCCACCGGGCTTCCATCCAAGGCAAACAGGAAATACTGGATATTTCACCGGTATTTTCTGTGTTTTTTTTACCACAGGGGACCCAAATAATGGACAGTCTGGGTAAAAACCAGATACCTGGCAACCCTAGTTTTCATTATAGGGCTAAACTAGTTATGTTTGTAATTTCACCAGGTTTTTTCATATGCTTCCATGTACTCAAGAAGCCTACACTTAAACTTGACAAGTTTAGTGTGCGTTAAAGGACTTTCTTCACTAAACATTTAAAAGCGTGCTAATTATTATCACATCTTTAAATCCCTTTTTCTAGATAGTCCAAACTTTCATTGTGAAAAGGAATTAGATTTATTTTTAATTTGTCATTCACATCCTTCATTACCGTAATCATAATTTTGGCAAAACAAAATCTTACACTTCATCAATATGAGGCTTCTTCTATTGGGCTAAAAAATGCAAAATTGAGTCCTCTGAAATGCAGTGTAGCAACAGGACCATAATAATTACAATCAGTGATTTTAAAAGAACATTTACTAAATACTGAAAAATATGCAGCACTCCAAAGGGTGATGTTTAGTCCAGTCTATATAGTTACAACTGATACAAAGTCTAAAAGAAATGAAATAATTTAACAAAAGTTAAACATATTTTATTTCTTAGCTAAATAGTTTTGGGGTTCATGTTACAGGTTATTTATTATAGCAAGTATCAGTTGGGGGTAACTCATCCACATTTTCAACTTTTTCTTCAACTTTCAGAGCTGAACATAGTATTCTACTTCATAAAATCTTAATTTTTATTACATATTGCAGCTTATATGGGAATTCCCATGAAGGTTGAAATGCTTGCAGAAAGAAAAGTGGAAGGATTTCTTTTCTTTAAATGTCCCTTTAGTTCTTAAAAGGGAGGGAGGCTCTATTTCTGAATAAAACTGAGTATAAAAGGAGGATAGAGGTTTGATAGTTTAAATTGATTTGGACAGAATTGTGGATAGTCACAGCAGGAACCTGAGCAACTCTGCAACTGCATGACGTCACTAAATGTCTCTTAATGATGGTGACTCAACTAAATGAAACTTTTATGTATATATAGTCAGTTGTTTTGTGTACCCTTTGGAAAATGCTTTAAATCTAGTCTTTGTACAATAAGCACTCTCCCTCTTGTCTTCTTTTAACAGTCAGAATTGTGAATTACCCCAACAGTCAGTTAATTCTCAAAGACAACAGTGAGAACTGCAGCTGGGAAGTGTGTTTCATCTGGAGTTAGATAATATTGAATGTAGGATTATTGCTAAATTAAATTGTCACAATAGTTCAAATAAGACATGGAACATAAAACAGAAGTACAAGATAGGATATCCATGGAGATATGTGTCTTAGGTTATGTCTACACCACTCACCAGGGGTGTGATTCCCCTGCTTGTGTACATGTATTTATGCAAGGTCTCATTGAGCTAGAGTGACTATAAATAATGTAGTCACAGTAGCTTTGGCAGCAGCTGCAGATGCAAGGCTTAGCCATGCATACTACATACCTACTAGTTCAGGCAGGTTTGTACGCAGCACACTCCATTGCAGGTATCCATGCTGCCACAGCTGCATCATTTATACTGTTGCTAGTTTGAAGAGAGATGACATGAGTATGTGTATGTGAGCTAGGAAATTACAGCCCTCGCTTGTAATATAGATGTAGGCATAATGTAGCAATCTATACATGCACATATGAAAGTATTTTAATACCTTTTGCTCATGCCACTAATCTTTAATATTGTCTTTTATAAATGGTCTCTCACAGGGAATATAATTGCCAGTATCGTTCTTTATCATATTAGAAGCAGTGGTTAAAAATGCTTCCTTGGGAGATGCATAGAAGATGGCATTGACTCTAACCTTAGCCAAGGTTATACAGTTGACCCATTGTGGACAATGGTTGTGAACAACAGGTCCTTCTGAGCCTATAGTAGAGACAGTTTATTAACTATTTTGGATGCGACAAACCCATTTTCTGTGTGATACAGCATGATTGAGATACTTTCTATAATGGTTCTGAAAATTTTGTCCTTGCTCCACTTCAGTGAAGCAGTTTTCACAATTGGGTTGGGGAACTATTGCTAACGATTGCTATGAACACTGGGTCAATGTTCTACATAGGATTTAAAGAGAGAAGTCTCAGGTGAATAAATTAGTGTGTAAGCAAGGTGTGTTTACTTTTTGGCATTTTCATTTGCATGGCACTAAGTTACAATAGGTAATCCAGTTAAAAGAAAACAGTTTGCATTAACAGGGGAAAAACCAAAATAAACCCCAAACTAAACCAAAATCAGAAATAAAGCCATCTGAAAAGAGAAGCTTTTGGTAGTGAACATGTTTCACATAGAAATAAAACCAGCCTTTAGAATATTTTTGCAGTTCTAATTGATTTCATTTTATGACAGAAAATGCACCAGACATAGAATGTGAATTTTGAGAAAACAAAGAGCAGACCCACAAAGTGCCTGTAGCCTCACTTACATCAACACACTAAGGGTATTGTTGTTTGTTTAGAATAGCTTTAATGTGCTCTTTGGAAAATTAAAAGAAACAACAAAGTTAAATGGGTTCATTAAACTTTAAAATAGATTTGACAACATTTTCACTAAAAGGCATATGGGAAAGCTGGATAATGGATAACAGATTGTATAGGTGAGCTGTAGCATTACTAGGATGCCATTATTTTAGGTTATTGATTTGTTTTCATTCAGAAAATACAGGATGTAGTTGTGGTTTGCTCACAATTCTTATTTCAATAGTGTTGTTTCCATGACCTTCATCAGGAGGAAGAGAGTTCTCTAAAACTAATGCTGTTATTTTAGTTATGAGCTATTTGACTCTTGCACTATGGTTCAAGGCTGGCAAACAAGAGTACTATCTAAACACAGTACCTTGGTATTTTTGAATTTCCCCTATACAAATGGGCTTGTTTAAGCTTCTGAACTGAGCAAAGCATGAGACATCTCACATAAAAAATGTAGCAGGTGAGAACACAGTGTCAGAAATACAATATTTAGTGTTGAGTTTCAGATTTTTTTTTCTAACTCTCACATTTTATTTTTCTCTGTCTAATTCCTGATAGGTTGAAATGTTGTTGGTCTACCCTTTCCCCATGCCCCCAAAGTCTCCTTAAGTCACAAAACTTAGAACTGTTTTGAAACCTTTTCATTCCATTTTAGATTCATTTAAAGCTAAAGCTATTGTTTTTATTTAGTTGCAATAAAAGGGCTAAAAATCCTGCTGTAGATCAGGAACTTTAAACTCTTCCCAAATAACCCCTTACACTCTATCTTCAAGGAAAAATTGACTGGCCTAGGCATAGTGGACTAAATTATTATAGACTAGCTATATTATTTTAGAATAAATGTGACTTTATTCTTGAATAACTACTCTGCTCACTGATGGTGAGAGAAAGCTGAGACTTATGGCACTTAGCTTTTCTCAGAAATCCTGCTGTGCAGATGGCAAAGTAGGCTGGGGAGCAACAGGACTGGGAAGCAGCAGAGGAGTTGATTGTGCTGGTGAGGAAGATAAAGGTGGCTTACAAAGTGGAAGGAAGGTCTTTATTGCAGGGCACTCCTGTTTCAGAAAGCAGGCTTTGAATCTGACCCTGAAGAGAGTTTGCAAAACTTGCTGAACCCCATGATTAGATCTTAAAGGTAAATTGAGATGTGGAGGAAAGGTGCTGTGATAATCATAAGCTTGAAGGGAGGCAGGACCTTTAAGGAAGGGCATAGAGAGGAACTGGCCTTGAAGAGTTGTGGCAAATGGGGATGGGAGAAGTACCATTGGAGGGTTGTGGAAGGGAAATTCCATATAAGATATTTAGGTGAGGCAATTTCTTCTCTAAACCAGTGCCTATTGCTATAACAGCCAATTCCTCTGATAAGTGGGAGACAGAGCGAACTGAACTGGCAAGTGGATCATCATAGTGTGAAGTGGGAACAGTTCATTCTGAGTCAAACACATGCTTTGCTGCACTAAAGATAAAGCTGGCTTTTAAATCTCTTGCTGTGAGAGTGTCGCAAAGAGCACCATTAGTGCAAACTTTTAACAACAAAACTTTATGAGGTGCTCCTCATTACCCACTTTATGTTCTGAGGGTTGACTATGACATACCAATTGAAGGAAAGTACCATACTTCGGGATATTCAGTGAAAAAAAGGACTTAAGGAAGCAGTTCATTCTAAAAGTACAAAGTACTTGAGATACTATTGTATACTAAGTCCCAAGGGTTTTACTGTTTTACAAGCAGTTCTCATCATCAAAATTTTATAGTGTATTAATGTTCAGTTTTGAAATGAATAGAAACATTGCAGTTATTTATGTTTAGAAAAGTATTTTTCAGAGGAAAAAAGCAAAAATATCTCTCTCTCTCCTGCAAAAGTGACAGGGGAGCAAAGGTTAACTGGGTCAGTAAGGCTACGTCTAGACTGGCATGATTTTCCGCAAATGCTTTTAGCGGAAAAGTTTTTCCCTTAAAAGCATTTGCAGAAAAGAGTGTCTAGATTTGCACGGATGCTTTTCTGCAAAAGCACTTTTTGCGGAAAAGCGTCCATGCCAATCTAGACGCGGTTTTGCGCAAGAAAGCCCCGATCGCCATTTTCACCATCGAGGCTTTTTTGAGCAAAACAGTTTTTAGCTGTCTACACTGGCCGTCTTGCGCAAAAACATTTCCAGAAAAGGGCTTTTGCCCGAATGGGAACGTCAAAGTATTTGCGCAAGAAGCACTGATTTTGGACAGTAGAGCGTCAGTGCTTTTGCACAAAATCAAGCAGCCAGTGTAGACAGCTGGCAAGTTTTTCCGCAAAACTTGCCAGTCTAGACACAGCCTAATGGTATGGTCCTGACAAAGGAAAATCAATCTTTCTCTTGAGTGAGCATGTGGGTGCATCCATCTCTCCC
Source organism: Pelodiscus sinensis (assembly GCF_052426305.1). NCBI lineage: Eukaryota > Metazoa > Chordata > Testudines > Trionychidae > Pelodiscus > Pelodiscus sinensis. Next base: position 82,697,135 of record NC_143055.1, read on the forward strand.
TTCCCCCAAAATCTCCAGTCCGAAAGACTCAGAGTATGCTCACCTATATGTGGAAAGCCAAGTGTGATAGATATTGAAACTGCATGAACTATCTTCGGGTGATCATATTATTTGTGAAAGGCTTTAATATAACTTAACCTATTAAAAAGATGGAAATAGCCATGGTGCACTATTAGAGAGAGATCATAACTAAGACCATGGAGTCATCCTTCTGTGGTATATAACTAACTGACTTTAAAAAAAATGTGGTAATCAATCCCTATACTTTTTTGTTTTGCCTTAATTTATTAAATATTTATAGAACTTTATACTTTGTTTCTGTGGGGCCAAGAAGGAAAAGACTTTTTCTTTCTGAATCTGCAATCTAGAAACAAGGCAAGACTATGTCTGGGCTCATTTCTACCATTCACTGCTATGACTAGATTGGGGTTATCTATTTTAGCAGCATAGGTTCTTTCCACTAAGTGTTTTGTATATTTCAAACCTTTTTGAATATTTATAGTTTTTGTAATATTTAGTCGTATGAATTTTCATGGATTTCTTCTGTAGCATTCACTAGCTCTCTCTCTATTTTTCTAGAAGAGAACAAATTCACAAGATGAAAAATTAAAGGAAGCTGTAACAACTACTACTATTAAGCCAGAAAGGAAGATTAGCAGGTGCTTCTTTGTTTTAGTCTTTCTGGAAAGTCCTAGCCAACTGAATTATATTTATATTGGTTTTCTGGGAATTTTGTAAAGTGAGATGGGAGAGGTTTTTTTTTTTGCCTTAATCAGAGATTAAATGATTTCCAGAGGAGAAGCAGACATCCTAGATTTTGAATATAATTACGATGTAATACTTCATTGTTGTGCTCCAACAGCACAATCCTTTGAGTTATTCAGCACCCTCAGCTCCCATTAGCATCAGTGGGCACTGAGAACATGAAGCTAATTGTAGGATCAGGCCCATAGGCTCAGCCCATTGAATTACTACTACGTTTGTCCTCTAGCTTGAAGCTGGAACTGCTTTTGAGTCAACTTTAACATCCGGTCTTAATGATAGCACATTGTTTTTCTAGAGTATTATAAGTAGGGCCTTGCCAAATTTATGGCCATGAAAAATGTGTCTCAGACTTGGAAAACTGGTCTCCCTCTGTGAAATCTAGTGTTTTCTGTGCTTTTATGTTATGCTATATAGATTGTACAGGATAGACCAGTGTTTCTCAAACTGGAAGGTCCTGATTCAAAAGGGAGTTGTAGAGAGGTTGTAAGATTATGGTACGAGGGTTGCAGGATTGCCAACCTTGCTCCTGCGCTGCCTTCAAAGCTGGGTGGCTAGAGAGTGGCAGTTGACTGAGTGCCCAGCTGTGAAGTCTGTGCCCCACCAGTAGCGTCACAGAAATAAAGATGGCATAGTATGGTATTGCCACTCTTACTTCTACACTTTTGCCTTCAGAACTGGGTGGCCAGAAACTGGCATCTGCTGACTGAGGGCTCAGCTCTCCAGGTAGCAGCACAGATGGATAGGGGGTAATACCATGCCATGCCGTCCTTACTTCTGTGCTGCTTCTGACAGTAGCTCTTACTTCAGATCTGGGCTCCTAGGCAGTAGCTGCTGCTCTCCAGATGTCCAGCTCTGAAGGCAGTGCTGCCACCAGCAGCAGTGCAAAAATAAAGATAGCAGGATTTCAACCAATTTCAGCCAGCAATAACCTTGAAACCCTCACCCCAGGTTTTTTGAGGGGTTGGAACCCCTAGAATGTATAGTATAGTGTAAAAGCATCAGTATCTCTGATACTGTCCTTTTGCAGTCAGATTTAATTAGCTGAAATCATGAAAATTCCAGTAAAAAAAAAATCTTACTACCATGAAATTGACCAAAATGGGCCATAAATTTGGTAGGGGCCTAAGTGTAACTTCTAATGTTCACTGATTATAACAGTGCACAATTTGAGAGAGATTTTTGTGTTTAAATATTGTTTCTTCATATTCATGTTTTGTGTGAGTTTGAATATAATAACCTCGTAATCAATCCTCTCATCCATACATTGATACGTGTGTGCATATATATATGTACTTTTATTTATGCAGTAACTTAGAAGTCATCAAGAGGTCCTGATTCATTACTGCATCCACATTCAGCAAAGCACTTATGCACATGTTCATTTCTAACATCAAAGCATTTAAGAATGTTCTTAAGTCCTGTTAAAGTTAAGCATGTGCTTAAGTGACTAGATGAATAGGAGTGACTATGGAATCTAGAGCCCTGATGATTGTCTTGAGGAGGTAAACTCATCTTGTCATCAACAAAGAGGAAATGTCTAATCATTTAATCACTTCTACTACAACATAATTTCCATATTTTGTACTGAGAGTTTACATGATCAGTTGCTTTTGAAAGATGTGTGTGTAGTAGGGGTCCTTTGTATTTGTTAGAAACACCCATTAGAGTAGGAAATCAACACCTCATTCTCAATTCCAATATTCAGAAAGCTCAATAAAATTCCATTTCTTTTTGTAACTTGAGACCTTTTGTATAAAGTATGTAGAAGTTTAAAATTCTAAATTAAAATGAGAACACAAATGGTAACAAACTCACAGAAAATGAATAAACAATAGAGAGTAAGCATATATAATGTATTCTGCTTCATGGATACTATATCACTATTTTGGTCTTTACAGTGTGGAGTGTTTTCTTTATATACACGTTCTTTCTTGCAGTCCATTTGAATTTTTGCTGCTCCGAGTTCTATACTTTCCTTCAGCATAATATATAATAAAAGATCATTGCATGTTTTAAATCTCTGATACTGTCCTTTTGCAGTCCATGAATAAACCATCTATTCTCTATTGAAGTCTTTCAACAGTATGCTGTTAATCCTTCGTAGATTAATATGATTTCATTGATAATCCTTTCATTTGTTGTACTGCTAAGATATATAATAATTAGAGAAAGTGCTTGACAGATTTTCCAGTAAAGTTCATATTGGTAGCACTCTGTTATTCATTTAAAAATTAAATTTTTAGATGAAGTAAATAGATCCAGGGTTAGTCACTCATCTTTCCCCTTTGGTGTCACAGTTTAAATCTAAATCCAACCAAGAAATTCTTTTATGAACTGCGATCATGTCTTGTGAGAGCCCATGGCCATCTCGCAGATTTCTGGCCACTTTTGGCTCTTCGGGGACATCATTTTAGATTTTGGTTTGATGTAAGAGATGGCGTGTTGGGGGAAAGAGTGTGTGTTGGGAGAACACTGTCCCTTTAAACAGAGCACTCGAGAGCCTGAAATGCATTTTGATTGAGCTGCAGGTGGTAGCACTCATTCCAGAGTTGACAGCAATAGCAGATACTCTCTTCTTGTACCCCAACTCCAGCTAAATGACGACCGGGTACATAGGCAGAGGAAGGGGGACAACTGATATCAGCCCCGCACATCCCCTTTTTGTGCAGTCCAAAGCAGGTTGGTCAGCACAGCTCCCAGGGAGAGGCAGCAGGAGCAGCACTGGAGCAAGGTGGCAATAGAAGGGGCACCCCTGCCCCAGAGGCATGCAGCAGCATCCCGTTGAATATGGTACCCTGGCCAGTGGCCCCTTAACTTTAAGGCCAACCATGTTTCCCTTCCCACCTGGCTGTCACCAAGTTCCATCTCCACTCCCAAGGCAATTTTAAAAAGTGTTATTTATTGCTCATTTTAAAAAAGTGTTAATTTGTTGTGATTTAATTGCATTCATTAACTGTGATAAATTGGCAATATTTTATCAAATGCTCTTTACAGGTTTCCAAAGACAATTAAAAACTTTTCATTCCTTCAGGTTGGCTGCTATAAATGGAATTGTGTGTGTGGGAAAATGGCAGGGTATAATGCAATAGGTGATTCACCAAATCAAGACATCCCACCAAAGGCCTCACGTATGACTGATATTTAAATGGGATATAGACCTTGTTCTGGGCCTCTGCATAGGGATATATTGTCTAGTTCATTGGAGAAAAGCTCAAGCTGAAATATTCCTACTTCACATGAAACTGAGGACTGAGGTTATCAGATGTTAGACAATGCATGGAAGTTCCTTGTGGCTAGGGATTTAGGTTAATGGAGATATATTTGCAAAATGCAAACTGTTTAGGGTATCTCTTGGTGCTTACCTCATAGCTATATTTAAATCGTGCTGATTCTTTCTTCTTTCTGGAGAAGGTCCAGAGAAGAGCTACAAGAACGATTAAAGGTCTAGAGAACATGACCTATGAAGGAAGACAGAAAGAATTGGGCTTGTTTAGTTTGGAAAAGAGAAGATTGTTAGGGAACATGATAGCAGTTTTCAGGTATCTAAAAGGGTGTCACAAGGAGGAGGAAGAAAAATTGTTCTTCCTGTCCTCTGAGGATAGAACAAGAAGCAATGGGCTCAAATTGCAGCAAGGGAAGTTTAGGTTGGACATTAGAAAAAAGTTCCTGTCAGGGTAGTTAAACACTGGAATAAATTGCCTAGGGAAGTTGTGGAATCTCCATCTCTGGAGATGTTTAAGAATAGGTTAGATAAATGTCTATCTGGGATGGTCTAGACAATACTGGGTCCTGCCATGAGGGTAGGGGATTGGACTCAATGACCTCTCAATGTCCTTTCCAGTCCTAGTATTCTATGATTCTATGACATAAAAACATCTGTACCATGGATTTATATACAGGCAAATAAGATATACTCTCTTATTCTTTATCCCTTTTTTAATGATTCCTTACATTCTATATGCTTTTTTGGTTGCTGCTGCACATTGGGTGGATGTTTTTCAGAGAACTATTCACAATGACTCCAAGATCTCTCTCTTGAGTGGTTAAAGATATGGCCTTTCCTATACACAGCTAAAATTCTCATCCTAATCATCTCGACTTCTGCAATATTCTTTTCTCTGGGCTTGACAGATGCAGTTTGGGTCCCTTTCACATCCATTCAGAATACCACTTCTAAGACCCTTATCCTAGCCTGTTTGATCATGTCATCCCTCTTTTGCATCCCTCCACTGGTTCCCCCTTCTTTATCTTATCAAGCATAAACTGCTTGTCTTTACTTCCAAGGATTTTTACAACATTTCCCCCTTTACCTGTCATCTCTCATTCACTATTGAAATGTCTTTTCCCTTTTGATTGGCTCTTTATGCCATTCCTGGTCAGGAACTTGATGCATTTTTAAGCTTTGTATTTTTTACTATGCTGCTATTCACATTTGGGAGAAGTTCCACATAAATGTCTGCAAAGACATCCCATTATTCTCCTTCAAAATCTTATTTAAAATTCTCATTTGCTGTGATGCTGATAATAAAATTTAGCACACAGATCACTGATGTATCAAGTCCATTAACGTGCCCTGCTGACCAATACTGTCTCATTGTTTCCATGTACTTCCCTTTCTATCTGCTTGTATCCATCAGTCTATTGTCTCATTTTTATACCGTAAGCAATTTGAGGCCATGACCATCTTTTTGTTTGGTTTCTTTAGCACCTAGTATAGTGAGGTGATGGTCCATGACTATTTATTATTTGTATTATCACAGCCCCTACATGCCATAATGAAGGATAGGGACTGTCACTTACCCTTGAATACATTGTATCTATTGTCCACTTGCTTTCCCCACTAGAGGCAGATTTGCAGTCCAAACCAAACAGAGATGTAAGAGGGTCTTAGTCCCTCTTTCTTCTCTTCATGGCCAAGTGAGGGATGTGACCATCTAATCTTAGATGTTTCCATAGTGCCTAAAACAGTTGGAATCTGGTGGAGAAGTCTGGATGCCATAATAATACTGGCATTAAATAATAATTAATGTTCTCATTTCTTCATCTGCACTGAGTCCTGTTTTCAGGTGTGTAGATGTGGAACAATGCACATTGACAAGGACAGAAGCTCTTAGCTCCAGTGGAAACCACAGAACCTTGACAAAACTCTTTTGCAGTGGTGTTGATGCAGAAGGCTAGTCCTTAAAATTACTTGGTGAATTTATAACATGAGTAAAACATCTCCTTAGGGACTGAACTGAAACCACAAACTTGGTTACCCATATTTGAGTATCAGTGAACCTCTGGTCTATGTATATGAAGCCAAAACCTCTTGACCTAGCTTGATAGCAGATCAAGCAAATCAAAGTATATTGCAACTATATTATAAATTACATTTGAACTAAGTAGATAGGTAGTCCTGTCAATGAAGGGGTGAATATTTTCCTTTATAATGTAAGTTTATAGATGATTTGGTGGCCCAAATAGCAGTAGCAGATATCAAAACTTTTCTGCAAAATGAGGTCCTGAACTTGGCAACCCTGTAGCTAGTTTTTGTCACATGTTTGCAGCTTGAAAACTATTTGGCCTTTACAGCAGCCAAAAGAAGCGTCCCTAATCATTTCCAACCTATTAACAGATGGGCCAACAGCTTTTATACATGGGGCATACAAAATACTTCAATATCAGCCAAAACTAATTAGTAGCAATATCTGAACCAAAATTTATAACTGGCATAATATGTATTAATGCTGGTGAGATTACAATTTAATAGAAGTTTCCTCTCAAACCTCATACCTAATTTTGGTTTTGATTTGGTGTGTTCTGAACTTGAAATAGTAAAAGCTACTCTTGATTGATCTATCTTTTCTATTAAGCACAGGGGACACATTTTCTTATATAAAAGAAAAATATTAGTGGTGGTATAATAAATAAAAATCAAATTATCCAGAAATTAACAAATATCAAACTTTCCTGTTAAGAATATATAAGAAAGAACAGAGTAATATGAAAACAGCTTTTGTTGTTGTTTTACTTTCTTAATTAAGGCGAATACAATATACCGCTGTAATCATAGTAGGTTGTTTCTATTTGAGTGACAATTTACAATATTGTACTTTTGTACAATAAATCAGCACATGTAAATGGCATAACTTTAAATTAAAAGATTATTTAAAAATTAAGAAATCCTGCAACTCAATTTTCTTATGCCCATTATGAGCCCTTGTACACATCAAGACATCAAAGCCCATGTAAACATCAAGATAGTGAAGGTCATACAATATAGTGCCCTCAGACTGGCATTGAAGTTCACTCAGAATTGGCTTTTTCATAGATGGTTAAAGAGCTGACAGCTGACACTGCACCATAGGTAAGGATTTGCTTGTATATTTCTATCTTTCAAATAGGACTTATCTCCAGGTCTTCAACATTTGTGTTGTTAGAGCCCCCCAAAAGGATAGAAGTTGACCCAGTGCGAATATTGACCAAGTGTGAGTGGAATCAACACAACGATAAGCCATTTTTCCAGACAATAGTATTAAGTTGGAGTGTAGGTTTTAAGTTTTCTGAGGAAAATTCATACTTTGGGCAGAAGAAACCCATAAAGGTAGAAAATCTAAAATGGAAACTCATAGGTAGTGGGTGAATCTAGGGCTTGGGGAGACTACTCCCCAGCTCTGGCCCCTTCCACTTGAGGCCCTGCCCCTTTAGTGCTCAGCAGAGCTGAGCCCAGTCTCTCTCCCCACTGTGGGTTGCAGCTGTTCCCTGGACAGCAATGTGGCTGGTGGCCTTGCCCCAGGGTAGCACAACCAGCCCCAGATAACATGGTCTCAGTCTCCCCCAGAGTACTGGTGAAATGAGCAACATGGCTTCAGCTTCCCCAGAGCCACTCCTGTAGGCCTTAGTCCTGACCATAAAGCCCTACCCCCAGCAGCCAAGCCACGAGCCCCAGCACTAGGTGGTCAGAGGATATGCAGCACAGCCTCTTGCATGGGAACATCAGGCAAGAAGGATCCTGGACTCTGGTGGAGCATGGGCAGGACCACGTGAGGCAGTTTGGGAGGGCAATGCCTTCTTCTGCCCTCGATACTCATCACTCTTGTGTAAACTTAGTATTTGTAAGTCTGAAAGTAGAGGTGAGAACTCAAGCTACTTTTACTTCATCTCTGCCTGTAGCATAGGTGAGGCTGTTTCTGTCTTACCTATTTGAGAGAATGACACAAACTGAGCTTTGTGGTCAGTGACTCAAAACATCTTAAGGCTATGGGCACCTGGTGGTGAAAAATAGGCCCAAAGGCTACTCTTAGCCTCTGTTCCATCTGAAGTCCACGAGCAGACCAGAGCTATTTGCAAAATGGACAACACTGTGTAGGAAAGGGTGCCAACGTGTCATGAGATTAATATATTTCTTAAGCAGTCTTTTATGTTACAGTTGCCACTGTTGGTGCATGAGTGAATCTAAACCAGTACTGATCAGTATCTACTTATGAAAAATGTTGTATAAAAGCTAGATGGTGTTGTTGTTTGTAGAACGAAAGGGGTCAGAGTGCATATCTGATTGTATGGGAGAAGTGGAGTCACAGATACACTGAGAAAAAGTATAAAATTATAAGAAGTTTTTCTAATTTAGAGGATGGCTAGTTGGGCTGTAGAGCATAGAGAGGAATGATGAATAAGGGCAAGCAGTAATTGTGGATCATTTATAGAGAATATAATGTGAAAATGCTGTAATGACTTGACTATAGGGAGTAGCTAAGATGGGGAGGACAAGACAATAAAACTTATTTCAACTTCATAGGTCAAATTGTTTTGAAGTTAGGAGCTAGCACCAAACCCCTCTCCAAAACAAACATACCTCAAAGCAGGAGCATGGGAGCCAAAAACAAACACCGCAAACCGAACATATATTTGGGCAACATTAAAATGGGAGAAGCTCAATTTTTCAAACTTCTATATTGTACTAGCACCTTTTTCATTTATATAATTAAAAAAACAAACAACCCTTCTCCTGTAACAGAGGCACTAGATATTTCTGGGGGGATTACTTCAGTCATGGCACAGTTTGGGAGTGGGAAAAAGAATTATAATTGGCATTATAAAACAAAGCTAGTTATGACATCAACTATGCAATGATTATTTTTATTCATGATTTTACCTTCAATGAGGTTCTTGCATTGATTCTAGTTGAGTATTATTTTTTACTTAACTATGTTCTGTAAAATAATAATAAAAAACCCTTGAAAAGCTGAAAAAAATCTCTTGAACAGTAACTAAATATGTGAGTAATTTTTTCTTAAAATCCTTTAATACTAGCAGACTACTAGGGAATGTACTGATCCACATGTCTGTAAAATGTAGCAAATTTTGGACACTAATTTAGTACTAGTAAGTGGTAAATGATTGATTAAATGCTTCTTTTAAAGCCTTGAATTCATTGTACAATTGTTTTAGATTCAAAATGTATCGATCCCCTTGCTAGAATTTTATTTTGATAGTTTGTGTTGCATGTTCTATTGTATCCAAAAATAAACTAATTGTTTACATTTTAATTTCTAGTGGAAAACATGTTGTCTTTAGAACTCAAGAAAAGGTCAAAAGAATTGGACCACACGTAGAAATCTTTGAGGCTTTTCATACCAAAAAGGATCCTAGCTGCAAAAAAGTAATTAAAGCAGCCATTTATATTCAGAAATATGCCAGAGGATGGCTTGAACGTGCCAGATTCAAAAGAATAAAGACCAAGGTAATGTGTCCGATGTTAACGTAACATACAATAATGCCTTGTGCCTAGGTGGTGTTAAAATTCTAGAAAAGTAGCCTAAGCACTACTACTTTATGATTTTGATATGAAATATTATTACACCTGTGCCCAGTTAGCTCTCTACCATACCCATTATGTTGCACAACTGTGGCCATTTGGAAATTCAGTGACAATGAAAATAGTATCTGAATGTTCTTACTCTAAATGGAAAGACCTCCATCACTTGAGCTTAAAGAAACCTCCATTAATTTGTTGGTATAAAGGGCTCTTGATTGATATTTGATCCCTTTTAACTCTGTCCTGAAGAGAACAGTGGCACACTTGTTTGCTAATCAGATAATTCCAGTGTTTCTTTCTCCTGTATAAAAACAGCATAGGTTTAACAAGCTGTTACCTTTTTTCTTTATTTGCCCCCATTTTAAATATAAGATATTTGAGCTAAGCATGTATAGAATCTTGTCATAAATTTCTCCTTTTTGAAGTTTGCTTCTTTTTCAGCCTGTGAATCAAATATGAGCTCTTGCATGTTGGGTCAGAGGGAACTAGAATGTTTATTTTGGCCTTTCATTTCAATGTGTATAGTGAGTAAAAAGAGCTCATACTTATTGCTGGCTGTAGATATAACACCGCTCCACCTCAGCAGACTGTCAATTTCTAGGTAATATACAGCCCTCTTATCTAATAAGTATTCCATAGCCTAGCTAGCACTTGACTCAGATGATCTACTATAAACTGGGGTGTTCACTAACCTGTTTATTATATGCATCTGAAAAGCATGGTTAAAGGATTACCAAAAATCTTTAAATAGGGCTAATACAAACCAGATAAAAGTATTCCATAATCATCAAATTGTCCTAAAATTCCACAGTGGGTATACTGCGTTATATACTGAAGAAAGTGGCTGCATTGTTTATATAACTGAAGGTGAAATTAACTTGCATAGTTTTGAAATTTGTTGTTGGACCAAAGAGAATGGACCATACTTTTCCTTACATAGCTGTGCTTTGAACTGAACACTGATTGTTAGGTTCAGTTGTTGGCATGTAAAAGTCAGCTATTACTGTACTATGGAATCTGAGATGCCACATTATTTTTCTGTAATTGTATCTGATGATAACTACGGCATTTGATGCAGTGCATAGCTGCTGTTATCCTCCTCACCATTAATAAGTCAACAGGTATGTTATGCTGTTTCAGACAATGATTAAGGTCTTATTTGCATGTATTATTCCTTCATATTTCTGGAAGTATATTTAACGGTATAAATTATGCCATCCGCTTTAAGTTTCTTTTCAGCATTAATGTTTATTAACTTTGGCCACAATTCAGTGCCTTCTGAAGTCACTGGAAAGGCTTGCATTGACTTTAACCCCATATCTATTGTTTCTTGAAATCTTAGCATTGCTTTTTTATTACCACACTGTTGATGTAGTATGTGCTCAGTCTCAGAACCCTACCATACTGATGCTTCTGACAAGTTTCCCCGGTTCCTTGGTGATGACTTCCCTCCCACTGTTTCTCTTTCCCCATCATTCTCGTAGCACTTGGAGATTGAATCTTGTCTTTCTAGTCAGATCATGATTTCTGAACATTAGAAACATCTGCTGCTCTTTCTTTATTCCAACTATTTTCTTAGTCTTGGCGTGCCCCAAACATGCCCAAATATTTCCACCTGAACATCCTTTTGAAAGGACTGCAGACTGAAATCAGATCTAGTACACTAATCTTTTATACATTACATGATGTGCAACTGTTTTCGTATCTACACTTATTTTTGGCAATAGAATTATCTCTCTTCACTTTTAAGATCTTAATTTACTCTGCACATCTATTAGTTTCACCTCCTCATGTGCTTTCTTTAGTCATCTTTCACTGTTTCTAAAAGTAATGAAAATGAAATACATCTGTAATTACAGGCGGCACGTCATGGACCATCCCTTTTAGCGGTTGTAAAGGAATACCGTAAAATGATGAATCGCATTCAGCGTCGAGCTGGTGTTTTGAATCCATCCACACCACTGAAGTATTCAGAACTAGAGGAATGGATGGACAAGAAAAAATGCAAGTGCTGTTAACATTTCTCTACAGAGTAATCTTTTATTATAATTTCCGTGGGTTGTATCTGTTCTTAACTGATTCTGCTCATCTATAACTTCAGCATTTCAAATTGCTTCATGATGCAAAGGACATGGCATGTTACCATGTGCACAAGTGCATTTGTAAGATGTCATTGTGGCTTTCAGTTGTTAGCACCCTCACTGACCTAAATCATACGACTGTTTCGTGAGATCATCATTGCACTTCTGACATTCGATTTTTTTTTTTTTGCTTTGTAAGTGTCCAGTGATGGACAGTGCTGAGCACTGCCAGGGAGAATAGATTCTTAATGAGCCCACAGGGGATGGAAAACACATTTGCCAATCTGAGTACTTGCTAAAGTCTCTTCAGTAATAATGATTGCATTTAAAAATTCCAACTAGGTTGAAAATTATTACCAGTATGCCCCATTTCAAATATTGTGAATCTCTCTCAAATTAGCAGTATTTTCCAAAATGGAAAAATTATGTGTGTATATTAAGAGCTTTTTGTGGAAGGAGCTCTGTGTTTTAGAATGTTTCATTTTTAAGAAATTTTATTCACAGAACTATTGTTATACTGCATATTGTCTTTCGTATTAGCTCACTTCCGTTACAGTCGAGTAGCTACTCAGTGGAGTAGCATAGGCTGTGGAATGGCTGTATGGTTGTACTTGAGAGACTCTCAGTAGCACTCTTGTGTAGCACAGTTTGCACAGCATGGTGGTGTGCTGAGGAGAAAATGGGAATGATGATAGGATGAGACTACAGCCAAACAAGTGGTCTTTTGGGGGAGATGCGTTTTACTACTCTTGGTCTATGGCATCAGTAATTGAAGAGAAACACCAACAGGGTGGGATATATTTGAAGGGTAGTGGCAGTGAATCTAAGCTGCTGTTCTGATCAATCTCTTCAGCACGGTTTTGGATATCACTACTGGATCAATCCTTGGGACATAACAAAAAGTAATAGGATGAGTTTAAGACAAAAAAAAATTAGCCTGGAAAATAATAATACAAATTTCCTCGCAATGAGATCTATTATGCTGCAGAATATTCCCTTCTGAAGGAAGTGATCACAGCCCTGTCATAAATGTATGTAAATTTTGACTCATAAAATCATGCAAGGCATAGTGGCGTACTGTAGGACTGCTGTGGTGAGTAGAAGCAGTACTATCCTAACCAAACTTTTCAGTATCTATCCTGTGATATCCAGCCATGTTGGAAGAACACATTGACTGGATGCTTCTTCAAGATGGGTAGCATTGTTAATGTTGATGATTAATGGTTCTTGGTAGGTTTTAGAGTTTATGCGCCATTGGAGTGAATGGGTGTGAAGTGCGCCTTTAAATTACTGTTTCACTCTGCCTTTCTGAAGTCTCAAGAAACCAAGGCTACGTCTACACTACGACTTTTCTCAGCAAATAATATGCTAATGAGGGACTAATTTGCATGAGTTGCAATCTCATTTGCATATTTTCTTCTGATCTGTTTTTGCACTAGGGGGTTTTGCGCAAAAAAAAGCAGTTTTCTTTTTGTGCAAATATCCCTTTATCCTTCTTTTTGGGGTATAAAGATCTAGCGGAAAAAAAGAGGTTTTGCACAAAAAGAAAATGTTCACACTGCTTGTTTTTGTGCAAAACCTCCTAGCGCAAAAACAGATCGGCAGAAAATATGCAAATGAGATTGCAACTCATGCAAATTAGTCCCTCATTAGCATATTTTTGCCAAGAAAACTCGTAGTGTAGACTTTGCCTAAGAGTATACACTGATTCCATAGTCAGCAAAATATCGTCACAGACTAGAGCTAGAAACATGTTTTCAAAGGAAACTTTTAATTCTGAAGAAGTTAATTAGGCTACCAGATAAAGATATGAATTGGATTCCACCTATTTTAAAGGCCCTTTGAAAAAGAAGATTCCTACTGTAATGTCTCATGCCGTATAGCATTCCATGGATTTTGGAGTCACTGAAGTATGAATGTGAAGACATAAAAATGCATCCCTTGATAGTTTCTTTGTTTGTAGACATAAGATGCTACAGACTGACATTTTATCTCTTGTAATCCTTTTATCATGATAGCCCTTAAATGTTTAGAGGAAAAAGTCCATCTTAGAAGTCAGATGTTGCTTTTTTATGCATTAAAGTGAGCAACGCATGCTGTGTTTAAAGAAGGGAAGGAAATAGTCCTTTTACATTCATTCATGCTTTTAATGTCAGTACTTAATCCAGTCAATTTTTATTAACTTTGAGATAAAGTTCAGATTAATAATTTCAGAAATAACAAGTAAACCATTCATTCTGTTAGCTAGACTGAAATTGTTTGCTTACTGAGGAGGAAGATTGGCACAGATACTCTCAAATCTTTGAGCTGTGGTAGATTACCTAACATGATTTTAAATTTGCAAATGTAGAAGACTATGCAGACATTTTTATTCTACATAAAATTATTTGACACTTCTTAAACAATACTAAACGTTTCAACTTATACATATTAGACCTAGTAATCTTTTAAAAAATGCTAAAGGAAACTTTATTAAACTTTTTCTTTTAGTTTATGAAACAATGTTTGCCAAGAGGGAGTTTGGGAAAGATATGGATAAAAATGATCTTCAGGCATTTTTCAAAGACTGTGGAAAAGTGCTATCCAGGAAGGAAATAGATAGGATGCTGCATGTGGTCTATCCAGGTATGTGTCTTTTAAAAAATGTTTTCACAAGGGTCAGGAAACATCCTCTGCAATTTTGTAATGGTTTTTGTGTAGCCGTGGGGTCCAACACGCTAGCTGCTAGCCACATGTGACTACAGTATTTGGCTGGATGAGTGTGGCTAGTTGGCTTGAACAGTGTGGTTATTTGGCTAGTTTGCTATATTGTTTCAGAACTGGTTGGACTCCATGGGAGAGGCAGAAGAGGACCTGTTCTTAAAAATAGATCAGACAAAGCCTGCTGTAATTTTTCCTCACGTAGATTTTACAACTTCAAATGAAAATACACTTTGTATAGTTTTTGTTTCAATAACGTAAGATTCTGATTCTTCACCACCTTGTATGGCATTCATGAGACTATAGAGAAGTTTAGTGTGCCCCTGTTTGCTACTCATCCCTACTCTGCACACCAGGGGTACCAGACTTCCACCATCCCCGTTAAGCTCCCTTTTGCACACAACTCTTTACAACCCTGTGCAACAATATGTTATGCCAAACACCCACAACTACTAGTATGTGTGGGTATAAATATAAGCTGACACAGGAGTAGATATAGATGGCAAAAGGTGGCAGACTTAAGTTTGAAGTGCCTGATCTATGGGTGTATGGTAGTTGAGGAAATGGTAAAGTGTGTGATTGTGGACAGAGGACCAGAGGGTTCAACTTTTCATTGCTTTGCATTTTGGGTTTGTCAGATACTGTGCATATAACAACCCTACAGCTTCACAGTGACATTTTTTGTGCATTTATATTATTTAAGAGAGCAAGTCAATGACATTAAATGTCATAAGAGGAAAATAATGTTATGTTGCAGTATAAATAGGTGATAAAAAAAGAATAAAAATACTTCAAAGAAATCAAAACTCCCCTCTCTCTTTTGCATCTTGCTCTTCTGGGGAAGAGAATGAGGCAATGTTAGCACAGCTTATGAATTCTAAGGGAACTCTGGACGCACCCTTAGACACTAAGAGACAGGGAAAGGACAGTTGGCATTTCCAGATTCCTCTGCACAGCAGTACACTTCAATTTTAAATTCATATTGTTTGTGGCCATCCCAGGTTTTCCAGCACATTCAGTAACAGTGGGTAGGTTCTTGGACATTTCTGATAAAATGGCAGTGAAAGATCTGTCAGTGTTTGTAATTAAATTATTAGACTATAGCACCAAAGCATCACTGAGATGGAAGAGATATTGGCCACAAGTTTTGGGTGCAGATAAACTGTACTAGGTATTGCACTCAAAAGACCCTTTGTGGCTCCCTAATTTTGGGGTCAGTAGAGTAATCAAATATTTAGGGACAGTCTGCCACAGTGTGATAAACTCATGTTCAGTTGCATCTCCATTGGTTTGTTAATGGCTTACTACTATCATGGTGACTTTTTTTTAAAGAGATTTTTTCAGCCTGCTGAATTTGTATCCTTGGATAGTAGGTTTTCATATAAGTATCTGACCTAATATTGTCAACAATATTCACTTTTAGTAAATATAATTAATTTCTCATGGAAAATCATGCATTATCTGCCATTTAGGTCACATTCATAAGACAGTCTGAATAAGATCAGGTATTTTTAATCATTTGCTCAGTCTTCATTGCTATGGTAACAAGAGATTTTATAGCGGTGAGACATTTTTAGTCTAATATTCTAGCATTTGGAAAGTATTGCTACTATTCACTATGTTCACAGACATGCCAGCAAAGGTTAATGTTTCTCCACTCATAATTTCACTTATTTAGCAATTCTCAGTCATAGCATAGTTTCAAGTTTGGCTTCACCAGTTTGCTGCCAGGGGATGAAATGGGTATAGAACAGACTTTTTTGTAACGACAAGTTCAAAGTATAAATGAGTAGATCATGAAATACTTTCTGAGATATAGAGAGATGTGTCTAACAACAGGACAACCACAACATTATTTCCATCATGCATGTGTTTTAAATAAATGGCACTTACCTGTAAAGTGTCCTTTTTATTTATAATATAAATATTTATTTTTAAAGAGTAGTTGTAAACAGAATATAATTTCACCAAATGGCCAGGGAGAGACACTGTGACTGAATATTGTGAATTGCTAAGTAACGGCTTTCCTCTGTCCGTGGAAAGACAGCCATACCACCTGATTGCACACGCAGAAGAGGAGTGATATGGCAGTTGTGGGATGGCAGGATAGACTCTTGTGTCATCCTGCTTTTAATATTTCTGTAAATCTATGGGCTAGGCATTGCATCCTGTATGATGGACTGTGTGACCAAATGGTGGAATGGTTGGTCATCATGCCTGCAACCCTCAATGAATGCAGTAAAGAAGAAAAATCTCTCTTTGCTGCTTCTGCTGCCTATCTTCTAGCTACGTTTGTTTGCTGGTATTGCAATCAGAGTTGTACTCTAGATGCCTTCCCGCTACACACTACTTCTGTGCCCATTCTGATTTCCATTTCCTGAAATTGTAGATGTTGTACAGTGCTGTCTTCCTGCCAGTCAATATTCTGCTATCCAGCCTCTCGGCCATTGCCATTTGCTGCTTCTGTGCCCTCCATTTATTACTCATCTCTGACTGCTGCCAGAAATTCATGGATTATATGGGGAGAAAAACAATAACTTTTTAAAAAACATCTCACTTCTCTCTGTCTGGTCCTGTGGCCAGAGAGAAAATATCAAATATTGCTTATATACAAATGCATGGTGTGCCCATATATAGAATATTGCATGCAGATGTGGTTGCCTTATTTAAAAAAAGATATATTGGAATTGGAAAAGGTTCCAAAAAGACAACAAAAATTATTAGGGGGATGGAGTGGCTATTTTATGAAGACAGATTAATAAGACTGGTACTTTTCACCTTAGAAAAGAAATGACTAAGGGGAGAGGGAATGATTGAGGTCTACAAAATCATGTCGGGCATAGACAAAGCAGATAAGGAAGTGTTATTTACTCCTTCTCATAACATAAGAACTATGAGTCACCAAATGAAATGAATAGGCAGCAGATTTAAAACATACAAAGGGAAGTATTCCTTCACACAACTCTGTCATCCCGTGGAACTCTTTGCCAGAGGATGTTGTAAAGGCTAAGACTATAACAGAGTTTTAAAAAGATAAGTTCATGGAAGATAGGTTAATCAATGGCTGTTAGCCAGGATGTGCAGTCATACTGTCCTAATCTCTGTTTGCCAGAAGCTGGTAATGAGTGACAAGGAGAGGGATCACTTGATTCCCTGTTCAGCTCACTCTCTGGGGCACCTTGCATTGGCCACTATCAGAAGACAGAATACTGACCTAGGCTGGCTGTTCTTAAATGACACTGCTCCTTTCACCTCTCTGCTCATACTTCATTTATTATTATTTTTATCAAATGTATATAGAAGCACCTGCCATGCTTTTGGCTGCTGAGAGCAAATATGAAGAAGACATTATACCTTTCCTGAGCAGTTTACCATCTAATTTTACCTCTAGTATCTATTTTGATTTTTCTTCCAAATCCAACTATCACCACAGCAATGGGGCTTTTGAAAATGTATCACCTAACTTCAAAAGGCCTGTTCACTCCTCTCCAGTAGCAACTTCCTGTCAGTGCCGTCTTTGGATGTCTTTAAACTAATCATAACCTAGGAGTGAAAGCTTCCATGTCCCACTATAATCCCTGTAGGTGTCTGGTATCCTCATTTAATTACAGCAGTTTTACATAATTTCAAATCTCACTTGTACTTGGAACAGATCTATTTTTTCATTAAAATTAGTTTTTTTCCTTGTAATAAAAGTATGTACATAAATACAAGCATATGAATAAGAAATATAATATAGAACACTGCATGGCTAGCTCTGTTAATACAAGGATATAGGGCTACTAGATGATGCTTCAGAATCACTACTCCTTAAATAATGAATTAAAATAAAAAACAAGACTCCACTGAAAGAGTGTTGGCATTGTTAAAAATAGATGAAGGCACATTCAACAGTACCTACTAAACCAGGGGTGGGTAATAATTTTTTGCCGGGGGCCACTTTGGAAATTTTTGAAGTGGCCCTGGGAAGCACAGGAAGGGACAGAGCATCAAGCGAAGGTGGGGGGGAGGGCTAAGATATTTCTGGGTTTCCCACCCCCAGATCATAATTGATCTGGGGGTGAGGGAGTGCCTTTGCCCCCACCCCACATTCCCCCTAGATGCCAATGCCCTTGGTGTGGAAGGAGACTTCCCGCACTCCCCTACCCCTAGGCCAATTAGGGACTGGGAGCTGGGGAGCACGCAAAGCCTTCTCCCGCCTGCCAGGAGAGCACGGTGCTTTGAAGCACCGCGCACTGTTCGCAGGGCAGAGGCAGAGTGGAGAAGGAAGAGCAGAGAAGGTTTCGTGCACTTCCCCAACTCCTGGCCTTAATTGGCCTGGAGGCGGGGGTGCAGCAGGGCCTCCGCGGGCCAGATTGACCCACTCGGTGGGCTGGATCTGGCTTGTGGAGGCCCTTTTGCCCACTCCTGTACTAAACCATTGGTTTGAACTCTGAACCAAAATGAAGTGTGTTAATGTGCAAGGTTTCCTTCTGAAATCTGCTTTTTTTAGGTTCAAGTGCTCCCACTGCAGTCACCTTAAATCAGGGAACCTTGGATCAGGGGCTACTGACCCACAGAAAAATCAGCTGGGGCCACACACAAAAGCAAAAAAACAAAAACAAACAAAAAAATCCATTCCACTCACACACCTAAACCTAGGGGGGCCTAGGCTAGTAGATTTTGTGTACTCCAGCCCTGTGGTGGGGTAGCAAAGGGGGGAAGTGGTAGCACCAGCGTAAATTCCCCAATGCTGATGTGTGGGGGGGGGGGGGAATGGAGAGTACTGATCTATGTAAGTTGGGTGCCTCATCTGGCCCTCAGTCCTGAGATTCCCCACCCCTGCCTTAAATAATGCTCAGAAACACCTTGTTTCCTATATCCTAAAGAAAAATAGGTGACAATGGTTTAGTAGTAGCAAACTACTTCATTCTCAGTTATTGAAGAGTTTAAGGGATGGTTAAAAGAGCTGAATGGCATATCTATACCGTGGTTAACCTGGTAACTTCAAGAAAAAAGCAAATTAAATTTAAAGCTCTCTGGGACCCATTTCTAGATTGCATAAAGCAATAATTATAATATGTCATGACTTTACAGACCAGTCCCAGCTGTCATTTCATTTTGCAATATACTGTAGAGTTTATGTAGTCAGAAAAAGAGTAGCAAAGAAAATATAACACTGTTGCAGTTAATCCAGTATATTTGTTATTTAAATCAGTTTATTTTTGTTTATTGGCTGTACATTGGATTTATTTATAGGAATTATAGCTAGTACCGGTAATTGGTTTTAAAATTACATTTTAAATACTGTTCCAAGGATGCTATAGAGTATATTGTTATAAAAAAATTATTTCACTTGCTTTTCTATAATTTGATACAATGTACATCATCAGTATTTGATCCTGCAAGCACATATGCAGGTGTGCATTTATCTTAAGTGTAGTGGAACTATACATGTGTCTAAGTCCCTTTCATGTATAAGCATCTGGAGGGCCTGGGCCTTGAGTTATTTTAGTCATGGTGTAATTCCTGAAAGAGAGTTTTATCTTTTCAAATACAAGACAGCTAATGTTGCTTGTTTGTGTGGTGTGTGCATAAAGAATGTTAAATGAGATTCTAAAGACTTAGCAACAAAAGTGATGCGAACTATATCACCACTGAAATATATGCTGATGAAGACCCTATATCATACCAGTTTTGAAATATTTTCCTTCTGTAAATATTTATGAAGAGGTACCTATGACTTTATCTCCAGGTTTGTCTCTAAGTTTGTCTCTTAAGTTAAATTTATATAGAAAACACAGACAAAGCTACATCTGTATTATGAACTAGGGGTATGATTCTTTAGCTATGGAAGATTTTTAGCTCACCGTAATGAACCCCACATTTAGGATCAGAAAAGAGAAGAAACTGTTTAATCAGGCTGTCTCATTATATTCTGCTTTGTCCCATCCCATTCCAGAGAGATTAAGCTCACTGTGTCACAGCCAGTTTCATCTGACTGTCTATATTATCAATACTGTAGCATCATTTTGGGGACCTCAATTTTTAATTTGTTTGATTAGTGGATCAATTCAATAACTAATGTAATTTCATAAAGTGCATTTCTTTAATTTTATAAAATACAGAACAAACTTATTTAAAAGTTATGGCACGACTGTGCGTGCAGTACTGATTTAATTTGAAATAGCTGTAATTGTGCTTGGTATATTTTGTATTTGCAGACTTGATCTAGGAGATTTTCCAAATCACCAACTGTACACGTAGGCTGTCTCTCTTTTATTGCGATGGACAAACATGAAAATGCTTTAACAATGTGCACTTGGTGATTTGTCTCCAGTTTGTTATCATCTGTCTTTAGTCTCATTTTCTCTCCTTGCTATGGCTGCACCTCTTCATCTGCTGAAATCTCTTGCATGTCAGTACCCAAGTTAAGTAAACAAATTAATTCCTTTTTATTCATAAATGAAATTTGAAAACAGCAAGTGTTTTCTTGCAATGATATGTATTCTGAGAGGCAGAATTATTTCTTAAACTCTATTCATATAGAATGTACTGTTCATATGATGGCTACAAGGCACAAAAGAGTGAATGCCAAATACTGTATAATGATAAATCCCTCCTTAAGACTTGCTTCTCTAGTGGCATCTACAGAAAACTGGCCAAATAAGAATGGCGAGGCTAAGAAGTGGTTTGCTATAGCTGATATGCACTTGTACACATTTTTAGATAAATATGAAAATTATGTTGGCTCATGTCCCTACACTTATACACGTAACTTTACAAATCTGCATGAGTAATTCTACTAGCTTCACTAGGACTACTCAGATATGTAAAGTTACTCACCCACATGCTTATAGTGTTGGGATGGATGATAGTGGAGCAGGCACTGTATTCCCATTTGTGGTCCCAATGCTTATGCAGTGAACACCTAACTTTTGTGTTTGTACTTAAATTCCAAAGACTTCAACTGGGAATAAAAGTAAGTACAAAGTTAAACACATGATTAGGTGTTGTGCTAACTTAGGCCTGTGTGGACATTGCCACAGCATTCTGTGGTTGCTGCTGCTTCTGTTGACTTGCCTCTTCTTTGTCCCCACTCATAATTTACACCAACACTTCTGCTCTCTTGGATTCCTTCCTTTCCCGTGTTTATTCTCTTAATTTTCAACAGTATCCAGTAGCAGAAAACATAAAAATAGATAGCTCTGTGCTTAAAATAGATGTTTAATAAGAACATAAGAATGGCCATACTGAATCAGACCCGAAGTCCAGTATCCTGTATTCAGTATTGTAATAGTGGTCAATGAGAGACAGGAGAACAGGCTTTAAAAGCCAGAGGCAGAGTGACCAGGTGAAGCGTAGTAGACAGAGGGCTGCAGACAGGAGAGTTTCAGAGGGAGAAAAGAGGAAGTGCCAGTATGGTTAGAAAGACCTGCATAACCTGTGCCAGCACTGTTTCTGTCTCCTCCACCTGCACGTGTAGCCAGACAGACCATCTTACCATGGATGCTTCTACCCGGATCCTGTTGTGGTTTTGCAGAGACTGTGGCTTGCCAGTCCCACTTACAGAAATTCAGGCTGAGGGGACCATCCAATGTGAAATGTGCCTGCTGTTGGAATCTCTCAGGAACCAGCTAGGAGAGCTACAGGAGGAGGTGGCTAGGCTGAGGAGCATCTGGGCCCAGGAGGAACTCCTTGAGAGTATTCATGTGGTGACAGCTAAGGCTGAGGAAGTTATCCACCTACAAAAGACTGCTGGTGCACCAGTGTTGGAGGAGGAAATGGCTCAGGGAGGGGGGGGAGGAGGAGGGACACTGGCAACTGGTTACTTCTGGCAGCAGTGAGTGCTCCACCCCTGTTCCCAAACCTCCCACTGTGGTTCTGGAGAACTGTTATGCTGCTCTGGATATGGGAGATCAGGAATCACCCCCTAAGGCAGAAAAGAAGTCATGTACCCCCAAGGCTGGGAGGTCTGCAGCCATTAATGTGAAGTGGAAATGTAGAGTAGTACTGGTAGGATACTCTCTTCTGAGGGGAATGGACACACCCATCTGTTGCCCTGACAACAATTCTTGGGAGGTATGCTGCCTGCCAGTAGCCCATATCCAAGATGTAATGGAGGGATTGTCGAGGATTAGCTGAACCCTCTGACAACTACCCTGTGCTACTTTTCCATGTGGGTACAAATGAATACTGTAAGGAGTGACCTTGAGCAGTGAGACGGACCAGACCAAGTCCGGACACCGCTGAGGGCATCTGTTCAGGACAAATTTCTCAAAATCAGGGCTCCTTACAGCCCTTGACTAAAGGCCTTTCCCAAATAGGCCACAAACCAGTCACACCGAGCACTTTAGCTGCCAATCTGGCCAGCAGGAAGCCTCATGAGCAAAACCCCTCATATACCCCAGCTCTCTCTGTGCCACAATCAGCCATGGGCCTAACACACAGGTGAGGGTTATAGAACCTAATCTTACCTACCCCGAATGGATTCTCCCAGTCCCCAAAAAACAGCCACAGTTCTCAGTCAATTTACACTTTGGATCTTACCCACAAGATCATGTTGGGTCAATCCTTTAGAATCTAAAGGTTTATTAATAAAAGAAATAAAAAGTGGAGAATAAGGTTGTTAAAGAAAATACGTTCCATGCACTAATCACCAAGTTCTTGATGCAGGCTCTGAGCAGAGATGTTATAAACTGCTAACTTAAAAGTATCTGGTGTACATCCTATGTCAGGATGGGTTCACGATTCTTCCCGGCTCTCTGTCCCTCACAAGGCTGCATCTGGGATCAGAAGCTAAATTGAAGACAAGATGGAGGCCACCACATGGTCTTTTATATCCATTCCTGGTGTCTCCCAAGTGGAGCAGGTCACATGGTCAAGTGACCTATCCATGTGTCCCATGTCAGCAGCCCTGGTATTGGCTGGTTTGCAGGTTTACAGATGCATTCCTCAGGTGTGTATTGGGTACCTTGAGAGCCATTGTTCCTGGAGCCTTGCTAATTAGCATAGTCATTGACCGAACAATTGCTCTTTACAACAGGCAGTCCAGAGCCCATTGCTCTGTCTCAGGCAGAGAACATTCCAAGAATAAGCACAGAGTCCATATTCATAACTCCATACACAGATATCATACACGTACATGAATAGCACACATAGAATCAGTAGACCATAAGCTTTCATTTGACACCTCACGTGGCTCCCTTTGTACAGAGTTTGGGGGCAAACACCCCCCTCATGGGTGCAGCAGTGATCTGGCTGCTCCCCTTAAAGTCCAGTAACGTGACAATGAATACTGCAAGGAGTGACCTTGAGCAGATCAATAGCGACTACAGGGCATTTGAGTACGGGTGAAAGAGTTTGGAGCACAGATGGAGTTATCTTCAGTCCTTCTGGTTAAAGATAGAGGCCCAGGCGGAGACAGGTGCATGCTGGAATTGAATGCCTGGCTGCGAAGATAGTGTCATCATGAGGGCTTTGGTGTCCTTGACCCCAGGATGCTGTTCCAAAAAAGGAGGACTGTTATGGGTTCACCTTTTGAGGAAGGGGAAGGGAGTATTTGGATACAGACTAGCTAGTGAGGAGGGCTTTAAACCAGGTTTGATGGGGACAGGTGACCAAAGCTCACAGGTTAGTGAAAAACATGAAGACCTGGGAGATAAGACAGAAATGGGAGGGAGAACGCGCTATAACAACAGAGACAAAGGAGGGACCAGGCAGAACTGGAGGGCAAAATCAAATCAGTATCTTACATGCCTATATACAAATGCAATAAATATGGGAAATAAGCAGGAAGAACTTGAAGAGCTAGTAAATAAATACAACTATGACATAGTATCACAGAGACTTGGTGGGCTAATACACACAGTTGGAATATTGGAATAGAAGGGTATATAGCTTGTTCAGTAAGAATAGGCTGGGAAAAAAGGGAGGATGCATTGCCTTGAATATTAAAACTTGGACTGAGGTTGAGATAGACATGAGAGAGACTCGTTGAGTCTCTAGGTTGGGTAAAAAAAAAGGGTGATATCATGCTAGGGGTCTACTACAGATCACCTACCCAGGCAAAAGAGGTGGATGAGGCATTTTAAAAACAATTAACAAAATCATCCATAGAGCAGGATTTGGTGGTGATGGGGGACTTCAACTATCCAAATATGTTGGGAAACTAACACAGCAGGGCACAGATTATCCAACAAGTTCTTGGACTGCATTAGAGGCAATTTTTTATTTCCAAAAGCTGAAAAAGCTATTCTAGATTTGATTTTAACAAATAGGGAGAACCTGGTTGAAAATTTGAAAGTGGAAGGCAGCTTGGGTGAAAATGATCATGAAATTATAGAGTTTGTGATTCTAAGGAATGGTAAAAAAGAGAATAGCAAAATGAAGACAAATGGATTTCAGGAAGGCAGATTTTAGTAAACTCGGAGAACTGGTATGTAAGGTCACCTGAGGAGCAAGACTAAGAGGAATAACAACTGTAGATAGTTGTACACTTTTTAAAGGGACATTATTAAGGGTCCAAAAGTAAACTATTCCACTGCACAGAAAAGACAGACAGTATGGCAAGAGATCACCTTGGCTTAACCAGCAGATCTTAAATGATCTAAAAATAAAAAAGAGCTGTATAAAAAATGGAAACTAGGTCAAATTATAAAAGATGAATGTAAGCAAACAACACAGGTATGCAGGGACAAAATTAGAAAGGCAAAGGCACAAAATGAGCTCAATCTAGCTAGAGACATGAAGGGTAAAAAGAAAACATTCTACAAATATGTTAAAAGCAAGAGGAAGATCATTGCTCAGTGAAGAGGAAAAAAACAATAACCGGAAACTTGGAAATGGCAGAGGTGCTTAATGACTACTTTGTTTGGGTTTTTACCAAAAAGATTGATGGTGACGGGATGCCTAACTTAGTGAATGCTAGTGGAAAGAGTGTAGATTTAAAAGTTAAAATAAAAAAAGAACAAGTTAAAATGACTTAGAAAAGTTAGATGTCTGCAAGTCCCCAGGGCCTGATGAAATGCATCCTAGAATAGTCAAGTATCAGAGGGGTAGCTGTGTTAGTCTGAATTTGCAAAAGTGGTGAGGAGTCCTGTGGCACTTTATAGACTAACTGAAGTGTTGGAGCATAATCATGCATCTGACAAAGTGGGTCTTTGCCCACGAAAGCTTATGCTCCAACACTTCGGTTAGTCTATAAGGTGCCACAGGACTCCTCGCAACTTTTGTAGAATAGTCAAGGAGCTGATAGAGGAGTTATCTGAGCCATTAGTGATCACCTTTGAGAAATCATGGAGGTTGGGAGAGATTCCAGAAGACTGGAAAAGGGGAAATATAGTGCCCATCTATTTAAAAAAAAAAAAAAAAAAAAAGGAAATAAGAACAACCCAGGAGACTACAGATCAGTCAGCTCAATCTCTGTTCCAGGAAAGATAATGGAGCAAATAATTAAGGAATTCATCTGCAAATATTTGGAAGAAAATAAGGTGCTCAGTAACAGCCAGCATGGATTTATAAAGAACAAATCATGTCAAACCAATCTGATCGCCTTCTTTGATATGAAAACAAGTCTTGTGGATAACGGGGAAGCAATGCATGTGGTACATGTAAACTTTAGTAAAGCATTTGATATGGTCTTGAATGACCTTCTTATCAACTAACTAGGGAAATTCAACCTAGATGGGGTCTACTATAAGTTCGGTGCATAACTAGCTGGATAACCATTCTCAGAGTGTGGCTTTTAATGGTTCACAATCATGCTAGAAAGGCGTAACAAGTGAGGTTCCTCAGGGGTCCATTTTGGAACCAGTTCTGCACAATATCTTTATCAATTATTTAGATATTGGCACAGAGAGTCTGCTTATTAAGTTTGCAGATGATACCAAGCTGGGAGGGGTTGCAAGTGCTTTGGAGGCTAGGGTCATAATTGAAAATAATTTGGACAAACTAGGGAAATGATCTGAGGTAAATAGGATAAAGTTTAATTAGGAAAAATGCACAGTACTCCACTTATGAAGGAACAAACAGTTTCACTCATACAGAATGGGAAGTGACTGTCTAGAAAGAAATACTGCAGAATGAGATCTAGGGGGCATTAACAGGAGTGTTGTGAGCAAGGCACAAGAAGTGTTTCTCCCACTCTCTTCTGCACTGATTAGGCCTCAGTTGGAGTACTGTGTCCAGTTCTGGGCACCACATTTCAGGAAAGATGTGTAGAAACTGGAGAAGGTCCAGAGAATAGCAAAAAAAATTATTTGTGGTCTAGAAAACATGACCTGTGAGGGAATACTGAAAGAACTGGGCTTGTTTAGTTTAGAAAAGAGAAGACCGAAAGGGTACATGATTATAGTTTTCAAGTATCTAAAAGACTGTTTGTTACAAGGGGGAGGAGAAAAATTGTTCTTCTTGACCTCTGAGGATAGGACAAGAAGCAATTGGTTTAAATTTCAGCACGGGACGTTGAGGTTGGACATTAGGAAAAACTGCCTAACTGCCAGTGTATTTAAACGCTGGAATAAATTGGCTAGGGAGGTTGTTTGGTCCTGCCATGAGGGCAGGAGACTGGACTTGATGATCTCCCAAGGTCCCTTTCAGTTCTAGTATTCTATGATTCTGAAGGAATGAATTGAACAGGCAATCAAGTGGCCTACCCCTCTGTCAACCATTCCCAGCTTCTGGAAACATCTTCTTATGTGGAGTCTAGAGA
This sequence comes from Pelodiscus sinensis, assembly GCF_052426305.1. Lineage (NCBI taxonomy): Eukaryota > Metazoa > Chordata > Testudines > Trionychidae > Pelodiscus > Pelodiscus sinensis. The sequence goes on from NC_143055.1 coordinate 82,724,169, forward strand.
TACCACCCCAGACCATTGTGGCTAATATAAAGAGGAAAATAAAAGTAAGTGTTAAAAATATGATGTAGAACTAAAAGGGGGAAATAAAATGTTTAATAAGCATATAATGCTCATTATTCCTGATTGAGGCCCTTAAATGCTACAGTAATACATGTAATAAGCAATAGAACAATGTTAAATAGACTAGAAATAGGTCAAAATATAAAAAGGAGGGGAAAGAGTTGAGCAAAAGTTTAGAAGCAACTTTTATAACGCTAATAGGAAGATATTTTAAAAAGTGCTGAATATATCCTTATGTATAATATAAAAACATGGGACTCTCTCTCTCTGACAGACCAGGCTGTGTCTAGGCACTGCTGAGGGTGTCAGCTTAGGGTGAATTGCTCAAAACCAAGGCTACTTACAGCCCTCTACTGGAGACCTTTCCCAAATAGGCCACAAACCAGTCACACAGAGCGCTTCAGCTGCCAATCTGGCCAGTAGGAAGCCTCACGAGCAAAACCCCTTAGACACTGCAGCTTTCCCTGTGCCACAATCAGACCCGGACCTTACACACAGGTGAAAGGTTATAAAACCCGATCTCACCAACTCTGAACAGATCCTCCCTGTCCCAAAGAACCAGCGACAGTCCCAGGCCAAATTACACTTTGGATCTTACCCACAAGAGCACAGCTAGGCCAATCCTTTAGAATCTAAAATCTAAAGGTTTATTAATAAAAGAAAGAAAAGGTTGAGAGTCAATTAAGGGGAATACATTACATACATCAATCACCAAGTTCTTGATGCAGGCTCTGAGCAGAGATGTTCCAAACTGCTAGTTTAAAAGTCTCTGGTGTACATCCTACACTAGGACGGGTCAGCAATCCTTCCCGGCTCTCTGGAATCAGGAGCAAGATTGAAGACAAGATGGAGGTGCCCTCATGGGATTTTTATATTCCTGGTACCTCCCAAACTGGAGCTGGTCACATGATCAAGTGACCTGTGTTTCACATGCAAGTAGCCATGAGGCACTGGCTGGTTTGCAGACTTCCAGATGCATTCCTCAGGTGTGTATTGGCCACTCTGAGAGCTATTGTCCATGTAGCAGTGCTACTTAGCACAGCCATTTACTGAACAATCCTTCCTCTCAATTTCTACACGAGAGATCCACTTCCTGGACACCACTGTACAAATCAACAATGGAAAATTAGACACCACTCTCTACAGAAAACCCACCGACTCATACAGTTACCTACATGCTTCCAGCTCCCATCCAGAACACACCACACGATCCATCGTCTATAGCCAAGCCCTTCGATACAACCGCATCTGCTCTAATCCCACTGACAGAGACCAGAAGCTTCAGGATCTCTACCAAGCATTTATAAACCTCAACTACCCACCCAGAGAAATAAAAAAGCAAATTGAAAGAGCCAGACGAATACCTAGAAACCATCTACTTCAAGACAGACCCAAGAAAACCAACAATAGAACACCACTTGTCATCACCTACAACCCCCAACTTAAACCTGTCCAACACATTATCAATAAACTACAGCCTATATTGGAACAGGATACCATACTCAAAGAGGCTCTGGGAGACAGACCCATAGTCTCCTATAGACAACCACCCAACCTCAAGATGATTCTTACCAACCACCACAGGACATACCACACTAATACCAACCCTGGTACCTTCCCTCGCAACAAACCCCGTTGCCAGCTTTGTCCACATATTCATTCTGCTGATACCATTATTGGACCTAACCAAGTGAGTTATAAGATCAAGAACACATATTCCTGCGCATCCAGAAATATAATCTATGCTATCATGTGCCGAAAGTGTCCGTCTGCTATGTACATTGGACAAACATCTCAGACACTTCGCCAAAGGATTAATGCCCACAAAACAGATATCAGACAAGATCACAAAAAGAAAACAGTTTCTTGTCATTTCAACCAGAAAGGACACAGTCTCAATGACCTGCTAACCTGCATCCTACTTCAGAAGACATTCAAATCTGCACTTGAAAGGGAATCCTCTGAACTGGCATTCATGCTAAAATTCGACACCCTCCGCACCGGACTTAACAAAGACCCCAACTATCTTACACATTACAAAGATAGCTTCCCCAATTATCGCCTCTAATACTATTAACTCACAGACATTTCCCCTTCCCCACCTCTAATATCATTAACTCACTGGCATTCACCTTCCTTCCCCCCCCCCCCCCACATCCCCCTTCTGTTCTGTAATGTGATTTGTCCTTTTCATGTGTGTTCATTTTTTTAAATAGTATCCTTTGGTATATATGGTTGTGACTGTTTTCTTCCATTATTTGATCTGAGGAAGTGGGTCTGGCCCACGAAAGCTCATCATCTAATAAACCATCTTGTTAGTCTTTAAAGTGCTACATTGTCCTGCATTTTGCTTCAGCTACCCCAGACTAACACGGCTACATCTCTACCACTATTCCTCACAATAGGTGGTCCAGGCACATTGCTCCCTCCCAGAACATTTAAAATACAAGAACAGAGCCCATATTCATAACTCCACATACAAAATGTATAGAAGTACACGAGTATCATACATAGAATCAGTGCAGCATAATACTTCATTTGACACCTCAAATGGCCCACTTTGTACAGAATTTGGGGCAAACACCCCTCCAAGAGTATACCACCTCCACCGGTGTACCAGTGATCTGTCTGCTCACTTTAAAATCCAATAATGTGACACCCTCCAGCTAACTCACACATGAGACATTTGGTACATATGGAACTGCTCACTTATATAAATGTACCTGTGGAAATGTTTGCAGGATCAAATGACACTCATGGTTTTTGAACATTCTCACTGCACACAGATTACGTAGTCCTTCTGCCTCCTCCATCTTATTTGTTATGCTCACTTGTTATAGCTTGTCTTCAACTAAATTGTAAGCTCTTTAAGGCAGGGACTGTATCTTTTTATGTTCTTGCTAGAGCCTAGTATAATGGGGACTTAGGAGAGTGATTTGCAGTAAGAATAATAATCATAATAAATAAAAAGAATAAATGTAGCAATTGAAAATCCAAACTTGGAGATTATGGCAATATTAAAAGGTTCAAGAATTCTGGAGTCAAATATCAAGGAGATATAGGGGAAATATATTAAATGTGCACAATTTATTACAGCCACAAAGGCGTCCTTTACATGATTTATCTTAGCTTCCTCTACAGAAGTACAAGAAAAGATTTATCAGTGCAGCATTCTCCATTGCAAGACTATGTATTATGTGTCATAGACACAAAGAATTGCTGCCAACTCCAAAGGAATAGATCATTTCGATTGACATGTCTCATAATCCTAGAAAAAAAATAATAGAGATTCCCCTGACACAATTGGAAAAAATACAAAATCTATACTTGGTCAATTCCTATGATTCCAATGCAGTCAGTTCACTATCTATTTTGAAATTCACTTTTTGGTTACTATTGCATCTCACACATACTGGCTTGTGACATTGGCAATAACAAACACAATTTCTGCATCAAAAACTTTTATAACAAATATCATGCTTATTGGAACTTTTGTCCTCCTGCAGAATAGATGTGCAAGTTTTTTTTATTATTACTTTGCAATTTGTGCTGAGAGTGACATACTTGTGCAAAATGTTTTCCTTTTACTGCATGTGTGACCCTGCACTCCTTGTGATGGATGCCTTTCTATCATGCTGTGGTTGTTTGTTTGCAGGAAGTGTGGTGATAGTCTTTGACAATAGGTGAAGGATAAAGTCCAAAATGTTACCTCTTCCCTGTAGCTCAAAAGAATATCTGACAAATCTCTGGCCTCTGTGTGTCTTGGTGGAGAGGTAAATAAATCCAGATATAAATAGAAATAATTGATCAAAATAAAGATATATAAATACAAAACTGAATTTATTATTATTTTCTCTTAAATCAGTAGTTTGAGCCAACCCATTTTCTATAGGTTTTTGAGGCTTGGATATCCTCTTGAATTTACAGAACATATTGTATTAAGTAGATTGGGTTTTGAAAACCAGATCTAATATTCATTCTTCTAGAGAGTGGCAAAAAAATTCCAATTTTTGGATCTGGAATCCAGTCATTTGGGTTTTCTGGACATTTTCCTCACATGTGCAAATACAGAGAACAGAAAAACGGATGGGTTTCATAAAATACACCTAATTTTTCTCAGGAAGGATTATATGAGTGGTGAGAGAGATTCTGTATCAGAAATATATTTTCTTAAAAAGGGATTCAATTTTTCTTGTTTTGTCTTGTGAATCTTCAAGTTGAGTGATTGTAGACAGTTAGATCATTCATGTACTGTGTTGAAGCTGGAAAATCAGAAATATTTATTGAGAGAACTTCAAGAAGTAGAGTGAAAGAACATGATAGTGATGTTAACATAGGATCAGTCCTACTCTTATTGAAGTCAGTTGAACTTACCAATGTCATCGGTGAGAACAGGATCACAGTTCTGGTCAAGAGGCTGAGACACTGGAGTACCTATTGCACTGTTTCCCCCCTTTGATTTTGTAATACTTATGTGGCACATGCACATCTGTCATTACCATGTACTTTGACCTTGATATCCTGGTACTCTCCTATCACTGAAATGTACTTTCCACAAATATGTATTTACTGGAATTATATACATAACAGAGTAAGAGGGGGGAACCAGAAAATGCAGATGAAATAATTGGCATATATTACCTGAACTAACCTAACCATAACCTGAATCTCCTCTTCAACTGTTTTTGTAAATGCTTGTCATCCAATCCCTCCAAACACCCTTATAGTTGTAATTCTAGATCTAATTCCAGATGAGAACATGGTTTTCCCTCGTCTTTACGGATTCCAGCGTATCTGAAATTTCATAAGAAGTTTCCTCTTGAAAATATAGCCCCATGTGGTAGCAAACTTTTCATAATAGCTGATCTCATGAAATCTCCTTTTTTCATGAAGATAGAAATCTTGGGAGAGCCATTGATGTCGCAGATTTTTTTTTCCATTTTGGGAAAAAGTTTATAGAAATTACTTGCAAGATTTTGGTGCTCATTCAACTTTAAGCCAAACTTTAGGCCAAATGCTGGCTGCTTCTCACACCGGCTGTATATATGCCGGCTACGCATTCAACTTTTCTGCAATGTAATTAAATATAATGAATTGTTATAGTGCTTCTGGTTGGCTGTAATTCCTGTATACTATTAACTTAACCTAAACAAACTATTGATGTTTACATAAACCTTCGCTAGGCAAAGTGTGTTGTAGTGAATTTAACAAAAAAGTTGTGATAGTATTTTTAGAGTAATATATTCTTTGTCGTCTTTGGAAATTCACTTAACCTCTTATTCTTTTGCTAGCCTTGCCGCTAAAAGAAGATATTTGCTAAAAAAAATTAGCTACAGGTTGGACCTCCCTGGTCCAGAACCCTCGGGACCTGACTGGTTCCTGATAAGCGATTTTGCTAGACCAGGGGAAATCATTTTGGACCCCTGCCACTGACCCTTCTGACCCAGCCACTGGCCTCCCAGCCAGCTCCCCATCTCCTGCTGACCCTACTGGGTAGCCATCTCTGTGGGCAGCCTGTTGTTGAGCTCAGGCTCCCTGGGGCTCTGGGCAGCCGCGTGAGCTGGGGCTACCTGAGCAGCAGCGATCACCATTCTGGGGTTCCGTGAACAGCCCAGCATGTCGTGCACCAGGGCTCCCTGGGCAATCGCGCATGTGCTGCACACCAGTGCTCCCAGCCCCTCTGGGCAGTCACATGCTGGGTCTCCCAACTCTTCTGGGCAGCTCCACTGCTGGCTCCATAGGGATCCTTGCCATTGGCCTTCCGCTGGGACTTTCTGGTCCTGCAACCTCCATGATGGACCATGGATGTTGCCAGACAAAAGAATCCCAGTTAAGAGAGTTTCAACCTGTACTATTTCTAAAGCACAATCAAAACAAGATATTATATAAATACGAAATTATTGAGATTATCCTACATAACACCTGAAAGATAGTTAGCCTTATACGTTAACAATATAAATGTTGCTGAATGCCATGGGTTATGTTTATTTTTAAAATGAATTTGAATACAAAAATGTATTTAAATAAAGTTGTAGTATAAACTAGCATAATGGCTTGATCTTGCTCTCAATGATGTCAATGGCAAGGCTCCATTGACTTTAATGGTGCAGCATCAAATGCTGAAACAGGAAATTCAAAGTTAATGTTCATATGCCATCCACACCTCTCTTGGGTGAGCTTAGGTTATTTTTATAGATATGAGAGATTAGGCTGTATATCAGCTGTAACTTTTGGATTTCTGGTAATTTGTGTTGGTTTGTGTCCTATCCTGAATGTGATTTAAACGTTTTTTTTTATTATTTAACATTGGATAATTCTCTAGAGGACTCTTCAAAACAGCTAATGTTCCCTTTGGCACTGAAATCCACTTACCTTAACTGACTTCTGTTATACTTCAACCTGGTTCTCACAGTCACAATGCTAATATTCATTTTAGTGTCCCAATAGGCTCTTAGTATTCATCAAATATTTGATTTACATTTTCTAATAAGCCTTATGGAATGCAGGCACATGAAACCCATACCCTGCCATGATTCTTACTATAGTCTCTTTCATTAACACTGTGGATTATTTCTCTAAAATAATTAAAATCCGTAATTGAATACACTAGGATAATTTTGGAAAATTAGTTTAATTATTCCAATACTTGTATTTGGAAAGATCACATCATTTATAATAACCGAATGAATAAATGTGACTTGCACCCCCCGCCACATCACTCGGTTGATATTTATCATTTGATAAGAGATATGTACTAATATTTTCAAATGTATGTCTTGGTTGAACATCACAGACACCATTTAGGTATTGTTTAATGCAAGATTCTAATGATAAAAATATAGGATTAATTTTTCTGTTCAGAATTAGTTTAATAACCAATTGTTGTATCATTTACTTGCAAGTACCTATTGATATACTCTGTTCTCCCAACCCCCTCATCTATGAATTAATAACAAACAAATAACTTCTTAACTAATGCACTTGAGAGATTATTAGCCAAGGTAAAAATATTTATTCATGTAGGTAACAGATGAAGTACATATTCCGTTTTCAGGGTTGTCTACTGTTCAAAAATCACAATTCCTAGGCAGAAATGAGAGAGTGCAGAGTCACTGAATGATGAACTGAAAGGGTAATACCTCCTGGCATTTCTGGAGATGTGGAAGTCCCAAAATACATCAATTCTGCTGAAGTGTTGCTGTTCAGGAGACTCCACAGTCCAACAAAGGTTCATTAACGAGTGCCTCTGCTAGAGCACTAAGGTTTCTGATTCACCAGCCATAATCCACTGCACAACACTTTGCAGCTGCTACTGTAGTAGACTGAGTTGCAGAACTGAGTGACATTTTGACATTGTAACATAGGTTGAAAAACTGTTAAACTGTGCAGTGGTTTAAAAAAAAAAGCTGAGACACTAAATGAGTTCCACCTAGTAAAAGACCTAAAAGGCAATAAAAAAGGCAGAGGATTTTAATTCCTATTGTGCTTAGTCTTCACTACAAAGATTAATTGTGACCAAATACTCAACACAATTAATATTAACAACAAAGAGGCAGGAACACAAGTTAAAGACTATTTAGATAGGGTAGAAGTATTCAAGTTGACAAGTTCTGCTAAAATTCACTTTGAGCACCAAAGGAAGTAGCTGAACGATTAGGGTATGTCTACGCTTGCACCCTCGTTCGAATTAGGGATGCAAATGCAGGCATTCAAAATTGCTAATGAAGCGGGTATTTAAATGTCCCGCACTTCATTAGCATGATCTCGCCAGCATGCTAGTTCAAATCACAGCTGATTCGAACCAGGAAGTGCCCACCAGGACGCAGTAGTTCTAACCAATGTCCTTGGATTGAACTAATGTTGCTCCTCATTTTTGAGGAGGGCTTTGGTTCAAACTACCGCGTCCTGGTATGCACTTCCTGGTTCGAATCAGCTGTGATTCGAACTAGCATGCCAGCGAGATCATGCTAATGAAGTGCGGGATATTTAAATCCCTGCTTCATTAGCAATTTCAAATACCTGCATTTGCATCCCTAGTTCGAAGTAGGGTGCAAGAGTAGACATACCCCTAGAGTTTATCTTTGAGATATCTTGGTGTATGGTGAAGGATAGGAAAAGAGCATACATAAAACCTATCTCTGAATGGGACGAAAGAGGGCTGTAAGGATTATAGAACATTCAGTAGCCTCACTTTAACTGGAAATAATTAATTGTTGAATTTGTAAGCCTCTAGATGTAATAGGAATATATATGTTAGCTAACAATGATTTATCATGAACAAATCTTGCCAAAAAAAAATTTCTGACAGTGTAACTGACCTGATGGATGAGAGGGAAATGATATGATAGCAGAGACATTATATTCCTTGATTTTTAGTAAGGATTTTGACCATTCCTCATGAGATTCTCATAAGCAAACTACTGCAGTACTGTCTTGTTAAAATTAATATAATGTGGACACATGATGTGTCTGAAATATCATATTTAAAGAATAGTTATCCATGTTTTGCTATCCAGCTAGGAAGACATATTTAGTAGGGTCCTGCATTGGTCTTTTGTGATTCCAGTACTAGTCATTATTTCAATTAATGACTTGGATAATGAACCCGAGAGTATGCTTGTAAAAACTGATATGAAACCAAGCTAGGAAGAGTTGCTATCACTTTGGAGGGCAGGATTAGAACATAAAATCACTGTGACATATTGGAGAATTGGTCTGAAATTAATAAAGAACAATTGATAAAGACAAGTGCCAAGTACTACACTTACGTAGGAAGAATTCAATGGAGCTAAATAATGGAGTATAATTGACGTGGCAATAGCACTGCTGGAAAGGTTCTGGGGCTACAGGGGATCATAAACTGAATGAGTCAACAATGTGATGCAGCTATAAAAAAGCTGTTAATACACCCAGAATAATATGAGTGTTTATATGCAAGAAACTGGAGGTAACTGTCTTGTTACACTTAGCATTTAGCTGGAGTACTGTGTCCAGTTCTGAGCACCACTCTTTGATAAATTGGAGAGCGTTTAAAAAAGAGAAAAAGTGATAAAAGATTTAGAAAACCTGACCTATGAAGAAAAGTTGAAAGAAGCAGATATATTTAGTCTCGAGAAAAAAAAGACTAAAGGGAACCTGGTGTGTTAAGGATTATTATAAAGACAGCAATCCATTATTCTCTGTGTCCAGTGAAGGGAGGATGAAAAGTAATGTGTTTAATCTGGATTTAGATTAGAAATGGGGGGAAACTTCCTATCTATTAGAATAGGATAGGATAAGCAGTGTAATGGGTCACCAAGGAAGGCTGTAGAGTCCCCATCTTTGGAGGTTTTTAAAGAACCAGTTATACAAATACCACTCAGTAATGATGCAGGTATACTTAGTCCTGCCTCAGTTTAGGAAGCTGGACTAGAATATTCTCAGGGTACCTGCCATCCCTACATTTCTATGGTTTGCTATTCTATGATGATTACACTAAGATGTAACAGAAATTGGAAAAGGTGAAAGAAAAACCCTCAGATGTATTATTTGGCAGTGGAGGGCAGAAACAATGTGGTGAAGTAATGGAAAAAATCAGTACAAGAACAAAAGCAAGGGAAACAAAATAGGCTATTTTTAAAAAAATAATTCAGTGAAGGTCAGGCCTCCAACTAATGTAAATTACTATAAGCTTAATAACTGAGTTGGAGCTATGGCAATTTTAATTAACTGAGGAACTGACCCAGAGAGCTAATATACTGAAATGTTACCAAAGAATACCAAATTCTGCTGTTATACCCACATGCTATATTTTATATTATTATAAATGTTTGTATGTGCACATGAATAAAATATCTAATTATATCTGTATACAATTCCAAATGGCTGGATTCTTGGGGTGAGCACAAAGCTATGATGCTTAAAAATAGAGGAACTTGTACCAAGGCTGCCTGTACCTGCCAGTCTGGGCCTAATAAGTGTTTCTCACAGAGGCTTTCTCTCAACTGGAAAGTTTTGGTTTTGATTTTTCTGAAATGAAGAAGAAAAGGGCTTGTGCTGAGAGAACGGGATGAATATTAAGAGATAATTTTGGGCGATTTCCCTCTATTCTTCTCTCCAAATGAACAAATTAAGCAGCCATGTTAGACAATTAAATATTCCTGCTTTCACAAGGCCTGATTCTGCAGTCATTTACCAACATTGAATAGCATTCACAAGAGGCCTTACTGAGTTAATGAAGCTTTTCATGTAAGTAAATTACTACATCATGTAAGGGTTGGAGAACTGGGCCTAAAGGCAGTTGAAATCATGCATCACCCTATTTTTCCTCAGAGAACGACTGGAGGGCTATCAGGTAGAGCTCTGTTATATACTCAAAGCAGAATATGGCTCTTATTAGGACATGCCCTTTAGCAGCATCTTCTCTGATTCTGTTATATCAAAAAGGAGAGTACCAAGTAACCTTCTAGTACTTTCCCAGTTTATTCTCCGAGAGAATCACAACAGTGCTAAAGTGCATAATGTAACCATAATATTAATCTGACTATTGCATGCAGCACCCAATTCTGCTCCCACTGAAATAACTGGGAGGAAAAAACTTTCATATTAGCTTTAATGAGGATCACAGTCATATAAGCCTTGGGTTTGATAATTTTTTTTAGCATCATGCTTTTTAGTTAGTTTTCTTTTAAGTTACTGCCTGCAGAGTGTACAGCTGTGAATTTAGATAATAAATAAGGATCATTTCTATGAAGAAACCTTTGGCGGTATTTTTTGCTTTGCAGAGGTGAGCTGTTACTCATCTGCCATCAATATGTAATCAGGTAGATTTTAAATATTACTGTGTGTTTCTGGTTTTACTGTATGTTTGATTAGTTAATACATATGTGTTCAGTGTATTTTCCAAGCCAAGCAATATTGGCATTACTAAGAAGAAACTAATGTAAACAGAGTTACTCTAAAAGGTTTTTTAATGAAAATGTTAAAGATGTTATGGAAAACTGACAGAAGACCAAGTTTCATTATCAGAAATATTATCAAAACATTAGTGACATGTAGGTACACATAATTTCCAAGTCTCTTTATTCTTAGGGATGTATTCATTGCTGGTGAAATTGAAGGCAGTAGAGCTGCATTCACGAATGCTAAGGATAGATTTGTGTCAAATTCTGGCTTCAAAACCATACAAGCAAACATGGACAAGATTCAGAATCCTAAATTTCATGCTTAAGGACCTACCTAATTCTCCAAAATCCTCAGTACCTGATCAAGGCGTTTATTCAAATAATGAAATATTTCAGAGCAAAAAGCACCCAGAAAAATCTCCCCAAACAACAACAAAAAGATCTAGAGGAAAATCATAACTAAATGTGATGAGTGAAAGAAAACACTAAGCAGTATAAACAGAAGTGGTTTGGATGGATCAAATTTGGCTTGTTTGAGTAGAAAATTGTGAAGGTATGTCCTGGCTCACAATCATGGATTCAGCCAGAAATCCTAAGAGCTCTGTCTTAAGTAGGATGTGTCTTAGGTAGGATGGTCATTGGTAAAAAGGCAATGCCACAGATGCATCTCAAGAAATACTTTCTAATTAAGTGGAGAACACAGCAATGGATGTCACCAGCGTAATTTCTCTGTAAATTTCCTATTTTTTTTGTAATGTGTACAAACAGGACTTAGGTACGTGCACTTAGAAATGAGCTTTATGTCCGCTTCTGGTTTGAAAAAGAAACTAAATGGGAACTGCTAGGATCTAGAGTCCCAGCTGGGCCACCTATCAGATAAGGACTAGCATTACAAACATATTTCTATTTAGCCTAAAGTTGCTATTGTACAGAATTATCAGATTCCGCAGTGGGTTAATGATAGATGTCTCTTGAGATCACTTGATTCTCTGTGGATAGCTGCATGCAGAATACCTGAATTAACACATTTCACTTTGGGACTGCAATAAATTATATGTATAACCTATGTTGATATGATGTGTGTGACTGTTAGCTAATTTTTCAGAGCCATATCTTCACTGGTGCATAGCCTTATACTGTATATTGCTAAAGGCTTCATATAAGACAATTGTTGCTCTATACCACTTTCTTGAGGATATACTAAATTTTCAATGGAAAATTAATATTGATGACAGAAAACCCTTTTAAATTAAGAGGTGAATACATTAACATAACTATAAGGCAATAGAGATGGAGAATTCAAGTACTCAGAAAGTAGCAAAAATAGTTATAGGCTCCGAGTGGTTAGCAGATGGCCACTGCTACCTGAAAGACATGGGTTGGGAAATATTCAGTTGAGTGACTGTGTGTGATCCAGTGGATAGGGATGCTTGAGTTTTATTTCCAGCTCTGTCATTGCCCTGCAGTATAGCATGTGTAGGTCACTTAATATCTCTGTTTCTCATCCAATCCTCTTATGCTTTATGAAATGGACTTATGGACACAAATATGCATATCTCAAAGATGCTTTGGACAAATTGCCTCATGTAACCTATCAATCTTAACATGATCATCCACTGGGTCTGCATGTCTTATTTTGGTATATGTATCATTCTTGTGTGTAAAGGTAGATATATGGAGTATGGAATGGTTTATGGTTTTAAAAGTGCAAATGCAGACCATTTGGGATGTTTCCCTTAAGGTCTGATGACCTGTAAACAGCCTTCTTTGTCCTTTTAGTCTTAGTAGTAGGTGGTCCCAGGAAGTCGTGACCTCCCTCCTCCCCCAACTGGTAAGGGCTGACAAAGTAGTTATCCATGTAAGGATGGAATGTAGAAGCAGAACTCCCGCCCAAAGTGGAATCTATAAAACCATAGGAAGCTAGCAGTTTTGTCTTTGGCTGGTGTGACATACCCAAGAAGATAACTGAAGACCCCATCAAAAAGGAGACTACCCTGGTTTTCTAATAAGAAAAGTTTTAATGGAAAGTTGCACTGAGGTTTTAGTGTTAGAATTATCTAAGCATTTTCTGTTGTTTTAAATTTGTAATCTATTTTGCTCTGCCTGTTCTCACTTACAACCACTCTGTTATCTCACAATTATTTTGAGTAATATGGATATTTGTTTCCTTTACTCATTTAATATGGCACTGGGGGACTTGGTTTGCAGGACAGCAATTGTGTATACATGATAATTCTTCACACCTGCAGGCCTGGTTTTGTGTTTCAGACTGAATATTCACTAAATATTATGCATTTAAAATATGGAAAAATGAATTAAATATAAACATTAGCACTGTTTTTATGTTTATAATCACATGTGGGGGATTGAAAAGTAATGAGGAACACAGCTGAATAGTATGTTGGCATAAGAACTCTTGGCTTATAGCTCTTCTTTTATTCTTTCTTAGTTAGCTTAATAGCATATTTTGTTTCCAGAAAACCTTCCTTTGATGACACATAAAATCAAAGCCTTTTTGATAAATCATATTTAGCTCTCGTTGATATGATTTAAGCAAGTGAATTCAAATCCTATTGAAGTCACACAGAGTTGGTATGCAGTGGACAGGCTAACTAATAAAGACTCTTCCCATTGTTCCTTGCCTTCTTGACTTCTCATAGCTCTTTGTTTTATTCTCATCCAGTGTCTGGGGAGACTGTTTGAAGACAATTTTGGTTTGTAGCTCATGTCAAAATTTTCTAAGTTATTCCTTTTGCCTCCACAGTCCTGGCATTAAGGTTGCTATTTTGGTTACAGTGGGTGTTCCTGCTTCAAGTGATTTTGCATATTTTGCAAAAACTAATTTTTATAGATGTTTTTAATTTTGGATGGAAATAAGTTGATTTAATGGCTGAGAGTAGAATTCAACCACAGATAACTGAATTCTAGACAACCATTTGGCACAGAGGGATAGATTCCCAAAGTGGGATTAGGGCTGATTATTGGAATGCTTAACTTTTAGGGGCCCTGCCTCAAAGTGGAATCCTCAGTCCTTCGTCAACCACCCAGGCTCCCTAGGGACAGATAAACAGCTAAAAAGAAATTAATTAAACCCAGGTAGTTGAGTGGGGCTCACTTAAGCTTGCCAGTAAGAATGCCAAAGCAAGGGGAAAGGCTTCAGCATTACCCCTCAAAAGGAGTTACACCCTAAATCCATGTTGGAGGGAGATATCTCCTTCCACTAAGGATTCACAGTCATGAAGCTGCTCCTGGTGTTAGGTGCCTAAGTCTGGTCAGTCCTTTCTCAAGAAGAACAGAGGAGCCACCCTTTGTGTCCTACTACAAAATAGGGACTTGAACCCAGGTTTTCTGCCTCTCGGGTGAGTGTGCTAACAACTGCACTATTGAGAAAAGGTTGGTGGCAACATTACCATCTCCTATTGTGTTTTGTGGTCATCCTCATGTAGGTAGCATGTGAAGTGTATCTACTGGATCAGGCCCTGTACTTGAGACATGTGGGGAAAATCCTATTTTATTAATCCCACCAGGTCTCAGGTGCAAGGCAGTGGTCAAGTTTCTTGGCAGTGTCAAGATTGATACTGCTTTGTTCATGCCCATCAGCAGAAATGTAGGCATCATGAAGAATTTACCAGAGGAAATTAAGGCCACCTGATGGATTAGGTGGCTGATAAGCAGGGATTTTATTAACTTCAGTGGTGTCTATGTGTTGAATTTAGATACCTTAAGGGGCAGTTAAGCATGTAAGCCCCCTTGTGTATCTGGCTGAAATTAAAGGCAAATAATTTTAAACAAAATATAAACAGGTGGTTGGTAACTGTATTTCTCATTTTCTGGGTGCCCATTTGTAGTCACAACTGCAACTGAAGAAAATTGGTGCTGTTTTTTGAATATAATGCTATGAAAATACTACTGATTCTGAACAATCAGGTGTTTCAAGTAAGATACTGAAAAGTAGGGGACATTTTGGGTGTGTCTAGACTACAGGGTTTTGTTAACAAAAGTGGCCTTTTGTCGACAAAACTATACTTGCATCTACACTACCACCGAGTTCTGTTGACATAACGTTGACAGAACTTGGCAGTTTTGTCGATGGCGGTAAACCTCATTCTACGAGGAATAACACCTTTTGTCAACAGAGTTCTGTCGACAGAAGGCATTATTGCATCTACACTGTCCTTTGTGTTTACACTTTCGTGTCAACAAAGCGGCTTGCTTTGTCGACAGAACTGGATGTAGTCTAGACACTCTTTGTCGACAGAACTGGATGTAGTCTAGACACTCTTTGTCGACAGAAGCTTTGTTGACAGTATCTGTTGACAAAAGCCTGTAGTCTAGACGTACCCTTAGTTTTGGCTTCACTTTCTCTGTGTCTCAGCAATATAACCTTTTAGGGATGTTGTGAGGATAAATTCATTAATTTTTGCAAAGCACTCAGATATTGTGGTGGGATCACTACAGAAAATCCCATGTGGTAATTAATAATTTGGTATTTAGTTCAGGGTTTTGGTGCTGTGTGGTAAATAAGGGTGGAGACTACACTGTCAAGGATTACAGTAAAAAGAAATATTGAATAGCTAGTATTCAGTGAGCATGGTTCATTATGAATGAGTCTTGTGGAATAAATAGTATGTGCATCTTAATTCTGGCACTTTTGAGTGCTTGAATTTGTAAACTTAATGTTCTTTTAACACAGTTTTAAAAAACATTTAGAAATATAGTAAAAGATCACTCATGTATTAGAAATCTCTCAGTTTTTAAGACAAGACATCTGCATATGCAATTTTTCGAGGCTTTACTACTGTTGTCGGTAGAGAAAATTGAGTGTGATCAGTGGCATCAGATTACTTCCTGCCTAGTTACATGCATGCCCATATTTGTATGAAAAGTTACATACAATTGCATGTGTCAAATGACATAATGTCACACCTTTTTGTACATGGCAAAATTAGAAGATACCAAATGCTGATTGGTCTGCTCACATTAGGAAGTGATTATTCACTTTGAAGAGAAATTAAACTATGTGAATCAGATATTTGGGGCCAGTGGGGACAACGGGCTCACTGGGTCCCTGGGCCAAACAGTGTGGGAGGTGGCTTCGTACGCACAGAATGGGAAGGATATCTGGTGTAAGGGGTAGAGATTCTCCCAGGCACCCTTAGTACTACCCAGAGCATGTCACACCAGGCTGCAGTGGTGATTTAATGGGCCCAGGGCTCTGGTGACAGATGCTGCTGAGCCCCAGGGCAGTTGCCCCTTTTGTTTCACCCCCCCAACAGTGGGCTTGGTTGGGGCTCCTTTTGTAATGTTTGTGATCACAGGTACAATTTGAATTAACCTCCCTGGTTATCAAAATGTCCGATAGAGATCACAACATTCTCTGGATGAAAAATGAAGGCAAGGTTTCTTTTGATTCTAACTTGTGCCTGTCAATCACCTGGGCAAAAAGAGGGTCCATTAGAAAAGATTTCTGCAGCTACCCTCACAGAAACCCATTTTACAGATGGGGGGAAGTTAAATTTTCATTCAGTACATGTTAGTGGTTGCAATTAACATTTTACGTTCTAATTATAGTTTTTGTATCTCAGCCATTATGCTAATGGATTTATTCAGTAGTACGTGAGATTGCATTCATTATCACTGGTGAATTAAGCCTTTATTAAAGGAAAGAAATCCCCCAGGTCTCATTCTGGAGTTAAGTAATTATTCATTTGGTTTTATCCTGGCGATTAGCTTATATACTGTAGCTCTCATTACTGAGTTTCTATACTTCCCTGAATGAGATTAACCCACCACGGCAAATAAATGCCTGACAGCTTCTACTGTCTTGCTTTTTAAGCACATTATGTAACAAAATAAGGACTCATGAAACCAAGAAAAAGCATTCTTGTTTTCAACAAACAAGCAATAAAAGAGAGGAGATTATGCTGGACATTTGGGACTCAAACAGCAATGACAAAAAAAGGGATTATGAAGCCTTCCAACAGAGCAGTTAATTTTTTAAAAAATTTATTCAGCTGATCTCTTTGCTGTGTGGTGGCAGATTATGAAATGATATCTTGAAGGGAGGAGAATATATTGTATTAAGTTTATCGGCCAGAGATTACATGTATCATTAGTTCTAGTCCAGGGGAAAGGTCGTCACAGCTCCTCCAGGGACCAAAAACCATGTATGTATTTGGGTATGGTGCTGATTCTGGAGAGGTCCCACCCCTGGGGAGTCTTGTATACAATGGCTCAAAGTGGATTTTCAAAAAACAACAGATAAAGAAAGGGCTTTTGGCATAAAAGGGCTATGATTAAACCTACTCTAGGCCTTTCTCTGATCCAGCAAAAGGACAGGACCCATCCAAAGGGACCTTCTTGCAGAAGAGTTGAAAGGTATTTGACTATTAGGGTCCCATACACTGATGGGTGACCTCTGGCAAACTTTTTATCATGCACGTGAGAACCTTTATTGTTTTAATATATTTTCTCTCTAATGCTTTTACCTTAAGGACTAATGTGCGTGTTCAGAAATAGCTATTTAGTAATTTTTAATGGTTGGCAGTGCTCTGTTCATAACCCTGGGAGCAAGAAAGCAAAGCACATAGGCTTTAAGCAAACTGACCTGCTGGGGATATGCAACCAGCATTACACGGCAGCCTTAAATTCCTAGAGGGAAGGGAGGGAAATGCCTTTCTCTAACCAAGAGAGGTTGACATCTTGGGCAGGAAACCCTAACCAGGAACCACATAGGGGGAACGCTAGTTCTCTTTGCCCTGAAACTGTCACATAGGTTAGTATGCTTCTTAATTGAGTTATGCAGTATGCAAGGTCATATTTGTCCAATGAGAGCTCGTAGGCATACAAACATTTCTTGGAAGATGACTCAACTCACGTTCATTCTATTGAAAAACTAGCTAGCTATTTACATACCCATCCTCCATCATAGTAGTTTCTGAAGACCTCACAGGCATTATTGCATTTAACTTTACAACACCCCTCCGAGGCCTTGTTTATACTTACCTGGAAGGTTGAATTAAGATATACAACTCCAGCTATGTAAATTACGTAGTGGGAGTTGATGTACTTTAATCAACTTCCCTTCCTCCTCACAAATTGAGGAGGACTGGTATTGATGGGGGCGCCCTCAGCGCTACTGGATCCACTAAGTCAAATTTCAGAAGATCAACTGTTAGAGTGTCCATCTTCCTGGTAGTGAAGACATGGCCAGAGGTAAGACGTGAAATTATGACTGTTTTATGAAAGGGAAACTGAGACACAGAGAAACTAGCTTATTTATCTGTCAGCCGACGGTCAGGGCAGTGTGTGTGTGTATGCTTCCGAGAAAAGGTTTAACGTCCGTGTCTTTACTGCTAGGACCGGGGTCTCGTCGCAGAGGGTGGCCAGCAGGCCAACAGACGCCCCGTTATATAGAAAGAGCTTATTACACCTTAGATTTTAACTGCTAGAACACAGGGGTTCCTTCGCAGCGGGCAGCCTGGGAAAGGCTGGAAAGGTGCCCTAACGGATCTTGTCACCTGGGAGTGACACAGATCCAAACGCCCAAGCTCTCCCTATGTCTGTCCCTTTTATGACTGGCTGAAGTTCTTTTAAATTGTGCTTGGTTCTGTTACAGCAACTGAAGGAGTCAGGTTAAAGCTTAAACAGTTACAGGTTTATTAAAAGACTTATAAAAGCATATGGTTACAATGGCTATTGCTCTATTTCTTAAATGCTAACAAATACAGATTTTAAAAAATGGTTACAAAGAAAATAAAGATAGAAAATAGAAATAATGGTACCAAGTGACAGCTTAATCTTTAAAGAGCTCTAAGTCTATGTATATATATACTTAAACAAAGGACCACATCCAGGTACAATTTTTACCCTTTTCTGTGCCTCTCGACTCCAGCGTGTCAGGCCAGGGCCGGTCTCTCAATTCCTAGGAAAGACGAATACGAGGTGGGCGTCCTCTTGGAACCTCGGGAGATCAAACACCAAACCCGACCAGCAGATAGATGGTAGATTGACACTCAGAGAAAATGCGCTGCTGGACCTATCTTTATACCCCTGGGGGCCCGTATTCTCTTTCTTATCTAAGATGCCGAATTCTACTGGTCCGTTTTGTGGCGCCAGTTCTTACAAGCAAGTTTCAAGTTAATTTACACTTGCAAGAGAGATAACTAAATTGTGAGCACTAGACATTTTTTTTACTGGGCGAGAGATTCCTCCCCCCGCGGATGGATGTGTGTTCGTATCAATATGGGTTTGAGTCAAGGGCACTCCTTGGCAGCCTCTTGGTCAGCAATTGGCGTATCTCTGTTTACAGCCATTCACGGTCACACAGCCTGGGCCTTCTGCTCTGTGTGCCCTGTATGCTCCAGGCAAGCAAAAATGGATGTTACAAGGGGGTTCCTGTCTGGCTACATTCCACCCCCTGATACGACACACCACATCCCAGGATACAAGATGGCGGTGATACCAGCACCTCTTGCCCACCTTGGGGGAATCTAGAAGTGCCCGATGGCCGGAATAGAAGGTTCAGGATCTAGGAATTGGCTAGGGTCCTTTCCTAGTGCTGTATATCGAATGTGCACAAAAAAGGTAGCTGCTTTAACTAGGCATTGCACAATACATAGAGCTATGCAGAAAATGATTACAAAAATTACAGTGGTTAGAGCAGTGGTTATAACAGAGTGTAAAAAAAATGGAGTTAGGGAAAATTCTAGCTCTTGGGCTAAACAATTTAGCCATGAGATGTTTACATTCTTAGTTACAGCATGTCTTACCCTATACCATCCATTGCCACTTCCTTTGCCTCCCCCCAAAGTTATTTTGAGGATTGCGGTGGTCGCTGTTATCGAACCATACCGGTCTCCATTGGAAGATGTCACTCTTGTTCCATCAGTTGTTTTGGGCTGAGAGGGACAAACTCGATTCTCAGTCCAGTAGAGGAGTTAAGTAAGGTGTTCTGGTACAGCAGTAGCAGTTGGGATGAGGAAGAAGACCATGGCGAGTTGGAGTACCATGTCTTGCTTCAGCTTAGGTTTCTTTTTCTATAGTTCAGTCTATAACAACAGCGATTGCAAGCACTGCAACAGCAAGCCGTATATATACAAAAAGTTCATGATGGTTTCCTGGATCCACACCAGCGCTGGGAGGGATACATCCCACTGGAGCACTGTTCAGGGCCATTGCCTCAGTTTCCTGTAATAAAACAAAAAAGTTCGCCGGTCTTGGATACAATCCAAGCCTCAGTAGTGGTTATTGGTGTTAGCCCAGCATCTGCAGTGGTCCAGACTCCTTTTCCTTTGTAGGAGTGCAGTACGTAGGTTTGCATTCTTAAACTGGGGTGTTTGATTACTACAGTGTCTTCAGGTGCATATTTAGAATCTTTGAGTGGCACAGTGTGGCTAGGAGAGGTTCTCCCTGTAGGGAAGAAATCTCTTACTGATCGGACTGCCCGTAGGGGTCTGCCGATTGTTTAATCTTTGCACCACAGTATCTAATCTGTTTTCTTATTTGCCATCTATGGGCCTTTGGGTCCTCATGGATTCTTTACTTCCCCACTCCCATGGGTAGGCACGGGGGAGATGGGGACTCACCACCATAAGGGCTGGGTGGTCAAAGCTATCCTATTCTTCAATACTGGCTTCCTAATTTAATTTAGTTCCATTAATTAACAATCTAATCAGTCTCTGGTCCAAATATCTGGTTAGATCTAGTGAAGTGGACACAGAGCTGGACAGATCCTTCAAACTATCTAGGATCACTTGGTTGGCTTGGCTGGTGTGTAGGCCTTTACAGGCACTGGATATTACTGCATCTACCAGCCTGTATTCTATACAATTTCTGGGCTATGGCATAAGTGTTGCTGACAGAGTTTCCAGGCTCAAACTAATCTGCGATTGTATCTGTTAAGCCCCGTCGTTGCCTAATTAGGCACTTGCCAATTTGATTAGCCAGTCTAGCACACAGCTGGTCTATACCAGTGTGGAACATCACTAAGGTAAGGACTAGTGACAGTTGTCCTGGTTCTGGGACAGGGGTCTGTTCAGGGCACAATTCACAATTAGGAGGCTTTTATTTTGTCCTCAAGGTCTTGGTTAATAATATCTAAATAAAAGCAAGTTAGCAATGGCCATTGTTTAACAAATGACAGCCATGCCTCAGGGGTTACCTTGTCTGGGCTTTAAGTGGTAAGCCCCAGTGGGAGTCAGTAGGTCCAACTTCAGTGGCCTGATGTCAGTGTTTAGCTTCTTTCCCACAAAATTCTACACAAACTTTAACTCAGAGGACTGTGTATTCTTTGTCCTCGTAGTGTTCATGTTGTTACAATAAACAAAATGATTCTGTGTGAATGAGGGGCGGCCCAAGGCCGTGTATTCTCATTGCCATTAGCGTGTATTTGTTCTATATATGTGACTTGAAGGAGGTTACGTTGACTAGAGTCACTGTTTCTTCTTATAGGACCAAGCATGGTTCACAGATGTTTAACTGATAACTCATGCAATTCTATAATTCTTGAGGCCTTTTAAGGCATCAGGCACCAGTGAGTAGCAGGGCAAGTAGCTGTTATTGCAATGGTGAGGTTACTAGTTTCTTCATTGTTGTGGGCATCTTTACTTAAATATGCTGATGTCCCACTTGCCTGTGTTGTTTCTTATAGATTTCTTATTATCTCTGGCGCTCTAGAGCTATTAAAGCAAAACTAATCTGGTGGGGGAGAGGGCTGGTACCTCACTCCCAGTTTTTCTGTTCACGTGATGCACTCCTTGCTTCTTTCCAGTTTCTTCTTTATTCACCTGTGGAGACATTGTTAACATTCTCCTAGCCTAAACAATTACTAAACTATTATCCTTTCACTAAAGTTTAAAGTTGCCAATTGACTAAGTTTACAGTTGCCAATTGATTGGGCCCAATTATTAATTTTGTTGGTTTAAATTCATGCTTCTGCTTTACTCAGAGTATCCTTTCATTAAAACAATATCTTACACACAACAATATTTTTAATTCGTGTTACAATTAAGACACACAAGACAAACTTGGACAGAACACAAACTTATTGTGTCATGACACAGAACCATGGTTTTTTGTCGTTGTTGTTTGTTGTTTTTCTTCAGCTGGCACCAGCGCTTTCTGATGATCTGAAAGACAAGAAAACATTTCTACCCCCGTCGGGGTGGTCTATTATAACTTAAAATACTGCCTAAGATCTGCTAGGGGAATCGGTTACAGCTAGTTCCTTACCACTTCCATGGGCGAGTGAGCTATAACTTTACGAGAACAAGGGCGCTTCATCGGTACTCGTGACCTTCCACTCCCTCGAATTACCTCTAGAGTTGCTAGCCTTCCCCAACAGTGGCATGCCTCAGTTTCCCTCTTGTACCACAGATCAGGCTTAATGTGTAAAGCTATAGTGCTTTTCCTTAGCACAAGGTGTTGGTTGGCCAGTTACTGTTCCTGCAAGCAAAAAGCTTTTATTTTCCTGAAAAGAATCATATGTACAATGTTACAGGCTTACTTATGAGGGACAGTTGGTTTCAAACCTCTTCAGAACAGACAGGCAGTCTGCACCCACTTACAACCTTGGATCTGAGAGCAAGCTAAAAGTGTTATCAACTCAGCCTTGAACATAGACACAATGAAGTTTCAGAGTTTGAATTTCTTAAAACAATAACTTGGTTTTCTTAGAGAGCAAATTTAACCTTAAAAGTTGAATGCCTAACAGAAGCACTAACCAATTTGTGCATTGTCTGTTTGCAATTTTAAGCAAGAGGACATAATCCAAAACAAAATAAAACTAGTTCATTTGAAACCTACAAAATAAAGTGACAGTATATAGAGCTCATTCTTTGGACAGTCATTTTCCTTTGGGCTATTCCCGGTGGCAACTCCTTTCCTTCCAATATGGGCTTAATGATTGGGAGAGGAGTGTGAAGTGTTATGGCTTGAGCTTGGGTTAGCTCCTCTGTTTCCCTTAGTGCTGTGTAGGCTGTCAAAAGCACTTTTCATAAAGCGTGTAATTTAACTGTGACCTCTGCCATAACTTCGAGCCAAACTGTATGGGGCGGCGGGGTACAGTTTCTCCTTCTTGCCATAAGGCATAGGACATCTCTGTGTTTCCCACAGTAAGGTACAAATGAAATGGGGCATTCAGGTGAATCGGACCCATAGACTGATAAGTGCGTATCTCATTATCAGCTGTCTCTCAGAGCTTCCTCATGGGGGGGGGGACTCATTTCCAGCGAGCATGCTTCCTGAGCAAATTATACGGGGAGTAGGTACAAATTAAGATTCCCCGTTTTTCTAGATCTTTAATTAGTTCACAGACCGGAGCCATAGCTTCGGCTGGAATGCGGTACTGTATTATCTTGGTTACAGTGGAAGGCGGGAGAGCGGGGGTTTGAGCCAGCAAAGTTTTAAAGCCAGCTCCAAAAGCTCATTTTTCTCCATTAATTACTTTCTCCTTCCCCTCTCTAGCCTCAGGAGGAGCCGTTCCTGAAGGTGCTCTATGTCCTTATTTAGGGTTCACACCTGGGTATCCAGGTTCTGGCATTGCTCCCAGAGTTTGTATCTCTCTCTCTGCACTTTTATCAGCTCTGTTTCTAAGTTCCAGTAGCTAGAGCAGGCTGCTTGCCACACACCCTTTAACAGCCAGATGCAAGCGCCTTTCCTTAACATCTCTTTATCCCACTTAGGGTTGCCCCATCCCTCTCGGGCAAACTCCTTTTCTATACAGTTAAAATCCATGTCAATCGTGACTGGCTTCATGCTGCTGTATTTGAACCAATAGCACAATCCTGCCGACTACGCCAATTCTGTCAGCCGACGGTCAGGGCAGTGTGTGTGTGTATGCTTCCGAGAAAAGGTTTAACGTCCGTGTCTTTACTGCTAGGACCGGGGTCCCGTCGCAGAGGGTGGCCAGCAGGCCAACAGACGCCCCGTTATATAGAAAGAGCTTATTACACCTTAGATTTTAACTGCTAGAACACAGGGGTTCCTTCGCAGCGGGCAGCCTGGGAAAGGCTGGAAAGGTGCCCCAACGGATCTTGTCACCTGGGAGTGACACAGATCCAAACGCCCAAGCTCTCCCTATGTCTGTCCCTTTTATGACCGGCTGAAGTTCTTTTAAATTGTGCTTGGTTCTGTTACAGCAACTGAAGGAGTCAGGTTAAAGCTTAAACAGTTACAGGTTTATTAAAAGACTTATAAAAGCATATGGTTACAATGGCTATTGCTCTATTTCTTAAATGCTAACAAATACAGATTTTAAAAAATGGTTACAAAGAAAATAAAGATAGAAAATAGAAATAATGGTACCAAGTGACAGCTTAATCTTTAAAGAGCTCTAAGTCTATGTATATATATACTTAAACAAAGGACCACATCCAGGTACAATTTTTACCCCTTTCTGTGCCTCTCGACTCCAGCGTGTCAGGCCAGGGCCGGTCTCTCAATTCCTAGGAAAGACGAATACGAGGTGGGCGTCCCCTTGGAACCTCGGGAGATCAAACACCAAACCCGACCAGCAGATAGATGGTAGATTGACACTCAGAGAAAATGCGCTGCTGGACCTATCTTTATACCCCTGGGGGCCCGTATTCTCTTTCTTATCTAAGATGCCGAATTCTACTGGTCCGTTTTGTGGCGCCAGTTCTTACAAGCAAGTTTCAAGTTAATTTACACTTGCAAGAGAGATAACTAAATTGTGAGCACTAGACATTTTTTTACTGGGCGAGAGATTCCTCCCCCCGCGGATGGATGTGTGTTCGTATCAATATGGGTTTGAGTCAAGGGCACTCCTTGGCAGCCTCTTGGTCAGCAATTGGCGTATCTCTGTTTACAGCCATTCACGGTCACACAGCCTGGGCCTTCTGCTCTGTGTGCCCTGTATGCTCCAGGCAAGCAAAAATGGATGTTACAAGGGGGTTCCTGTCTGGCTACATTATCAAAGGTCACACAGGAAAACTGCAACAGAGGCTGGAATTAAACTCAGTTCTTCTAAGTTCCAATCTAGGATCTTAAACACTGAGAGAGTAATGTTCTTATTTGGCATCATTCTTATGTTAAAAAAACAGTTATATTCCAAAACATGAGTTAAATCATGAAGTTCTTATTCAATTTAAACTTAGATTTCATTCTCCTTCCCTTTTCTCCCTTCCCTTGAGATTTATTTCCACATGGAAGGGCAATAATCAACATGTCTGTAATTGTAACAATAGGCTTTATAACATTTCCAAGACCAAATATGTTAAAGATTTCTTAAATCAACCAAGCATCCTGTCTACCTATCCTTCTCCCATAGTCTATAATAATTGCAGAAGGTCAAAATCTGAAGTACTACCACAGAGAAAATTGTAACTGGCTCCATGAGAATTTTCTCTCAAGAAAGACTTCACATCTTGACCTTGAATAACTACTTTATGCAAAATACAGGCATAGCCTCCTTTATGTTATAATCCAATCAATTTGAATGGGATTTAAATGAATGTTTGACATGAATAATTTAATATTCTGGCAATATCTACAATATATCTACAGGATCTTAGAACCATCTAAAACAGCACAACTTTCTAGTCCAAATGCAAGTTGCATTTTTTTTCTTTACCTTCAATAACCAACACACAGAAGCATTTCTGACACAAAATAAATTAAAAAATAATTTTAAAATCTCTCTTTCCTATTGGAGAGAAAAAGAGGGAAACAGGAGAAAGAGGCTCAAGTGACAAATGCTAGCCACACTATTTAATGAACTGCTGAAGGCACCTGGATAGTTCTTTGGCAAAAGAGGCTTAAGAAGCTGAATATTAAGTATAGAATTCAATGCCATCAATAAATCCTAGAATAAATTATATATTTATGAAGAATTATAGGCCACTAAAATAAAACAGGACGTTCTGCAGGAACTAGACAACCCTTTTGAGGTAAAGAGGATTGCTTAGTCAATATTGATAAAGTGTTTTGAAAAGTACTGTGCTATAGATTCTCATTATAATGATTTGGTTTGTGTAGTAAGATTTATACAATGTTTTGTAAATTAATACAGGCTGAACCTCCCAAATCCAGGAGTCTCTGGTCTGGCAACATCCATGGTTTGTCAAGGCCATGGATGTTGCTTACCCAGAGAGCCCCGGGGGTGGGAGCCAGCCAAAAGAACACAGGGTCTGCAAAGTCCCAGCTGGCCTCGCAGCAGCTAGGCAGAGAAATCATCAGCATTAGTGGGGTCTGGTGGTGGCCGGGGAACCCTGGGAAACCCCAGGCAACAGTAGGACTGGGATGCCCAAGCGGCCCTGTCTAGGAACCCCCCAGCAGCAGCGGGGCCAGGCAGTGGTCCCAGAGCCCTGGCCCCAGTGGGGACGACTCAGTGACAGTGGGGCCAGCCTAGCAGCTCTGGCCAGGGAACCCCAGGAAACCCCTGGCAGCAGTGAGGCCAGGCCGCAGCAGTGGAGCCAGCAGTGGCCAGGCAGCCTGGGGAACTGGGAGGAACCCCCAGAGCTTGCAGGGTGTCAGCAAGGCTGGCAGCAGCTAGGGCAGGTGGTGGCGGGGTGGCTAGCAGAGGCGCCCCATGGAATTCCAGGTGAAGTGGGCAGGCAGCAGAGCAGGAAGCCTTGGCTGGGCCAGCATTAGTGAGGTAGTGGCTTGGCAAAGAGCCCCAATATTGAGAGCACCAGGGAGAGGAGCTGGCAGCAGGGGAGCATTGACCTCCCCTAGTCCGGCAAACATCCTGGTCTGGGATGGCTCAGGTCCCGAAGGTGTCAGACCAGGGAGGTTCAACCTGTACATACCTCTGGGTCTCTGTTAAAGTATAAAGTAGTCACATAATTGGACTAGTGTAGTAGTAATGCTGACTACTTGGATTCTGTTCCAAACTCTCACTCTACTAAGGTAGCAAGTATGGAAAGAGTATGTGCTCATTCCTAGAAGAGGGAAAGGTGGTGCATTTATGATGACCACTTTTGACCATTGGAGAAGCAGCATGTCAGGCCTGAAGGGTGACAATGGTAGTTTTGAATTTGTGCATCTTATATAGAGTCTCTTTCAAAACAGCTTATTTCATCATTTGCCACTGTTGACAATGCGATTAACAGGGATGGAGAAATAGCGGGTGCTGTGGTATTCCAAAATAACTTTGCTGTGTAGACATATCCTCACAGATTTATTATGGATAAAACTCCAATGTATCTGACGAAATGGGTGGTTATTGCAGATGTATACTAACATGGCTACTCCTTTTAGATCTTGGATGGACTTTCAAAAATAAATGCTTGGCACCTTACTTTAAATAAAGCTGAAGATATTCTCGGGATATCTGCAAGGAAGAGGTGTTTTTGAATGCTTTCTATTTTTTCCCTGGATTACTCTAGAAGGAATTGTAGTTGAAGGATATTATCCCATTCATGAATATTGTTGATTGATATTTAATCACTCTGGGTCTGTCTACACTGTAGCTGAAAGCATGCTTCTCAGGGTGCATCTACACTACACCATTATATTGAGATAACTAGAGTTATTTCTAAATAACAATGTGAGCGTCTACGCAGCCATTCCATTATTTCGAAATAACTTCAAAATAACAGATGGCTGATTCCAAAATCTGTAAGCCCCATTTTGAGGAATAATGCCTATTCCCAAATAGCTATTTTTAAATAAGGTGTGTATAGACGCTCCACTTTTGCTACTTTGAAATAGTCCCTCACCAGGGCCATTCTAAGTTATTCCTCCTCACTGTTTCCTGGGGCTCTATATCGAGCTACCATATCTACATTAGGAAAGCCTGCCTCAGACTAATTTTGAGGCTTCCCTGCAGTGTAGATATGCTATTTTAAAATAAGCTGCTTTGGAATAACTTTAGTTTATTTTGAAATAAGTGTGCAGTGTGGATGTACCCTCAGAGTGCACAGACCAATATATGCTAGCTCAGTTTGAGGTAGCATGCTAAAAATGGCGGTGGAGCTATGACACTATGAGCAGCAGCTTGCACTAGACACCTGAGTACATACCTGCCTAAACACTCTGGATATCATTTTGATGTCCCACCTCCCATACTTTATGAAATGGATTTATGGACATGAATGCACATAAAACTCAAAAGTGCTTTGGACAAATTGCTTCATGTAACCTATCAATCTTCATGTCATAATCCATTGGATCTGTTTATCCTATTTTGGCGTATGTATCAATCTTGTGTGTAAAATTAGGCATATGGAGTGTAGAATGCTTTATGGTTTTTACGTGTGAATGAAAGCCATCACAGGTGTTACCTTCAAGGTCTTGATGACTGACTGTTAAACAATCTCTTTTTTTCCTTTAAGTCTTAGCAGTGGTTGGTCTGGGAAAGTCACATGTCCACCCCACTGGCTAGGTGGCTTCCCATGCAAAAAGAGAATCTATAAGAACAATAGGAAAGTAGCTTCAGGGGTTAGCCGAGTTAGTCTGCACAGGATAAACTTAAAAAACAACAAATGGTCTGGTAGCACTTTATAGACTAACAAAATATGTAGATAGGAAAGTAGGAGTTTTTGGTCTTTGGCTGGAACACCCAAGGGAATGAACCAAAGGCCCCAGGGAAGAGGAGACTTCTCTGGTTTTGGAAGGCTTGACCAGGAAAGAAACAGTTTTAGGGTGAGTTTGTAATAAGTTTGTTCTGAAGTTTTAGTGTAGAACAGCGTAAGAGTAGCTAAGTGTTTTCCATTATTTTGAATTTGTAATCTACTTTGCTTTGCCTGTTCTCGCTTATGACCACTTCAGTTCCATTGCTTGTACTTAATAAAATCACTTTTATTTTCTATCAAATCCAGTGTAAATAATTATTACCTAGGGGAGCAATCAGTGTGTACATGCTCCCTTTCATTGTGAAAGGGGGCTTACCTAAACAATTAATTCTGGGGGGTTTGATCCCATTTGGGGAGTAGTATCCCAGGAAGCTGGGCCCTAAACTGCACTTTCCTTAAACCTAAAGAGATTCAGTGTCTGCATCACTTCTCGGGGGGAGCATGATTCTCAGCTTTGTGCCTTGGCTGGGGAAGACTAGGGGGCTGGCCCAGCAGGACAGGATGATGAGAAGCCCCAGAGAACAAAAAGGGAGGGTGGTAGTGGCCTTGTCAGCACTCCAGGAATCACCCCCAAGTTGTTGTCTGTGACCTCACCCTGTAACAATCATACTCAGGCAGCAAGCCTGAACTACCACTATCCCTACCTTATCTAAACTACTATTTTTAGAACGTTAACTAGTATGTGTCTGTCAACCTGCACTGGAAAGCATGCTCCCAGCTGAACTATAGACATACCCTAAAAACCAAATTCTGTTTGCCTTCTATATGTCTAAAAATGGATTTCCTGAACAAGAAAAGGAGGGTGGGGAATTACCCTCAAAGTAAGATTAGACATCCACTTGATTGATCTACAGATGA
Organism: Pelodiscus sinensis; assembly: GCF_052426305.1. Taxonomy (NCBI): domain Eukaryota; kingdom Metazoa; phylum Chordata; order Testudines; family Trionychidae; genus Pelodiscus; species Pelodiscus sinensis. The sequence continues at coordinate 82,753,507 of NC_143055.1, forward strand.
AATGAAACCTTTGGACCATACAGAACCAGAGATGGAAGAAAGTGACTTCCCACAAACAAACACAAATTACTTTAGAATAGTTTGTGTCAATAGAACTGGCCATAAACATTTTGATTGAAAAAATATTTAGGATTTGGTTAAAAATCAAATAGTTTAACCAGAAACTCAAAATATGAACTTTTTTACCTTATACAGAAAGATGCATTAATATCAATTGTCATTTTAATGGTTGCTTTTCTATCTTTTGAATATCTCGGCTGAACAAAATTAGAAATGGTGCAAGGCCTGAAACCACCTCATTTGTGGAACCATGATGTAGCGTCAAGAGTCACAGTTGCCTAAGAAGCTTCCTCTCTTCTCCTCCCACCTTTTTTTTCCTGCTGTGGGGATGCAAGTTCTCTCTCTCTCTCTCTCTCTCTCTTTCTCTTTCTCTTTCTCTTTCTCTCTCTCGGTATATCTAGACTACAGAGTTTTTTTCAGAAAAATAGTCATTTTTCTGAAAAAAAAAAAAGATTATGTCCACACTACAATCTCATTCTTTTAAAAGAAAATTGAAAGAAGAGAGAGGTTTTTCCAAAATTGGTAAACCCCTTTCTATGAGGAAGAAGCCTTTTTCTGAAAGAGCTCTTTTGGGAAAAGGTGTGTGTGGATGGGAAAGAGGGTTTTCTTTTGAAAGAAGAGGAAAGAGGAAAAAGCACAGGTACCCTGGTGGCCACTCCATCCATAGTAATCACAGCTTAAATGCGAGATAGCATCCATTCAAAGTGGACACTGTCTTTCAAAAAAGCAGATTGCTTTTTCAATGTGCTTTGGCAGTGTGGACACTCTCTTTCAGAAGAAGTTTTTTCAGAAGATCTCTTCCAGAAAAGCTTCTTCTGAAAGAAGTCTTCAGTCTAGATGTAGCCTCTCTCTGTGTGTGTGTGTGTGTGTGTGTGTGTGTGTGTGTGTGTGTGTGTACATATATCATATATGTTAGTCTCTCAGGTGCCATCACAGGACAACTGTTGTTGTTATTAAACAGTAGGCTTTTGGAAGTCCATGGCAAGATTACTATTCCTTTCAATCGGTACCTGCTTTCAACTCAAGAATTTTTTTTTCTGAAAGAAAGTTAATGAGGATCTTGAAGATACACCCTTTCCCTTTGACTTCTGTGTGCATGCAATCAAATAGGTAAATCCTACCAATGCGATGTTGTGAAGACCAGAACTTCAACAGGATTCAAAAAAGAACTAGAGAAATTCATAGATGTTAGGTCCATCAATGGCTATTGGCCAGGATGAATGGGAATGGTGTTCCTTGCCTCTGTTTGTCAAAGGCTGGAAATGGATGACATGAGAACGATCACTTGATTCCCTGTTCTTTTCACTCCCTCCCTCAGTCGCATTGGCCACTGTTGGAAGACAGGATACTGGGCTAGATTGACCTTTGATCTGACCCAGTATGGCCATTCTTATGTTCTTATGTACCAGTGCAGCAAAATGCAGGACAATGTAGCACTTTAAAGACTAACAAGATGGTTTATTAGATGATGAGCTTTCGTGGGCCAGTACCAGTGCAGTCACTATGGATGATGAGAAATTGAGCTGACCACTCATCTGAAGGATTACACCTTGAGAGGTTAATCCCAGGTTATGGGATCCTTGAATTTAATTCATATCCCAAAGATCTGAACCAGTATATTTGTAATCTATATAAAATATATCCAAACCCTTTTGTCACCAAATCTGACAGTTAAAACTACAATATTCTTACTTAAAGATGGACATGTACTAGGAAATTCTAACTATAGATTACTTTTATGAGTTCCTTTACTATGATGAGGTTTATTCTGTATTTTTTTCAAATGTTATTTTAAAATATTTTCAAAAATTCTATTCAATAGGGAAATTTCCCTTCTGGGACTGGGTTACACAGCTGGAACTACTACCAAAAGTATAGTTGGACTTGGAATAGAGAGATTACTTAATAGTAATTTTATAACTGCAATCTTTATTATACTCATGGCCTTGTTATTCAGCCATTACAATTGTATCACCAATTGTTCCCACAGTCTTTGGGGATTAAGAGTAAGGTTTCCATGGTAATCTTAGATTTTGTAAATGTATTTTTTTCTCTAAATTAATGATAAATAGTGTAAATAAATAAATGACCAACTGGCTGCTAGTCAGAAATATACTTGATTGGTAAAAGAAACAGAAATACACCAGTGGTATAAAAATAGATTAGTCTGTTGAGTCCTAATAAATTCAAAATCTGCAGAATCATGACCCTACTGATAGTCAGTGTTAACAAAAGCTTGCTCCTTAATTATCTGATTGCATTCAGCTGCTGTTTCCCTCTTAAACTTAATTATAGTGCTAATGGCAGCTGTGCTGCCATTGTTTGTTGTAATTCATTTTAAAGTAGTTTGATTGGGTGTCATTGGTCTTCTTGACTAAATATGCAAGGTTCAAAGTATCCACTGCCACTAATAGCCCTCATCTCATCTCAGGATTATACTAATTATTTATGTAATTATATGTTATACATTATACATAATTATTATTTCTAAATAATAGCTCTACACCAAAATATGTTAAATAAAAACTATATATAGTTTTATTGTGTCTCTCTCTACAAAACTTTTCTGACAAACTTCATTTCCATATTAGCGAACAACCACAGTTATCTTTGCATGAGGCTAAGAGATACTCACATTGTTCCCATTCTGTTTTGTCGGCTGGTCAGTCTGTACATCTGTGCCTGTAACAGGTGCCCTATGCAAGGGCTTTTAATGAGTAAGAATGTCCTTTATGTCTTTCAGGTTCTGTTGTGCTACTAGTAAACCATTTGACAGGCCATACATTGACAATTTAATGTAACAACTATAATAGGTACTGGACATATCCTTTTAGAAGTGACTCTTACTACCAATGTGATTGCAAAAAGCCATCCTATAACTTGAAAGGTACATGAATTTATGGTATAGTAATATCTTTCAATCACTTATAACAATGAGATGTGCCCATAAAAATTAATGAATGCCCCATGTGTTGGGTTCATTTTCTGGATCAAAAGCTGTTGACTTGATATTGCCCTTGTAGAAATCACTGTGCTCTATCCATGCCATTGATGCCAGCATTTTCATAGTAGCTAATACATACCAAAGTAAAAGCAGAAACCCCCCCTCAAAAGCTGACAAACATGAGGAGTAAGTGACATAGGAAGTTATCCTAGACAGTTCTGTCCAATTTACTCCCCTTCCCCAATAAGTCTGGCTTTTTTCCCTCTGCATTTGAATCAGTTTCCTCTGTCATGATGACTGGGCCCTACACAGGGTTGCTGAGAGGACAGAGAGCTCTCTGCTCTTATTTAAGGTATCTTGTCTTGAATGTGGCAATGCTGGGCAGAAACTAAGATAAGCAGCAAGGGCAGGCAATGAACAAAAGTTCATGGAAGCTTGTGACTGGTCCCTGCCTTCTACAGTATTAAAAACTGCCTTGACAAAATGGGGAGGGAAGAGATCCAGCACCCTGCTCCAGCTAGGTGGCTGGTAGCTGGGAGGGAACCTGACCACGGAGGTAGGAACTGGGGCATAACCCTGTGCCCTGTAGGGCTGGGGGTTGATAGAGGGGTCCCCCACCTCCTGTAGTGACTGAGAAATGCAGGGTCCCCCACCAGCTGTTGGGAAACTCTAGGAATCTACAGTTGCCCTGGCCACTGAAGAAGGTTCCTGTGCTCCCATGAGGGATGGGAAGCTGTGTGTGTGAGTTTCTCTTAACTGCCAATAGGGGGCTGGACAGTTGTGCAACTCCAATATCATGTAGGACATAGAAAGTCACAGAATCCATGACTTTCACAACATCTGTGACATTCACGTAACTTTATGTATGATCAAATATTTAAAGATAGCACCAAAATGCATAAGAACGAAAGGGCCAAATTAAAGATTCACAGGCAACCTGAATTCTGGAAATCTTAACGTTTGGGTGTTTAAATTTAATATAAACTTCCAACGCTTCAGTCATCTGAAAAAGTGGGTTGTGCCCACAAAAGCTCAAGATACCATCTACATGTTTTTTTAGTCTTTAAGGTGCTACTAGACTATTTGTTCTTTTTTAACTTTAATAATGTTAATTTAACCCAGTTTTTTTTCAATGTATAGTATTTAATAAGTTTGATGGTCACTAGTTTAGGAGGATACATTTATCTCACTTGTGACTGTGCTCCTTGTTGTTAATATAGTCATCCCAGACTTGTAGTAATGAAAGCTTTACAGCACTTTCAGCCACCATAAATCTACATCAGGGGCATGATACATTTTTCTTCTTCTTTCACACATTTATTTAATTACTGTATACCAAACACTTGTTGTTAAAATTCACTGGATTCCAAGTATTAATCTGGATTCCAAGTATTAATCTGGGTAACAAGACAAGTCATCTATTTTGATACAAATAATTTTATATTTATTTTTAACAGAGATTTTATACTTAATTTAAAAGCTTGTTTATAGCATATTTTATAGCATATCTTTGCCAACCATCTCATAGCCTGCAATGTGAAAGTTTGTATTTGAGTTAAGCACATTTAAAAAGTACATTAAGTTTAGATTTTAGCCATGTGAATAGATTAAAGTGCAAATTTCATAAAGTACATATATTTTTATAGATTCATTGATTATGAGGTGAAAAAGGACCACTATGATAATCTAGTCTGACCTCCTGTATAACTGATGCCATACAACTTATCTGAATTAATTCCTGCTTCAATTAGACCATATTTCACAAAATACTCACATAAAATCCAATCTTGATTTTAAAATTTCCAGCAATAGAGAATCCACCATAATTCTTGGTATGTTGTTCCAGTGGTTAATTAGCCTCACTATGAAAAATTTTAACCGTATTTCCAGTCTGACTTGTTCTAGCTTGGACTTTCAGCCCCTGGATTTTGTTGTAATTGTGTGCTAGATAAAGAGAGTAAAGATTTTTGTTGCCATGTAGGTACTTACAAACTGCGTCCTCTTAACCTTCTCTTTGTTAAATTAAATAGATTGTCTCTCTCGCAGTAAGGCAAGGTTTCTAATCCTTTAATCATTCTTGTGGCTCTTCTCTAAGCCCTCTTCAGTTTATCAAAACCCTTCTTGAATTTTGAACTGTGAACTGACTGTTGTATTCTGTATCTATTGCATGACTTCCAAGTAGATAATGTAAACTCTTTACTCATCCTCCAAATTCCTGTTTATACATCCAAGAGTAGCATTAGCCCCTTTTGACCAGAGCCTTGCATTGTTCAGGTCACTATCTACCATCATCCCCTTGTCCTTTACAGGATCACTATTTCCAGGATAGAATGCCCATATTGGAAATATGGCCTGTGTTCTTTATTCCTAGATGGATAACTTTACATTTGGCTGTATTAAAACTCATATTGTTGGATGCATGCAGTTTGCCAGGAGTTCCCAATAACTATATCCAGTTGTCTCCCTTTATCATATCTCTGCTTGTTATTATCTTCACTTCCTCAGTTTGCCCTTCTTTTGGAATACAGTGTTTAAAAGATGTGCTGAGTACATGCCTCTTCTATTGAGTAATATCCTGAAAAATAGTAATTGTGGTGGTTTATGCTTAATAGAGGACTTAGGGCAGGGGGAGGGGATGCAGGAGTCAGGGCAGAGGGTTGAGAGGTGTGGGAGACACAGGAGAGTGTGTGGGGGTGCAGGAGTCAGAGTAAGGAGAGGGGGGATCAGGGCAAGGGCTGGGGGCAGATGGCCGCTGCTCCTCAAGGCTTGCCTAGAGTGGCTGGAGCTATGCTGTCTGGCCACCACCTGCTCCACAGCTCTCCAGGACTGTCGAGGCAGTGGGGACTTCTCCTGGATCCAGACAGGGTTGCAGGGGCTGTGCTGCTAGGCCAGCAGATGCTCCTTGGCTCTCCGGGGCAATCAGGGACATGGGGGTGGATATGCTTGCTGCCCCTCTGTGGTCATTCTGGAGTATATCTATCTCATTCCATGCATATCCCATTGTTCTGGCAAAACCACACCACCCCTTGCTTTAAGTTAGGATATGAAAAAGCTGCATCTTGAACAAAGAGAGTCATGGGCAGACAGACAGACACTCAAATTCTCAAACATATTATACTTGCAGGTGATGCCTGTTGTTTACCTGGCAAAGTCATTTTGCGTAGATTACACTTATAGGAAAGTTCAAGAAATTAAATATATGTAATAGAGTTTTTTATTAATGTACTTGCAAAAGGGAGGTAAAAAAACAGTTTTAAACTTGTAGGATTTCAACTTCAAATATTATTCATTTTATTGAATAATTGCCATATATCAGGGGTGGGCAAAAGGGCCTCCGCAAGCTGGATCTGGCCCACCAACCGGGTGGATTTGACCCGTGGAGGCCCTGCCACTCCCCTGCCCCCAGACTCTAATTGGCCTGGGGGGTGGGAACGCGCCAAGCCTCTTCAGCTCTGCCCCTACATTGAGATCGGGGTGTTTTGCTTAAAAGCGCCATGTGCTCCTGGAGGGTGGGGGAGGCCTTTAGGTGCGGGTCCTCACCAGTGCCGGGCTGCACTGCCCTGGGAGAGGGTGAGCCCTGCATGGTGGGAGGGAAGAGGGTCCTGGTCAGACAGATCGCCAGCGTGGGGAAAGGGGCGCAGCTGCCATGGGCTTTGTGCACAGGGAATACTGTCCCACAGAGCTCTGAGCAGCAACAGGCTCAAATCCCCACATCTGGCTATGGAGTGCTCCTCTGACCTAGTTGTCCCAATTCATAAGAACCGCCGCACATCTGGTGCTGATACCCGTCCTCCCACCGCTCTACCTCTGCCCGCACAGAGGCTCCCCGGAGAGCAAGTCACGCTGGGTGGGGTGTTTGTGGAGCACCTTTGTGTCTGGTGTGGGGGTGACACTGCAAAGCTGGGCAAGAAGCAAGACCAACTATATCCTACCCTGTATACACGCAGCCTCTTCCTTTCCAGACGTTCCCTCTTGCTGGGATCCTAGGTCTGCACAAACCAGATGCAAAAGACCTCTAGTGCAAAGTTTTATCCTCCCCATGCCATGCTGAGCACAGGCTTGATTGCTTGATACACTCTGAGGACTGGGGAACCACTATACCCAGGGATCTTCCTGTTTTCCAAAGGGATAGTCCCATATTCCTTACAGGCTGCTTGGTGGTGGTTCTTGAGGGATTTTCTCTTTAACTCTTTCTTGGTTGAGCAGGAAATGCATGTGGGACTGCCATGGCACCCTTCAGTCCTGTTTGGACATGTAGGCTTAGTGAGTAGACTGATGTTCACTGAGCTAAATGTTCTTAGCAAAGTGCTGCCAGGACACAGACTTGGTACTGTGGCAGCATAAAGAACTAACAAGAGATGCACCAGAAAAGCCATTAATCAGAGAATCTCTTACTAGGAGAGAGGCTGATGGGATATAAGGGGGGGGGGGGGAGGAAGTGAAGAGAGGGAGTAGTAAGTGGTTTATGCACAGAACAGAGACAGCAGGAAATCCGAGTTAGAGCACTCTTCCTCCACCTTCCCTTACTCCTCGTAAAATGAGGGTTACAGAAGTCAGAGTAAAAAGTCCTCCAGCTTGACATTATTTCAACATTATGTTGAAATAACTGCTTGCTATGTAGATGCAGACTATGTTATTTTGGAATAATGTCAGTGTGGCGGGGCGGCCCCGCCACTCTCGGAGCCGACCGCGGCACGAGTTCACCCCGACCGCCGCGAGACGCGGTTCGGGACGGCCGGCAGACGCCGCCCAGGGGAGCGGCGCCTGTTTAGGCCTACGCGGGGCCTGACGTCATCCCCGCGACGGGATCGGGCGGCGCACACAAAGGACGTCGGGGGAGACGTCATCCCCCGGCGCCAGGCGGGAAGTTTAAACGCTGGGCCGCCCGTCCAGAAAGGGGGAGGACCGGGAGACTGGGAGAGGCCCGGAGGACCGGGGGGCAGCGGATACTGGCGCCCCTGGGTGAGGTAGAACCCCGGGGGCCAGTGAGGAGGAAGGAGGGACTTGGGAGAAGAGGGAGAAGTGACCCAGGGCTGGGCTGTGGAACCCGAGTGCGGGGGAGTTTAGGGTTCGCAAACCCCCCCCGTCATTGGCTAGGACGAGTGTCCTGGCTTTAGAGCCCTGGGTCGGGGTCCGGAGTGAGGGCGGGCCCGGACCCCCTCCCTCTCACCCTCCCCCAAGAGGGTGGTCATTGGCACCACGGTCGTGTTGTGCGGGATCGGCAACGCGGCGAGTATATTAGAATTAAAAGCTCGCAATTGAGAAAACAGATCGTGTCCGGCGTCTAGCTAGTTAGTAAGGGGGGGACCCCCCCCTTTTTCCCCCTGCCTCAGGGATAGAGGCGTAACACGTGGTGGAGAATGTGGGCACGGGGCCCTGAAACAGGGGCCTAGGGGGGACGGTAAGCGGTATTAACGAAGGTTTAACTCTTCGCCGAAATGGAACCCAACCGGATCATAGAATGGTGGACCGAGACGCAAAAGGTGCAACAGCAACAGCAGATGCAGGCCCTGCAGCAGTTGCTGAACCAGTTGCAAGAACGTCAGGAGCAGGCGGCCAGGGAGCCGCGGGGAGCTACCATGGGGACTGTGGCCGGAACGCCGGGAGCGGACGAGGACAGTGGAGCCCGACTACCCATACGATTGACAAAGCTGGGACCGGACGACGACCCGGAAGCCTTCTTGGTCACCTTCGAGCGGGTGGCCACAGCGGCCCGGTGGCCACAGGAACATTGGGCAACCTTGTTGGCACCATACCTGTCCGGACCCGCCCAGCTGGCCTACCGCGGGATGTCGGCACGAGACGCCTTATGTTACTATAAAGTAAAAGAAGCAGTCCTCGACCAGTTAGGCGTAACCCCAGAGACCCACCGACGGAGGTTCCGGGAGGCCAGGTATGACCTACTGGAGCGGCCGCGAGCGGTGGCCCAAAGGGTGAAGGAGGCGGGTATGCGGTGGCTGGAACCCGAAAGTAAGACGGGGACACAGGTGGCCGACATGGTCATCCTAGAACAATACATTCGGATACTCCCCACGGAAGGGCAACTGTGGGTACGTCACCATCTCCCCGAAACCCTAGACGAAGCCGTGACTCTGATGGAGCACTTCTTGGCCGCGGAGGGAATAGAGGGAAGACCCCCCAGCGGGCCGCCACGAGAACCCAGAAAGGGTGAGCCACCCCCGGCGAAACCAGCCGCACCCCTACGGAGTGGAGAGGGCCGGAGAGGCCCCTTAGGACCCCTACCGGAGAGGAGACTGGCGCCACGATGGAGCCGACCCCCAACGGAGCCGAAGGTCGACCGGGCAACCGAGACCGGACCAGGGGTTCCACCACCGGAGGGGGCGCCCAGAGGGGCGTGTTACCAATGCGGCCAAGAGGGCCATTACAAACGGGACTGCCCTATGATGGACTGTACCTTCGGCCAGAGGCGCGGAGCCCCAAGCACCGCACAGGGGGGAAATTTACCGTGGTGACGGACCACGCGCCACTTCAGTGGATGCAGACGATGAAGGAGACCAACCCACGGGTATTAAGGTGGTACCTGAGCCTGCAACCGTACCAATTCCAGGTGACACACCGGGCAGGAGCCGCGAACGGGAATGCGGACTGCCTGTCACGAATAGATGAAACATTAGAGGGCGGGCCGGTAAGGAGAGACTCGGACTTGAGGGGGAAGGTGTGTGGCGGGGCGGCCCCGCCACTCTCGGAGCCGACCGCGGCACGAGCTCACCCCGACCGCCGTGAGACGCGGTTCGGGACGGCCGGCGGACGCCGCCCAGGGGAGCGGCGCCTGTTTAGGCCTACGCGGGGCCTGACGTCATCCCCGCGACGGGATCGGGCGGCGCACACGAAGGACGTCGGGGGAGACGTCATCCCCCGGCGCCAGGCGGGAAGTTTAAACGCCGGGCCGCCCGTCCAGAAAGGGGGAGGACCGGGAGACTGGGAGAGGCCCGGAGGACCGGGGGGCAGCGGATACTGGCGCCCCTGGGTGAGGTAGAACCCCGGGGGCCAGTGAGGAGGAAGGAGGGACTTGGGAGAAGAGGGAGAAGTGACCCAGGGCTGGGCTGTGGAACCCGAGTGCGGGGGAGTTTAGGGTTCGCAAACCCCCCCCCGTCATTGGCTAGGACGAGTGTCCTGGCTTTAGGGCCCTGGGTCGGGGTCCGGAGTGAGGGCGGGCCCGGACCCCCTCCCTCTCACCCTCCCCCAAGAGGGTGGTCATTGGCACCACGGTCGTGTTGTGCGGGATTGGCAACGCGGCGAGTATATTAGAATTAAAAGCTCGCAATTGAGAAAACAGATCGTGTCCGGCGTCTAGCTAGTTAGTAAGGGGGGCCCCCCCCCCCTTTTCCCCCTGCCTCAGGGATAGAGGCGTAACAGTCAGTTATTCTGAAATTACTCTGCCATGTAGACATAGCCTTATTGTCTTATTGTTCAAGGATGGAATTTCTGTCAATACTCACTCTATGGTCAGGTCGACTCATTTGACTCTATGCTTTCTTTCATATATCACATCACTCCCCACGAGTGCAAACTACTCACTCATTCCTAATACTTCTCACTGATTCCATATCATGTTGGCTCTGTTAACAAATTAAAATATATGTGGATAAATATGTCTACACAGTAGGAAGTCCACAATAATATTTGGCATATTGCTGCAGAAACATATTAATAAACATATTAAGACAAGTTTCTGAGCTGCTTACAAAACAAAAATATGAAATGACATAATAGTAATTTAGTTATTGGAGAAGAAAAAACCAGTATTTTATTTAATAGTGAACATAAGATCAAGTATATGAACATAACTTTTGTTTCCTTTGAAAAAATCTTATATTATCATAATTGTATTATTAGTAATCATAAATTTTTAGAACTAAGTTGGCTTGATTTTTTTTCCCATCGCGGTTGTCTTTCAAATAGAAGCTAACCATGAATGCTCTGTGAATAATGCTTAGATAATTTTATTGACTACAGAACAGCAGGAGTAGGTAAACTCTTTAAACTAAATTACAGAAACTAGTTAATTTCACGGTAGCATAAATTTGAGTCTTTTGTAAGAAAAAAAAATCTATATCTGATTTACCAGGAGGTAATGAATACAAACAAATATATTTTGGTCCAATGCTGTTTTGAAAGACAATATACACAAATATAGATAATATTAATAAAAAACAAAATGATTACCTCTGTATATTGACCAATCTTCTTCAGGTGCCTGCTATGTTCAGATTAGGTCTTAGTAGAAAAGGATAGGTCACAAATTAAATGTGATTTTTGTTTGATCAGAAATCAATATAATATAATATAATATAATATAATATAATATAATATAATATAATATAATATAATATAATATAATATAATATAATATAATATAATATAATATAATATAATATAATATAATATAATATAATATAATATAATATAATATAATAAAGTCTCTCATCTGAGGAAGTGGGTTTTGTTCATGAAACCTCATGATTCTCTCTCTTATATATCTATATATATAATATAAAAAAATTGTTAAATTATTAGTCTCTAAGGTACTACAGGACTACTTGTAGGTTTTTTTTAAAGTTACAGACTAACATGGCTACCTGTCTTAGAAAATTAAGGAAGAGATTTAAAAAAAAAAGCCTCTCTGCAGGTTAGGAGCATGTTTTCAGTGGGGCTTGTACTTCTAAATCCTTGGGTGCTTTTTAAAGTCTCCTCCTAAAGTTCTTTTGGGTGTGGTCTGTTGTCCTATCAGGTTCAATCTTGCAGAAATTTACACAGGTGCCTCATGATATACATTGTAAATTGTTCCATTGACTTTAATAGACTTACTTGTAAGCCCCAATTCAGTAATCCAAGGTAGCACATGCTATTCAGCAAAACACCTAAGTACGTGCTAAAGTACCACTAAAGTCAATTGGCCTTCAGTGTGTAGTTCAAAGTTATGTATGTGCTGAAGTGTTGTGCTGAATAGTACTTAATTTGTGGTCAATCCAGCTGGAGTAGCTAATAATCCTGTAAAATGGGTAATTCCTATGTCCAGTTATAGTATATTTTGCAATTTCTGCGTTTCAGAAAAAGTAGCTCAAATTAATTTTTTTTTCTTACCCACCCCAGCTAATAGCACACCATTAAGTTGAATTAAATTTAGGTAATTACTATCAAAATATTTTCCCTCTGATCGTACAAAGCATGCATATAATGAAAGTGTTTTTAAAGCAATTACAGCCCATTTTACCATAATTACTTCTCTTAATTTACATATAATATATTAACAGAACCTAACTCAACATTTTGGGGCTTGGAGTTGGCTTTGTCTTCCAGTGCAACCCCCATATCCCTTTTTGTGTTGGTACAGACTAGTTAGTACTCCTCCATTCTATACTTGTGAATTTGATTCTCTCTGCTTATGTGAATCATGTTACATTTGTCTTTAGTGAATCTTCGTTTATTATTTCTGTCGAAGATTCAAGATGGTTTATAATGCTGTCCTACTGAGTTCAAAAGGGGTTTATAAGGTTGAACTAGAGGCTGTCACTGAAGCAGAATTTAAGCCCTATAATATCTGGCTCATCAATGCCACTTTTCATCAGTAGATCTCAAAGCACTTTATAAATGATGCAGCTATTATTACCCTCATTTACATATGGGGAATCAGGCACAGAGAGGGGAAGTGATCCACCTGAAGTCACCCAGTACAGTTGTAACTTGCTGGTGCAGCAACCTTGGGACCCGACTAGCTCCGAACTAAGGAATTTGCCAGACATTCCAGGTCAGCATTGAGTAAGTGGAGGCTGGGGAAGGGGTGTGCTTTGAGGAAGAAGCCGGATGGCTATAGAGCCCCATGGTTAGGGGCTAGGAGCACAGTCCAGTGGAGTGCACCAAGCCCCCATGTCAACCAGGCTGTGCTCCCAGACCCCAATCACAGGGCTTTGAAGCCACCCTGCCTCTTCCCCTGAGCACCCCCTGAAGTCTCCACTCAGTGCCAACCCCTCTGCTGCCACTGGCTGTGGGGCTCCACTCTGGCAGCTGCAGAGGGGCTGCCATTGCCTGAGCAGAGGGGACACTTGGGAGAAGAGGCAGGATGGATACGGAACTCCAGGAGCACATCTCCACCACCAGCCCCCGCCACTAATCCTAGTCTCCGCCACCAGCTGCAGGAGTCCACTCTTGGTCCCCGGCCATGGGGTTCTATAGCAACCCTGCCTCTTCCCCCTGAAAATCCCCTGTTACCACTTCTCCCCTTTCCTCCTGCCCTGAGATTGTAGCTCACTAGAAGCTCTGGGAGGGCGGAGGAGGAGTCGTTCAGTGGAAGGCTGGCTTTTCCCCATGAGTGCTCCAGCTCAGGAGCATGCACAAGGATGCCGGATCATATATCATACCAGACTATCGGAGTCCAGACCATGGAGGCTGAACTAGGCTAGTGGCAGTGTTATTAATAGAATCCAGGTCCTTCTGAGCCATTGTACAGTGGCCCATCCACTACGTGACACTGCCTCCACTGTCCAAAATGTCACGTCTTCCCTTTGTCCACTAAACATGTTTTGTTGTCATCAAACTAAATAAAAGATTCTATTGTGGATTCTACAGTCAGGACGAAAGTGGTGGGTATACAGGTCTTACTGCGGCGGCGGCAGCAGCAGCAGCAGTGGTGTGATTCTACCTGCAAAGTGCTAGAGCAGACAAAGTAGGAGAGAACTCAGAAGCTGATCCTGTACCTTTTTAGAGGTGTAGCTTTTCTCCTAGCACCAGCCTCCAAACACCAGCTGATGCTGGTGAGTATAGGCAATAGCCACTAACCTCTGGTCTTAGTCACGTTCCCTCCGGAACATGGGGTGCTTGTGACTGAACTAGTCTGTGTTGCCTTCACTAATAATCACAAGCATCAACATTCTGACTGCTTTCTCTATGAATATGCAAGAGATCAGGAGGAGCTTCCTGTGCCTTCTACCCTACCTCTTACGTATATCAGCAAAGAGGCAGGCAGATTCTTAACCAAAGTGTATTCCTATTAAAGTTCAGGTGTATGTGAATTTGCCTATAAGTTTTCTTTGTTCTATATTGATATGCTATATGCAGTTTTTCCTTATGCCATATACAATTATTTTCCTGCCATGACAGAAAACAAAACATGGGCAATTAACAAGAAGAGTAATTTAATTTGTTCTTTTCAAAGAAAGAAATGAAAGACTGGCATTACCTTTCTGGCTTCAAATTAAAAAATGGCTTTCAAAACAAAAAACAGTTTAACTGCTGGGCTGCCTGAAAGAGCAATCTTTACTTATAAAGATGTAGAAAGTGTGTTGTTTCATTGAACATGAAAAAAATGGAAATTTATTACCAGTATAGTGGGAATAATTTAATTAACCTATTATTTATCAAAGAGCTTTAGGAACAGAATGGTCAGGGAATCCAATTATAGATTTCCTAATGAACTCATTTGTGCCAAGCATTTAGATGTTTGATTAGAGAAGAATATGGTTTCCTGGTCTCCACATCCTGGAGAGAACAAAGGGAATGTTTTTTTGTTGTGTTTTTTTTACAACTTGAAAAGCCTGAGCGCATAAATAGTTACCAGTGTGGCTTCCCTGGATAACTTCCTGACAGCGAAAGAATCATTTTAGCTGCCTGAACCAATAGAAATCAGAATGTTTGGTGTAATAAACAGGCAATTTGTAATAAATTATTTGTATAACTGCTGCAATTATAAGCTAAAAATATTCTTATGTGCATGCATAAATCCATTTTAGTCTTCTGCTATATGGTGTCAACTTTTAGTGTGCTATGCCTTCAGTTAACAGATGCAGAGCGATGGATCTAATGTTGTTTACAGTATTAATGGTGTGAAGGGACATTACAAGAATTAAGTTTGCCATCCCCAGAACCTGTAGGCAATAAGGCAATGGAAGAGTGGATCATTCATCTTACTGTCTGAGAAGTGCTGGGTATTGTATTTCCCAACACAAATTGGGAGTGCCTTTGGGGAAGTTGCATTGTGTGAAGGTGGTGAATGCTAGTGATGGAACTGAGCAGGTGACTCATGCAAGCTGGTATATATAACAGACATGTTTTGTCTCTGCCAATCCAAATGCCTACTGTTTATCACCTTTCCTCAAGCTCTGGGAGTTGCTTACAGATTGACTATTCTGCTAGCTAGCAATTGGAATTTGAATGTCCTGTTCTGTAATTCCCCTGCTATTTGTTTTTTCCTTTCCTTTAAAATTAGTAATGTTTTGTCATTTTTCCAGATCTGGGATCCTGGCTGGGCTTTGTTAGTTTTCAGTAATAATACACAGTAACATTCATACTACTGTTACTAGTTTAATTTTAGCAAATTATTTTTTTTCTGTTACAATAAATGTGGTCTATATTACCAGATCAGTTTTTTGCATTCCTTATTCAGCTTTCCCTGGATAGTCCTGTTCTCCCATATTTTTTAGAAAGTTGTAGCTGTGTGGGAGAAGTAGGTATTAACAGGTCTGGATGGGAACTGATAGTCTTCATGGATCACTTTATATGCTACAATATTTTTAAATGTTTATACTGGGACATGATGAGGACTGCCAAAATAGCCTGAAATTTTAGCATTTTGTTTTCACTATACAGGTCACACTTCTATAAACTGGGATTTTCTGGTCTGGCAACATCTGTGATCCTGCAGGACTATGGATGTTCCAGGATCAGAGAGTCCTGGCGCACTATCCTGGCATGCTGCGGGAAGTGAGAGAGCTTGGAGCACTGGGGTGGGGGGGAGCCTGGTGCGCTGCAGAGGGCAGGGCCCAGTGTGCAGCTTAGTTGGGCTACAGAGGGATCCAGAAAGGTGCAGTACTGCTGGGGTGGGGAGTGTGGGAGCTAGGGAGCCCAGCACACAGCTCAGCTGAGCTGTGGGGGTAGGGGGAGTCAGGATGCTTGGCATGTGACCTCGCTGGGTTGCACTGGGAAGCTGGGAAGCTGGGTGGGGTGACAGGATAGGGAGTGGGGCCAGCAGCAGGGGGGCCAGAAATGATCTCCCCTTGTCCGGCAAAATCCCTCCTGGAACCAGTCAGGTCCTGAGAGTTCCGGATCAGGGAGTTCTAGCCTGTATTAAAAATGAGTAAACATCCCAGAATTCAGGTTATCTATATGTTTAATATGTTGATGTTCACTGGAGTGAAAAAATACAATCTGCCAGTGCTGTTACAAATGACTCTTGTGGGCAGATCCTCTGCGGGCATAAATTGTGGTAGGTTTATTGAAGTCCTTGGAGCTGTGACAGTTTACACCAGCGGATTATCTGGCCACAGATCAAATTTTGGATTGTTGTATACAAAGGAGTTTGTAAACAATAACCAGGAATTTTTATGAAAGGTTGTTTCTTAAGTTATTAATATATTTTAAAATTGTGTTTGTTGACTGCAACCCTTTGCATGGGTTCTCAGTATATGTTTTTGGTTAGTCCAGCAGGTCATGTTCTTAGTCAAGTTTTAATAAACGCTTTTGTCCTTTTTCCTTGTCATGTACTATAGGCATTTAATTATGATATCAGAGATCAATGATCCTTACATTTATTTTCCTAGATCCTATCAGTCAGTGACATCCCTCTGAGATGCTTTCTTAGCAGTTTTGCCCTTCAACTGTAACTCCTGTTCCTCTATTTCTTCATTAATGATCATGAAGTGCTTACATTAATGCTTAAGGAAAAATATTACATGTAAGATAGTTCCATTAATTTAGGAACAGGGACAGTCTATTTAGACTCCCCTTTCCTTGTTCAAGGAGTAGAACATTTTTCATTTTGATAAATGAACTGCCTTGTTTATAATTTTTTTTACTAACGAATAGAAAATAATTTGTTAAATAAAAATGGCATGACAAAAAAGTGTGACATTCACTTATTTCATATTGAAGCAAATGAATGCAACATGAAGTGATTTTACTGAACTGTGACAACAAATTTTAAAAATTCAGATTTGAGAGCTGTGATACCTTGGAGTTCGTTAACCAGATACAGATCCTTTTGCCTCTAATCCTGGTTTCAAAATAACTCAGATTGCTAGCAAACAAAAGTTGTTCATGGTGGATAGCTATGCAGTGAAATGAAATGCCAAAGACATTCACACTTAAAAGTCCAATATTGCCACAATTGATAGTCTTGGAGGTGGGCTGTGAGTGGAGACTAAGGGTACATCTAGACTACATTTTGACAAGCTGGGGACCAACCACTTAAGTAGTAGTTCACCAGAAAAGGACCTGGGGGTTACAGTGGATGAGAAGTTGGATATGAGTCAACAGTGTGCCCTTGCAGCCAAGAAGGCTAATGGCATATTAGGTTGCATTATGAGGAGCATTGCCAGCAGATCCAGAGATGTCATTATTCCCCTTTATTCGGCTCTGGTGAGGCCATATCTGAAGTATTGTGTCCAGTTCTGGGCCCCCCACTACAAAAGGGATGTGGACGCATTGGAGAGGGTCCAGTGGAGGGCAACCAAAATGATTAGGGGGATGGAGCATATGACTTATGAGGAGAGGCTGAGGGAGTTGGGTCTGTTAGTCTGAAGAAGCGAAGAGTGAGGGAGGATTTGATAGCAGCCTTCAACTTCCTGAAGGGAGGTTCCAAAGAGGATGGAGAGAGGCTGTTCTCAGTAGTGACAGATGGCAGAACAAGGAGCAATGGTCTCAAGTTGTGGTGGGAGAGGTCCAGGTTGGATATTAGGAAAAACTATTTCACTAGGAGGGTAGTGAAGCACTGGAATGGGTTACCTAGGGAAGTAGTGGAGTCTCCATCCCTAGAGGTGTTTAAGTCTTGGCTTGACAAAGCCCTGGCTGGGTTGATTTAGTTGGGATTGGACCTGCCTAGAGCAGGGGGCTGGACTTGATGACCTTCTGAGGTCTCTTCCAACTCTATGGTTTTATGATTCTATACATTCTTCTTTCGACAGAGGGATGTAAATTAGACACTTTGAAATTGCAAATGAAGCTGGGATTTGAATTTCCTGTGCTTCATTTGCATAACCGTGTCATGGCGCTCTTTCGAGAAAGCGCTATTTTGAAAGTGAAACTGCAGTCTAGGTCAGGTTTACAGGATCTTTCGAAAAAGGCTTCTATTTTCAAAAGAACCACATCTAGACTGTGGTTTCACTTTCAAAATAGTGCTTTTTTATGCAAATGAAGTGCAGGACATTCAAATCCCGGCTTCATTTGCAATTTCGAAGTGTCTAATTTACATCCCTTTGTCGAAAGAGGGATGTAGTTTAGACACACCCTAAACTGGCAAGGAGAATAAAATATCCCTTGCAGTATATGGAGCACAGCACACTGTTACTGAAAAACAGCTTTTTTCTCCTTTTTACCAGATATTTTCTCATTTTTATCATATAATTATAACATACATTTTTTGGAATATAAATATTGTACTTACGCTTCAGTGCACAGGGTGTATATCTATCAGAAGGGTAGCCGTATTAGTCTGAATCTGCAAAAACAACTAGATGTCCTGTGGCACCTTATAGACTAACAGATTTATTGGAGCATAAGCTTTTGTGAGCAAAGACCCATGAGGATGCATCTGACAAAGTGGGTCTTTGTCCATGAAAGCTTATTCTCCAATAAATCTGTTAATCTATAAGGTGCCACAGGACTTCTCAACATGTATATCTAGTAGCATAAACAAGTCATTGTATGAAATTATAGTTTGTACTACCCGTGCTGTTCATGTAGCATGTTGTAAAACCAGGCAAATATTTAGATGAGTTGATGTACCTCCTGGAAGGCCTCTGTGCCCCCCAAAGGTACATGTGCCCCTGGCTAAGGATCACTGTAGCCCTTCCTAATGTGAATACTAAAGCCATTCTTTCTCTTGAGAGTGCTGTGACTAAACTAGGGTGGAAGAGGGGGCGGAGAGAGAATAAGAGGTGCCCTTGGCTGGCTGCAGAGTCTGCAGCAGCTAAAGCAGGTATTTGCTGACATGGACCAGGGAAGCAAGAGTATAGCTTCTGGATGACTACCAGGACTCAGTTAAGATGGGACATACAGTTGAAGACAGGTGGCTGCTACTGGGCAGGGACTTGGAGTAGTGAGAGGGTCTGACTCTCCTCTCCATCCCTTGACTGTGCTCTGAGAGAAAGGAGATTACAGGCCCAGGAAAGACTCTCTTTGGACCTGTTACCTCCCACCCCAGATGGGGGCTGAACTGAGGCTGACTGAGCTGGAGAGCTGGGGTCAGATGACTAAAGAGCCGGCAAGGATCCTCCCAGGAGGAAGCTCTGGAGGTGCCACTTCATCCCAGAGCTGTAATCTTTGTGCATAAACTGTCCAGCCAGGGTACTAAGGCTACGTCTAGATAGCAGAGTTTTTCTGGGATACCTTCATCCTCTGGTATCCTAGAAAAACTCTGCCACATCCAGGGAACCCGTCTGCTTTTTCAAAATAGTTTCTGAAAAAGTGGGTGCGTTCTTTCAGCATCCCTGTATTACTCATTTTTATGAGGAATAAGGGATGTTCCAAAAGAGGAGGTTTTTCCCACATGTGGCCCCGTGTAGATGGCTGTGACAAGTTCGTGCCAGGGTGGGTTGAGAGGACCCTTGTGCTGGCCCCTCCCCTGACCAAGCACCAGTCTTGGGTAGTTCCCCCACCAGTAACTGCCCAGAACAGTCTCAGCAGTCCATAGACCCTTGCATGCAGGGAGGGTAGGACCCTAAGAAGCCCAGGACCCTACGAAGAGGAGCACCAGCGTCCTGCTCGGCCTGCGGACTGAGCTTCAACTCACCGGCCCCCAGGCTCCTTCACTGCCTTGTCCTGAGCTGCTTCCTCCCCTCCCACGCTGGCTCACGGAGCCACCCAATGCTCACCATACCCCCTGGCTCGGGGTGACGTTTCCCTTCCACGTCAGCTCATCCATGGTCCTCCCTCGGGGCGAACTCCCTTGCCCTTGCTCGATGCTCCTCCTTACCTCTGGGGCTTCTCTTTTCAAAGCCAGAGCCCATCTCAAAGGACGCCGGCACATGCGCTCTGCCACCCGCTGGCTTGGGGTTACTAGGCACCCCAGTGCAGGCGCGAGCGGCGGCTGCTGAGCACCCCCGGCTCAGCTGCATGCATGTCTCGGCACCGGCGTAGAACACTGGGATAGTGTGGGGTACGGGGTTCTCCCCTTCAGTACCTGCCACCTCGTCACAATGGGCCAAATGTCAGAAAAGCCCCTTTTGAAAAAACAAAGGGGAAAAGGTACGCAAATTGTGGTTCACAATTGGCGTATTTTTTTCTGAACTTCCCCTTCTTCCCCCACAGTGTAGACATAGCCTGAGAGAAGCCCTGTTGATCAGACTGAGGACTGGAGCCCAAGGACAGCTAAAGAGACATTGCCAATGGAAAGGTACCATGATAGTCCCACTTGGACTATTAAAGGACCGAGTTCACAGAAGACTGTAGGACATTTTAGACTTATACATCAGCATGGGTTGGTTGGTTTGCATATGGACTGTTTGTGAATCAGTCAGAGAGCTGAGTCACCAAAGACCTGCTTGACAAGAGCAGCTGCCAACAGGGGGTACCATGAGCCAAGAAGCTGAGAAAAAATTGCAGGCACACATATACACACACACAACCAGGGGGAGATTGTAAGAGGTGGGTGCCTCCATTTACAAGTACCTATTCCTGTTGATTTCAACAGAAGTACATACATTACACAGTTACAGGATCAAACCCTGTTGGACTTTTAGATGTCAGTGTTATTTCATTTTGTTCTTATTTCATATCAACAACCACTCATTTTAAATCATTATTGAAGAGAGTAACTGCATGAAGTTGTAGTTAATCTTTCATGCTCTAAAATAATGTACAAACTGAAACTTGAGGTAGTGCTTTTCATTATAAATTCAGAGAAAGCAGATACCTTGGGACTTCGAAAGGGGCCAAAATGAGTTATGCACCCGGCCCTCAATGATTTTCATCCCCTTTGAAATCTCAGTCCTGCATATTAATATTGCAGTTAGGAAACCTACTATCTACTAATGAATATCATTAGTGAATAAGTTTCTGGACATAATACCAATTTAATTATTAGAATACTACTAATAAAATATTTCTATGAAGAATCCTAATGTTGCCATTAAGCATTATATAGAACAGAGATAATTTTAATCTGAATCTATCCAAATTATATACCTTTTTACCATGATGGTGAAATCACATGCATTAATCCCTTCGCTTATGGTACTTCAATGATTCAGCCTGAAGAGGCTCAGTAGTGCAATTTAGGGTATGAAATCACCCCAAAGTATGTGATGAAACCAAATATCCATATGCAATGACCATTAATTTCAATGTGAATGCATGTATGTATCAGTATTTCAAGTGTAGTTGTAGGGCTCTGTATATAAATGTTCTCTATTTGTTCCCAGGTTTCGCTTCTGAAGTCAAAACCATCAAGAAGTATCACGCGCTCGAATTGGCTTTCACAATATTTCCTCCTGCTGGTTCAAAGCAGAACACTGTAGCTGTTTCAAAGTCAACCTGGGTGCAGCCCATAGTAGATGGAATTGATGGATATGGATATCTAGGTACAAATTTAAAAGCTATGTTGTGGTGGTGAGAGTGAGAGACCCCTTATGGAGGATCTCTGGGCACCTTGGTATAGAGCTATGTAGCTGCTGTTCTCTGAAGTGGAATGCTGGGAAGGGAAAAGAAGTAGAATGGGCATCTTAGATTTCTGATAGCATTGTGCTTAATGATTGGGGGGACAAAAGCACCTTATTGCTGTGATGATATCATTGCAAAGTCAATCGAAATAGGCTCTGAATGCCTCAGAGTAGAGTGGTCACTTTCCATGACAGCAGAGGAGTATGCTTGAGGCGCGATGTGACCCGCAGCTGGTGGCTTTGTTATGTGAATGCATTGGCTGCAAACCTTCGCAGGGGGAGAAGGAAGTGCAAAAACAAAAAGAGCAACTTTTTTACTCATTACAGAATGCAATAGTAGTTTCAGAGTAATTTTGCTGGTGCTCTGGATCTTCAGAAGGAGGACTCTTTCTGTACTCATCCCCTGTGAGTTTCCCTATAGAAAGCATTTGTAGTTTTGGCTCTGTGTGTGAGAATCCACAAGGCTAAAATTCCACATGGCTCACATCTGCTCATACTACATCATGCAGCAGCAACACAACTGTCTGTTGAAAATGGCATATTAGGACTGAATGTCTTGTCATTCTCTCCCCCACCCTTTCTGAAAAATTTCCCAAGCTTATTAATTAGACTATGAGCCAATTTCCAAGATTTGATCCAAAGTAGCAAGGATGCTGTACAGAAGAGTTGAAATCTAGAGCACAGGAAGATGAACACATGCAGCTGTATGGCTGAGCCTCTTACAATAAGGAATAAGGATCTTGTGCAAAAAGGGGTTCTTGCGCAAAAAGGAAATGTCCACACTGCTTGTTTTTGCACAAAAACCCCTTGCGCAAAAATGGCTTGACTAGATTATGCAAATGAAGCAGGATAAAATGCTAATCAGTGCTTCATTTGCATACTCTGCCGGCAAAAGCCAGCAATGTAGGCAAAGTCTAACAGTCACAAGCTTGTTGTTGAAAACCAATTGTGAGAAGATCCTTTTGAATCAGGAGATGCATAGCTGTTTCTTTCGCTAAACACATAAAATAGCACTGTTATGTAAATTGCTAGGTCAATTTACACCAACTGGGGATTGGGGCTTTTGCATGTATGTGTGGTTAGGATAATAAAACGGGCAGGCATCTATAGTATTTCACTGTTTGTATTGAAGTAGATTGGTAGATTTGTCTAGGCAATAGCTTCATGTTTAATATGTTTATTTAGATCTTCGATAGAACATTAGTGTGTTAAATTGAAATTATAATATAGATAAGAATGATACAGAAGACAAAAGTGGACCTTCAAATGAGATTATGTTGTATATGGTAAGGGCTACTTTTGGAAGCTTTTATAGTTTTTTCTAAGTGACCATCATATTGTATCTTTTTGACTTACAGTGGTTATTAAACTGGCTGACAAGAGAGATGCAGCAGTTGCCTTGAAAAGAGATTAGTCTATTAAAGGAGGACTTTCTATAGCTCAGTGATTCCTCTTCCTATAAACATTTTAGGAAAAATAGCCCTGGAAATTTATTGTGTATACTCATAAAAACTGGTACAGAATCCAGACATAACAACAGCTTTTTTCATTACTATTGATTTTGTTTCTGAGGCTTCTGAGATGTGTTGAACTTTCATCTGATAATTGAGTAGCAATGAATACACAGTTATCTGCTGATTTGCAGGAAGTAAAGTTTCATGTGATTTAAATAAATAGAAATGAACCTGTAAAATTATTTTCAGAGTACAATAGCTTTACTCATCTCTTTAATCAATATGGCATGTTTTGGGAGACTATTGCATAATGCTTTTTTCATTTATATTAACTGATATTGCTCCCACATTTCCTACTGGGTAATGTGTTAACATCTCTTTTTATTAAGAACAAGTGACCTTCACTGAATTTTTGAATTGGAAAGCGACAGAAAATACACAGTTCTACCTAAAATGTGTTATTTTCATAAAGTGACTTTTTCAGCTCAACGCATTTGCTATCTTGCATATTCAGAGTTATATCTGATCACTTTTCTGATTAAGGAGTCTGATAAATCCCCTGTATTCTCCCCTTATCTAGCTATGTTTTGATTTTAGAATTCTATCACTGGCATTGTGTGAGCCAGAAAATGAAGCTTAAGGCTTATCTTCTATATTGTTTGCAGAACTAGCAATAATTTGTATTAATTTTAATTAATAAAATCTTTACTTTTTAGTTGTGAACCAGGCAGATTTGATAAAGCAATCACTTGGATGCCATACATTTGGAATTAAGCAATTCCATTTTTACAATCAGTTTTTCAGTGTAGAGAGGTACTTAGGGTTAGAATTCTTTGAATGCTTAGTTTTCTGTCAAGGATCTGAGGAAGGCCATTTTGGTAGGGGGGAATAATCAATTATCTTGCTGGGACAAAGCAATACAATAACTTAACTAAAAACACTTTTAAACATTAGAAAAACTGATTATTTTTTCCCCCAAAAGTAATTACATTTCTCTCTAGATGAATAAACAGTGCACACATAATTTTCTATATGATCAAGATTTGAAAGCGATCTTTTTCTAAGAAAATTGCATTTGCTTTTCACAGAGCCAGAATGATTCTTTTATGTGAATAAAGGCAACTTGCGAGTGAGGGGATGGCTAACTAACAAGCAGTATTACTCATCTTCATCTTCATTTTCTTTTCTTTTTTTTTCTTGATCTTGGATGGGGAAGGAGGAGTGGGTTCATTCTCTTAAAGAGAATGGTTAGAGTTATTCCCTTATTTTAACCACATCATTTTCTCTCCTCTGTTGCTGAACCCACCATTTATTCTTTTCTTTTGGAATTTCATCAATACATTTTTACTAAATTCCATTATGTTTCTAGTATATACTACACAGTAGCAAAGTTCCCCAAGTCAGTGACAGAAGGTACACATGGAATTGGTTGATAGAATATCCTTACAATATTAAAGGGGAGACTGGGATGATTTCCCACCTTCTGATGGCATCCTCCTCCTCCACACCTCACTGAATTCTACTACTTTTCAGGGATTATTTCCCCCTATTCCCATGAAATAATTACAGAAGTGCAAAGTGTTTATCTTTGAGACCAAGAGCCTGATTTAATTTCTCACTGAAGTCAATGGAAAGACTTTGGATCAGAACACAGATGTGTGCTTTAATTAATATTCCATTAAAGACTTTACTCTGCAAGATCTTCTTCAAGCTTTCCTTCCACTTTCATGTTATACATGTTAAAACACTGTGCTCTGTTATGCACTTTAACTTTTTCCATGGAAAAATATACATAGTTCCAGCAAGTACATTGACTAAGGCCTTAGCTACACTACACTGGGGATCAACGCTGTAGACTTGATAAATCGATCTCCAAGAGTTCTCCTGTTGATGCTGGTACTCCACCAAGAAGAGAAGAGTAGCTGGTATCAAAATGAGAGCAGTCCCCATTATCCTTACCGCACACAAGATGATACAGTGAGTGTGTCAACTGTAGCTATTCTATTTGTGTAGCTGAAGTAGATTGATGGTACAGGTAAGTATAGACAAGGCATAAGATTGTTTGCTAGGAGGCATAGCCTGCTTGATTGTTCATTACATTGAGGAAATGGCTTTGATCCACTGGAAAAATAATTACATAGCTGCCAGTCTGTCACCTTCCTTCTCTGCAAGCACACATACCACTGCTACAAGGATTGTGTCACATGGAAAGGAAAATTGTAATAGGAGCCCCCTTATTCAGTGATTGTCAGAATGCTATTGTTCTATAGGGCTTTTGGAGAAAAGGATGCTTAACCTGATATGTTCCTGAGAAACACATCCACTACCCATGTTGACTAAGGTGAATTTTCTAATTAATAAACGTTTTGCTGAAAAATCCCAAACCAGCTGTGGACACACATTGCTGTAGAGTCAGACATAGCAAGGAAGTCAAAACCTCTTATGTATCCACTCTTACACGAAAGAACACAAGGCGAAAAGCAGGCAAATGTAGGCAGATGTCTAGCAAATCTGAGAAAGCACTGATTTAAGTTCAATCTGCAGCATGGAAAAGAAACACTTAGTGAAGAGAGAGCTTCTTTTCCCTTATCCTTATTATTACTTGGAAGTCACTTGCTGTCTATATTGCAGTGCTCTCATTAATGTTGCAGATCATAGCTCATTTATGAAATTGTGTTTCATGCCACTAGAGAGAGCACTTTACATCTTTGCACTATGACCTGAACTGATTATCAGCTGAACTCTAGAAAAGTTTGAAGATTTGGCTTTAATCTAAAAAGTCCTAAATATTTCAGGTCATGGCTGCTTGAGACATTTCCTCCTTCTCAATTTGGTTCCACAATAATTGTGATTTTCATTTGTGGTCAAATTAATTGTTTTCTTTTACTTCAGATCAGAAAAAATATGTACTTGTGGTCACTATTATGTATACATAGGGATTAAGTAATTTTTGACAGATTTCATCTCTACTTCTGTTTGCAGACTGTTCTAGAAAAAGGTATACTTGTCTTGAATTTTAACATATAAACTTTAATGCCAGAAAGGACAATTTTGATCTTCTAGCCTGACCGTCTGCACCCTGCAGGCCCCAGAACTTCACCCAGTCATTTCTGTAAGAGACCCACAACCTTTGGCTAATATAATGAGTTGTCAACGGTTCTTGAATATCTTAATATCTGAAATCCAAAATTTGAAATTTGAGCTATGTTTCATAGTTCTGACTATTTGGACTAAACTTCTTCCCATGCTCAACAACTTCTCCCCCCACACTCCAAGGGTATGTCTACACTATCACCCTAGTTCGAACTAGGGTGGTAATGTAGGCAAGCGGAGTTGCAAATGAAGCCCGGGATTTTAATTTCCCGGGCTTCATTTGCATAAAGCTGGGCACCGCCATTTTTAAATGTCCGCTAGTGCGGACTCTGTGCCTCGTGGCTACACGCGGCACGGACTAGGTAGTTCGGACTAGGCTTCCTAGTCCGAACTACCGTTACTCCTCATTTCACGGACTAGGAAGCCTAGTCCGAACTACCTAGTCCGTGCCGCGTGTAGCCACGAGGCACAGAGTCCGCACTAGCGGACATTTAAAAATGGCGGCGCCCGGCTTTATGCAAATGAAGCCCGGGAAATTCAAATCCCGGGCTTCATTTGCAACTCTGGTTGCCTACATTACCACCCTAGTTTGAACTAGGGTGGTAGTGTAGACATACCCCAAGAGCTTCAAAGTATATCAAATATCTGATTTGTGAGATTGAATCTCAGGGATGGAGGGAGAGGAGTAGGGAGCACTCGGAAGAGGTAGGGTGGCTGCAGAGCCCTGCAGCCAGGGGCCAGAAATGGAGTCTGGGAATTCATCCCAGGTGGCCACGGAGTGTGTCCCAGCTGTGGCGCTCCAGAACCATCCCACCTCTTTCCCCAAGCACCCTTCATCCCCTCTCTGTCAATGCCATGTCCTCTGTTGCCTATGGAGAGGAACCCTGCAGCCAACAGCAGCAGAAGGACCAGCATTGACCTCCCCTGGTCTGTCATATTTCCTGATTTGGGACAGGTTAGATCCCAGAGGTGCCAGGCCAGCCAAGTTCAAACTGTAGTAAATCCTAATTATGTAAAAGACCACATAAAGGACACATAACAAAATTATCAGACACAGATTAACACAATATGTTAAGGAAGAGTCAACACAGCTTGCATAAGGGATAATTATCTTACTAATCTATTAGAAATCTTTGAAGGAATCAACAAGCATGTGGACAAGAGTGAACTAGTCAATAGCTTACTTGGACTTTCAGCAAGCTTTTAGCAGGGTCCCACACCAACAGCTCTTAAGCAAAGTAAGCAGGCATGGGATAAGAGGGAGGTCCTTTCATGGATCAGTGATTGGTTACAAGATAAGTAACAAAAGATAGAAATAAATTATCAGTTCAGTGTGGACAGAGATAAATAGGGGACCTTCAAATGATGTCAGGGACAAATGCTGTTCAACCTAATCATAAATGATCTGGAAAAGGGAGTCGGATGACAAAGGTAGCTGATGTTATAAAATGAGGAAAAACAATAAATCCAAAGCTGATTGCAAAGAGCTACAAAGGAGTCTCACTATACTGGGTGACAAGGTAACAAAATGGCAAATGAAATTCAGTGTTGACAAGTGCAAAATAACATACTACTGAAAAAATAATTCCAATTATTAATATGTTGGGCTCTAAATTAGTTGTTACCACTCAAGAAAGAGATCTTTGTGGATAGTCTCTGAAAACATCCACTCAGTGTGCAACAGCTGTACAATTAGCCAAGTGATTAGGAACTATTTAGGAAAGAGAGAGATAATAAAACAGAAAATATTAAAATGCCACTGTATAAATTCATGGAATAATATACATTGTTCTGGTCACTCCATCTCAAAAAAAGTTATATTAAATATAGAAAAGGTACAGAGAAAGGCAACAAAATGATTAGTGGTAAGGAACAACTTCCATATAAGGAGAGTTTAAAAGGTAGGGCCTGTTCATCTTTAAAAAGAGATGAATAAGAAATAAGGAGATCTATAAAATCATAAATGGTATGGAGGAAGAAGAAGGAAGTTTTTGAAAAAATGAAACAAATTATCATTTCCCCTCTTCCTACTCCCCAATAACGTGGATTGGGAACTTGAATGCCAAAATTCAGCCTGATCAAATGTGTAAATTTGAATTACTTAAAGAGTTGTTAATGACAATCCAAGACAACTTAAAGCAGTACAACTGGCACTATTATAATGAATTCAGCCCTTATTTTTAGGGATTTAGTGTTTGGTTTGCAATAAAAAATGTTTGAAAGCAGAAAATACTTTTGCCAAGGCTTTCAATGCTTTGACCATGATTTGTATTCCTGCAGTTACATGCAGAGAACTGTGCCTTTAAGAAAATATTATTTGGAAAACAACCAGATGTCTGGAAAGGTAGTTTAAATATCTATCTTCAATAAATTGTCTACAGACTAAAATTTATACTCTGAACACTGTAATACATAGAATAAATCAAAATGTCCCATTAATTATATTTACGATGTGTCCTACTTGTTAAAAATGCTTGCAAATGACATGCTTTTGTCACAGACCTTGAACAATATATGCCATTTGAAATTTATGCTGAATAAGTAATTCATAAAAAAAGTTAAAATTAAAGCAGTTATGTGCTAGCAAAAACCATTGAGTGCACACAGGATTTACATGATCAGTCTCAAAACTATGGGCAACTTAGCGTTGTATTTCTTATGCACAAAGGAGCAGGTTAAGGACTGAGGGTAAACTTTTCAAAAGTGCCTAAGTCCCATTTTCTTCAGTTTGTAATAATGGTTGAACCTCTCTAAAGCAAGACTCTCTGGTCCAGCAGGACCACAGATGTTCCAGGACCAAAGTCCTGGTGGAGGGCTGGCATCAGGGAGCCCTGTGGGCTGGCAGGTCAGAAAGCTGCCAGCAGAGGTAGGAGCCTGGCTTTCAGCAGCAGGTCTACCCAGGCAGGCCTGCATGGCAGCAGGCCAGTGACAGGGATGGGAGGATGGCTGGGAGGCCAGCACATGGGGACTGGTGGTAGGGGGAACCAGAAATGACCTCCCATGATTTGGCAAAATCCCACATCTGGGACAGGTCAGGTCTTGAGGGTACCAAACCTCTAGTCTATATCTCACCAAAAATTAATGTGGATCTGACTCCCAAGAGTGATTCTAGGATATGGGAGACCTGACTAGAGCTGAGCAATTATTTGATTTGCTAAAATGAAAAACCAAAAAATGTAGTCTGGATTGAACAAAAGGTTTTGATTCTCATTTTAAATTGACATTTCCAATTCCCCCCCCCCTTTTTTTGCCATAACTATTAGCCAATGTAACTGGAATTCACAAATGACTTCAGTTGTCCAAAAATGCATTAACTGGTGAATTTGAAATTCACTGAAAAAATTTCACTCTGTTCTAGACTGGGTTCAATTGCACCATCTATGCATAATTAGGTTTACATGCCTAACTCACATTTAAATCAATGGGAAGTAGGTGGCTATACACTTTTGAAAATCCCATCTGAATCTTTAAGTACCTTTAAATTCTGACCCTAAGTGCCTCATTCCCTTTTGAAAATGGAACTTTATCTCCTAAGTCACTTAAACACTTTTTGGATGAGTTTTTCAGCCCTCATGTTCTCAGTCCATTTTATGTTCTTGTATTTCCTTTTTTCCTATATTCAGAACTGTAAATTTAAAAGAAAAAAACAAAGTCTTTGGGATTAGTCAAGTTAAATTATTTTATTTAAATATGTTTTTTCATATCTAATTAAAGAAATCTATAAAAATGTGTGGATTAAAAATATATTTAGCCCTAGCTTTAGTGGGCACAATTAGTCTTGAGTTCAATTAGCACAACAGACCATAATTGTCTCAGTGCAATTACGTACAAATTGAATACTTAAACTATGGGATTCCCACAACAGAGAGAAACCTTTTGAAGATTCTGTTGGGACCAGAGTTGGCTGAAATTACAAATATCCTGTACATGGGAAATTTAGACATTTCCAAATATCGGTCTGATCCAATTCAGACTGAATCCAATTTTTGTAGACATTTCTTATGGACTGGAGATTCTGACAAGTTTTATTTAGGAAACTTCAACATACCAAAATGGCAGAGTTGACAGCCTAAACTTTATGAACCACAGCTTGCTTGGGGGGTTTCAGATATTCCAAGCTGCCAGGCTTCTGGTTCTTCAGCAGGGATCTCAGAAACCCTCAAACTCCCCGGGGGAGCCCAAGAGGTGTTCACACAGTGTTTTAGAACAAGCCTCCTAGATTGGGTTGACAGGGATAGTGGGACTTGTACTATCTAAAAATATCTATAGGATTATGACTTTGAAATTTTTGCTCAGTCTGGAGTTTGGACACTGAAGCCTGGGGATGGGGATAGGATACTCACTCCAAATTACTGTATTGATATTGCCTCAGACTTCCTGTACCCCTACAAGTAATTTCATGCTTGACAAACCAACAAAATTATCTTGGAAATTACATAAGTCTGATACAGGTAAGTACAAAGGTCCATCCACCCAGATGAGATTGCAATATTGGGGTCATAAAGATATTCAGAATGGCAGATCCAAGCAATTCAGCTAGAGATTTAACACAAAAGTTTATGCATTTTAATACATACATCCTTGGACACACTGTCTTGGTGCCCTAGTGATTGTACTTCTTTATAATTTTAACAGATGCAGGATTAAGATTTTTTTTCTAGGACAATTCTTTCTTGACTAATAAATGAGAAGAACAGCTTTATGCTAGCAGTCAAGAAACTCAATAATGTCAAATCTGTGATTCATCCTTGTAGTCCTTTGAATATGTGAAAGCAACTGACAAAATACATTTCTAAAAACATGCCAGTGCATCAAGTTTTAGGAAACTCTACATGCCTTAAACTTTATTTTATTGTTCTTTGAAACACACTTTCTATTATTAATTATTCATTATGTATTATTTTATTTTATTTTAATTATTTTATTAATTTTATTTTACTATATATTGCTTACATTCAGCTTGTCAAATTTGACTAGATATCATGGTTGTTTTCCCAATTTTGTTTATACTGGCATTTCTCTAACATTTAAGAAAAACAACAAAAACAAAAATGCTAAAAATATATTTTGATAACATGATTGTCACAGACATGAGCCAAGCCAGCCAGTGTGAGTGCCTACCTCAGGGATCTTAGAGACCCTAAATTTGTGGTATGTTCTATAATTAGATTTCACCCACCAATAACACAGAAATGCTAAAGGAGTAGGTGTAGGAGATTTCCATACATGGATTCAGAACTTTAGTGCAAACATATTCAAAAGTAATAAAGCAAAAATTATATATTTCCTAATAACATAGGATATATACATTACCAGTAAGTTTAATGCATACAACAACTTAGAAGCATTTCATAAAGTCTAAACACTAAATACATTATTATAAGTCTAATACTTTTTTTTTTAACAAAACTAATACTGGTGAGCTGGTTTGGTTCCCAGCTGTGAGTTTGTCAGTTATCTTATGCTAATTGCTTGGCCATAGGTGGCTCTTGGTTTAACAGCATCATAATAACAATTTGTCTTTCCTTTAAAATCAATAGGAGTTAAATGTCTAAGCAATTAAAAATCCTACTGCCAGCATCTTTAGGTGCCTACAGACTTTGAAAATTGCTCCCAAGCACTTTTGAAAATGTTACCCTACATCTCTAATTTTACCATGCTGCAACTTTGGGACTCTTTATTGGAATAAAATCAAAGAGTGAATCATGACTACTACTTCCTGCACTACGTTTATTTTTATTGATCATCTTATGTACCAAATATGCCCTATCTGATTTAAATTGTGAAATCTGAAGATAAAAGGTCTGAAGTAGAATTGGAGTTGGTTTTGAACCCTCTATGCTATTCCAGGTCTTCTTCAATGCTTCTGCCATTTAAAGTTCCCAATTATTCTACTTTGTCTAGGCCAGGGGTGGGCAATAAGCATCTTGTGGGCTGGACATGGTTTGTCAGTTTCTGGTGAGCTGCTGGATGTTTTATTTTCCTATATGTCCACAGGTATGGGCACTTGCAGCTTCCATTGGCCATGGATTACTGTTCCCATCCAATGTGGACTTCAGGCAGTGGTGGCTTATTGTGCACCACTGTTGTAAGCTCTCTTCCTCCTCTTTGAGTACCTGAAAGTGTTTTTAAAAGCAAGGAGAGTGCAATTACTACACTCTCTGCAGATTTAGGATGGATGAATCTGGAGGATTCTAGCTTGCTGCAGATCAGTAAAACCTGAGTCTCCCATATAGAGGTCTCCATGGGACAGAGTTGAACAGTCATTCTGCTTTAGTGAACACACATCCTTTCCATACATGGATCTCAGTGTTTCTTAAACTTTTTAAGACCAAGGAACACCAAACAATATTTTTTTTTATGAGGAACCCCATGGATTTTTTGTTGGGGGGGGGGGAAAGGTGGGGGGGAAAAGGGTCAGGGAGGAAGTTATTGAGCAAAAAAAAAAATTGCCTGCCCCTTTAAGGGAAGCCATTTTGAATTATGTTGTTCTCTGCGGCACACCAGTGTACAACAGAACACAGTTTAAGGAGACTTCGCTTCTGCAGTAGGATGTATATCCATCATGATCCTGAGCATTAAAAATCCAACCGTGCTCTACATTTCTGCAATCACATTAAAAGTAGAATGGATAAGAATATTTCAAATTATCTTCTTCTTTTATTTCCAATATTCCATCTACTATATGGTTTAGGTGATGAGAGTTCTACTTCAGAGACAGCAGATTTTCCTTGATGATGTTCTGGGAACTTCTTCAAATAGCTGTTTGCCTTAACCAAAAAAAAAAAAAAAAAAAAATTACTGTAGCCTTTTGCTGCTGCTACCAACAAGGGGACATAACTTCTGTAATTTTCTTAGTAGCTATTTCTCCTGCTGAGTTTTTTTAATAATCAGTATTTCAATGGGAACCAAAAAAGTTTATATTTAAATATTACTAGCTGGCATTGTGTTTGCATCAAAGAAGATTCTTCTTAAACCCTGGTACTCCAGGTGGAACATAGGTCATCTACAAGTCTCCTCCACTTCACTCTGTCTTGAGACAAAACTTCTAGCTGACTCCAGGAGTACCCCAGTTGTTGTCCTTCAATCTCAGTAGATCAAAGAAGATTGATACAGCTATAAAGCATTTAGGGGCAAAATGTAACACATTCCTTATTTATACCACACTTGATGTCAATGGGAGTTTTGAACGTAAGTGGAGTTGGATTGTTTCCTTAGGAACCATCATATCCAATCAAGTATCCATACTGAACATAAGACTACCCATTACACTTCATGTGTCTTCTATACACAGAAGTTGGCTAAGAACCCATTATGGGCAGAAGATTTCTTGTGGCAGAAACTACTCACATATTTTAACAAAATAACAATGAAAGAAAAAAATATTTGATCGTGTAATAAGGCATACTGAAATAATAGAAAGGTTGTCTGACCAGGACTAGGGCAAGTTTTATGGCAGTAAAGCTACTCACCAAAAAATGGAGTTTCATTCAAATCAAAACCATAGTTGATGGAGTTATGGATTCTGCCACACCTGCTGACTTGAAGTGGTTTCCATTAAATGCAGTGCTTATAGTTTGGCTTGATGACTCTCAATACCCATACTTTACCAATTTTTCATCTTTGTGACCAAAACTATTCACAAATTTCACACAGTTTCAGCCATTTATATGGCTGGAGGAGGACAAGGAAGTGGTAGTTGGTGTCACTCTCCCTTTATCCCTGTGGTTAAGGCTCTCACTTGGAATAAAGGAGACACAGGTTTGAATCTGTTCTTGATTTGGAATACTACTGTAAACATGTACACCCAATAGCAGACACTGTTTGTGGAGTGAATGGTAGAATATCCCTTATCTTGAACATAATAATTCAGCTTAAGTGATTGGCTTTTAAAGCTGGCAGTCAATAACTGATGTGTGACTACAGTAACCTCCGTCAAATGCCCAGAGTGCAGATGTACCTAACCATACGAGCAGCAATGTTGCCTGGTAGTTTCAATAGTGACAATATCAAAGTCATCCATGGAAGAGGTAGAATTATACTATAAATTGAAATTGAGAAGTGTAAAATAGGAATGACTGCTCTTCACATCTAAATGTATGCTCTGAAGTAATATATATTTGAAGACCAATTCGCTTTGTTGTAAGGACATCAAAGAATGTTATAGGGACATTAAAGATTACATCTACACTACAAGCTGGGCATGTGATTTCCAGTTTGTGTATAAATACTTGCGCTAGTTCATATCAGAGCTAGTGTGCTAAAAATAGTACAGCTGTCATAGAAAGGTCAGTGGCAACACGGGCTAGCCACCTGAGCTTTGGAGTACATTCAGCTAGATTGTGCTGCTGATGCTTGTGCTACTATAGCTATGCTGCTGTTTTTAGCATGCTAGTTCAGATGAGAGGTAGTATGAGTACATGTGTGCGAACTGGGAATCACACCGCTAGTTCAGAGTATAGCCATAGCCAAAGTGGCAGTTGCAGAAATA
Source organism: Pelodiscus sinensis (assembly GCF_052426305.1). Taxonomy (NCBI): domain Eukaryota; kingdom Metazoa; phylum Chordata; order Testudines; family Trionychidae; genus Pelodiscus; species Pelodiscus sinensis. Next base: position 82,788,157 of record NC_143055.1, read on the forward strand.
AATGATGTAGTTGTTGCTAAGCAAAAGCATCAATACTAAGGAGATTTTTCTCAGTGAGGACCTTTCAGAATATTTCATTCAAGGGATACATAAAGTTGTACTTGTGACAGCTAGTGCTTACTGTGGTACCATATAGTGGTTATATACCTAGTTATATACTACTTTTGCCTATCTCATGCATCCCCTGTGGTGATGATTACTGCACAGTGGCTGTCTCCTTTCCAATAGAAAAAGACTCAGCCTGCTGGTGAGGTCACCAGCTGAGTCTGCTGCCCCCCTTCTCATAGACTCATAGACTTTAAGGTCACAAGGGACCATTATGATCATCTAGTCTGATCCCTGCACTTGTTAATTCTCAAGGATTAACAGAATCTACTGTATAAAAATCCAATATAAGAGAGTCTGCAGCCCACATCTCTGTGGGCTGAATGCTCTTTCCTTGAGGTTTAAAGTGCTACATGTCTCCTTATCTTGTCCCTCCCCTAAGCCTGTAATTGCTACCACTTGCACTCTTTCTCCACAGGCAGGACTCTAACTGAACCCTTATTCAAGAGAGTCCAAGACCCATTGTACCTACTTTCCTATTTGACCCCCTTCTTTCTTTTTCTTTTCTTGCCATTTTAGGCATATCAGTATCAGCATGTGAAGCTATGACCTATTTCACTACCTACCACAGTTTTTGCATAATCAAAATCTGTATCCTCTCACCTTGTCTTGGAACCTTACAAAAACACAGTCATGCTTTATTTTTAATCCCACCCCACTTTCCTGGCATTTCACTAGTCCTTTCAGACTATGTTCTTTCTTCTTGAGACATCTCAATTTGACACAAATAATCTTTCTGTCTATAAAAACAATGAGTCTGGTGGCACTTTAAAGACTAAAAAAATTATTATTGTATAAGCTTTTGTGAGCAGCAACTCACTTCCTGAAATGCAAAAGAGAAGAGAAAAGGAAAGGAAAAAAAGGAAGGAATACAGAGTTGGGAGAGTGGCAGCAGTGCTAATTAAATCAGAGTGGACGTGGCTCATTAACAGTGATGGCAAAGGGAAAGTACCTTACCTATTGTAATGGGAGAATGACTACATGTGTCTATTTAAGCCCTGCATTGCCATAGCAGATGCTGAACTGTTCCCTTAATTTTGCACATTTTGCATAACCCAGCTTTGTATGTATTAGATACAAATAACCATTCATCCCACAGTGACTTCTTAGCACTCTATAGCTATTTCACTTCTTCTGTCATAATGGTGTAGTATAATATTGCCAACACATAACACAGAACCTTCATCCTTTATTCTCTCTGGTCCATATATCTTGCCATTTTTTCTTAAGTTCTCTCTCAATCAAAATTTTCCAGTTATGGGTATTCAAAGGAATGTTTATGTCAACCTAATTTTAAGGCATTTTTGCTGCATTATCTGCCATTTCATAGCCAAATATTCTAGTGTGCGAAAAACCACACTATTACTAGACTCATACCTAATTGTACTGTCTTTGTAGTTATCAACAATATTTAATGGCTATTCCTACTTTCTGGTTTTCCCTTTCTGATCTTATTATAACTGATAAAGAGTCAGAGAGGATAGCAGCTGTAGCCGGGTGTACTCCATTACCCAGGTCTGTGCCAACAATGTGCCCACCAACTGAGCCATCATAATAGTCACAAAATTGGATAGTTTCAATTATCTTTTAGTTCCAAATTCAGGGTTACAAAAGACCATTACCAATCTACCCATGCTGTCGTTATTTGATCTGTCTGTATAGATACAGTAAATGGGGTCAGCATTGCCATATATGAACACACATTTTTATTCATCATATTTGATAATGCTGCTGTTCTCTTTATTTTATTGTATAATTCCAGTCCACAACTGGTGAGACAACCATTCAGCTATAGTTCTATTTCCCATTACTTACAATTTTAATTCTTCCATTTAATTAAACTCTTCCTCCTTCCCCCTCTTGCCCCCACCTTGTTAGCATGTGGGATTTGGTGGCATTGAGTTACATCTTGTCTATTTAATTCTCAACAGTACTCATATATTTGTGCAGTACTCTTATTTTTACTGTTAACCTTAGCCCATTAGTCTTAGCCTAAAAGACTAAAACTAGTATTTTCATCCTTAAATTTATAGGCATTTCTCTGAGAGCTGCGTGCATCACACACCATGGTGTTATAATGTTTGCAGCACATGTGATTTGAAAAGGCTGGGTTTGAATTGGTTCTAATTGTTTAAATGTTGATTTAGAGGCCAAACTGAAGCCGTGGTATCCATGATCTATATCTGGTCTTAAGTGTTATATACAGTGTCATCAGTATGTTCTCATCTTTTACCTCAGTTGTTCCCAGAAATTATTTTAAGAAGATTCTTAGTATCTTTATATTTAGTCTTGATGTGACCTTTCCAAGTTACAGTAGTTTGTTAGTAAACATAACTCCAGAAAATATAAAATTATGTACTACCTGAATTGTCTCTGCAGTCCCATATGTTCTATTCCAACCCCATCTTTCATTTTGTGAAAATTGTTCTATTTTGTTTTATGAACTGAGAACTTAAATCTCCAAGAATCTTCCTATTTCAACTCCCCCTGAGTACCTCATTGGTTTTTCTAATCTATGTTTGACCCCCTATAACACAGTCATCTGCAAATAGGGTAATACCCATTCCTGCCCATACACTCTTTGGATAATTAATTATGATATTAAACAATGTAGTACTGATAATAGTCCCTGTTGGGCATCATTAGTAATTTATAAATATTCAACAAAGTACAGGTTGAAACTCTCTAAACCAGGACTTGATTACTTACCACCTACTTGTTTTTTAGATGTTTGAAAATTGGGATTCTTTCGGGGTTTTCTTTCAACATTACCTTGGCTTTGATATATAATTAGTATAGAAAATGCAGCTCTCATTCCATCATTTTTGTAATTTCCCATCTGCATTTACTTGCTATATTTCTTGTTGCAATTACAGATCTAAACATAAAAAGATTCCATCCACCAAATTAAAGTAGTGCTTACAAATTTCATACTGTGCATGTCAATGAATGGTTCCAGGTGTTTGCCATTATCAACTTTCTGCTTCACCATAATTTATTATGGCTATTAAGGTCTCCACAAATAATGTGCAGGCCTTTGCTACCCTTCACTAACCTTCCAATTCTAGATTGTCTAGTTTTTTTACCTGTGTTAGAAACATTATAAATTCATATAAAGATGTTGTTATTCTCTATTTTGACATAAGACCTTCTTTTATAGAGACCCTCCTCTGGTTATTGCCTTCTGTGACAGATCGGGCCATGTCTGGGCACAGCTGAGGGCGTCCGCTCAGGGCGAATTGCTCAAATCCGGGACTCCTTACAGCCCCCATCCGGGGCTCCTTACAGCCCCCAGACTGGTGACCTCTCTGAACAGGCCACAAACCAGTCCCACAGAGCACTTCAGCTGCCTACCTCAAGCCTCACGAGCAAAACCCCTCCGATACCCCAGCAATATCTCTGCCTCAGATGGCCCCGGGCCTCATACACAGGTGGGGGGTCCTAGCACCCAATCCCACCTACCCCGAACAAGTTCTGTCCGGTTCCAAGAAACCAGCCACAGATCCCTGGTCAATTTACCCACAAATCACGCTGGGCCAATCTTTTAGCATCTAACATCTAAAGGTTTATTATTACAATAAAGAAAAGCATGAGAGTAAGGTTGTTAAGGAATAGTACATTACATGCACCGAATCTCCCAGGTCTCGATGCAGGCTCTAGCAGAGATGTTACAGCTGCTGGCTTAAAAGTCCTTGATGCACATCCTAGAACCATTTCAACCAGAAAGAACACTGTCTGAATGACCTGCTAACCTGGATCCTACTTCAGAAGACATTCAAATCTGCACTTGAAAGGGAATCCTCTGAACTGGCATTCATGCTAAAATTTGACACTCTCCGCAGGGGAATTAACAAAGACTCCAACTATCTTACCCATTACAAAGATAGCTTCCCCAATTATCACCTCTAATACTATTAACTCACAGACATTTCCCCTTCCCCACCTCTAATATCATTAACTCACTGGCATTCACCTTCCTTCCCCACCCCCCACATACCCCTTCTGTTCTGTAATGTGATTTGTCCTTTTCATGTGTGTTCATTTTTTTAAAATTGTATCCTTTGGTATATATGGTTGTGACTATTTTCTTCCATTATTTGATCTGAGGAAGTGGGTCTGGCCCACGAAAGCTCATCATCTAATAAACCATCTTGTTAGTCTTTAAAGTGCTACATAGTCCTGTATTTTGTTTCATCCTAGAACCAGGATGGGTTCACAGGTCTTTCCGGCTCTTCGATCCCTGTATCCTCTGGGATGAAGTGCTGAGCTGAGAACAAGATGGCGTCGACCACATGGCCTATTTATCCCTCCTTCCTGGTCCCTTCTTGGCTGTAGCAGGTCACCTGGCCAGAGGCCAATCTCTGTGTTCCCTGCTGGCAGCTCTCAGGTGACAGCCTCCATTCTTTAGGTGTGTCCTTGGACCATTGAGAGCCGTTGTCCCACAGGGCCTCGCTAATTAGCATGTCCACAGGCTTGGCCCTGCCCAATGCTCAACCACATGCAAGGAAATATTCAGTATCCACACAAGTACATGCTAATAATTACACACACAGACATTATACAAACACATGAACAGCGTACATAGGATTATCAGACAGTAAGCTTCTATTCAATACCTCATATGGCCCCCTTCTATACCATTTTTGGGGCTAACACCCCCACCTATGGGTACATCAGTGATCTGGCTGCTCCCCTCAAGATCCAGTAACGTGACACCTTCCTTCGGAGCTGACTGACTCTTTCAAGTTCCTTCTCAATTAGGCTCTGCCACATGGAACCAGAACTGCTCCTGAACCCCTTCTTTTCCAGTGTGGAGGTCTATTGCACCATCACAAGTTCTGAGTTGTCCAGGCCTTGATGGTGCCTCCATTTGGACTGGTGGAGTTGATGCGTTATTAGCAGAAATGTAAAAAGCTATTCATTTGCAGTTATTTTTATTGCTACATGCAGGCTCTGGGTCTATCTGAATCATAGACCAATAAATAAAGTACTAAATACGTTATGAAATAAGTATTAGACTTCTGAGAAGTTTTTGATCGAGGATTAAGGGAACAGCTATTTCACTCGTTGTTGAGCCTTATTACTGAGTATAATATGTTTCCTTGAGTGGTCTCACGTAGTTATGGTTGCCAGAAGTCCAGTTTTGAACCAGACAGTCCAGTATTTGAGCTTTCTGTCTGGGAAACAAATTGAGAAAATACCAGACATATAAATGTCTGGTATTTTCTAATTAAGTTTTATTATTATCATGAGTATCAGTACGTAGTTGCGTACTGCCTGGCTGGTAGACGTGCTGACACTGCGTTAGCGTGTCTGCCAGCCAGAGAGTACGTAACTACACAGGGTGGGATGGAATCCCGGGGGCCGGACTCACTAGTGCGCCCTACTGAGACCGTTCGTGGGATGGGCAGCACTCCGGGATCTGCGTGCACCTGGGCCAGCCCCACTCCCCGCCAGCCGGTTCCCCCCCTTGCTCTGCCCCCGCCCAGCTCCTTTCTCCCCTCCCCCAGCCAACCCCACTCCTCCCAACACCCTCCCGGCCAGCCCTGATCCCGCTGGCTGGTTTACCCCCCCCCCCCAGCCAGCCCCTCTTCCCCCAATCCTCTCCTGACCAGCCCTGCTTCCTGCCAGCTGCCCCCACCCCCATCTGAGATCAAGCGTGTCTGGTATTTTTTTGAAATCATCTGATAACCCTACACGTAGTTACCATATCTGCAAAAGTACATCTAGTCTTGAATAACATGCTGCAGTTACTCACAGAATGGTAAAATTTCATCACTTGCTAATCTTCACTAGTAATTCTGTTTGCGTAAAAAAACATAATTTTCCATTGGTTACCCTATAATGTCCTATTGGCAGCTCCACAACACTGCAATTCTGTACCAGGTGGGGTTTTTTTCCTTCCAGAAAACTTGAATATGATGTCTGGAAGTAGATGTTATTCTCCAGACTCAGTGAGGGTCAGTCTTCTAATTGAATAGGAGCCATAAATAGCTTCCAGGAGACAGTCCAGCCAGTCAGTGGGGGAAAAAAATGTTCTGACCACACCGTCCTCTTCTAAGTGGCCAGTGGGAAACAGTCATTTCTATAATGGTGGTCCAAAATAATTTCTGAACTCATTTTAGAGCAAAGAAACTGTGTTTCAAGTTTCCTTTTCTTTTTAGGAAGTCATGCCTATGTTTAACATGTTCTAACTCCAACTGATTTATCCATTGTTAACAATTAAAAATTAAAATTATACAGAGCTCTTAAATGCATGAGACTATGTACAGAAATCTTTAGAACTAGTCTGACCTCTAATGTTTTTTCCAGACTTGGGAACTAGCCTAAATCAATATGTAATTCTCTTCTTCCAGAAACCCATTTGTGTTTACTGGCATCTTGGGGTTGATCCAGTCTGACTCCTAGATGCAGCTTCTCAAGGGATGCATGCTTTTTATCAAGGTTCCTGTAGTCCAGCTGTGATTTTTATGGACAGGTCACTTTCCCGCCTACTCTTTGTTACTAAGTTTCTCTGTAGAAGTTTTGCAGCGCTTGTTTCTTTTGTCTTCCTTTTGACCCACTATCATCCTTCAGCTTTCTGTTACAGCTGCTAACTGGGAGATACCCCTTTGTTCCTCTTATTGTTTTTACCCCCCAATAGAAGAACCAGGGTTTTGAAAACAATAATTTTCATTTAAGATGTAATAATCTCAGGGTCCACTTGTGGTTTTGCTTCAGCCAACCCTGTTCTTGCTCCCCATCACTACTGGTTACCTCATCTTCCATAACTTAACATAGGCATTTTATAGCAGGGTAGCATGAGAAAGAGGAAAAGGAAAAGTCTGTTTTAAATGCAAGTCCTTTTAATGTTCAGTTTTGGATCACAGCACAAAAATGCCCCATTCATTCATTGCCACTTATGCTTTGCATATCAACAAAAGAGACTTAATACTGAAGTTAGATATTCAAGTAGTCACTCTAGCCATACTTAAAAGCACAAGTGAGAGTAGGGTGATTGTATTTGTGAAATAGAAAATCAGGAAACATACTTAATATTTTCATGTGAGGCAGGATGAGTGGAGAAAATAGACTATTTGGGCAGCTGAGGAGAATCTTGTAGAGGGCATTTACAAATTTGATGCAGAAGGTGTTTTGTAGTGGGACTGGTTTGTACTGCACATATGCTTAAATGCATTACTGATATTTTGTGATATCAAGCCAGATTCTGCTGGGGCTCGTTGGATGACTGTACAGAAGGGGCATTCAAGTGGTAGCTTAGACTCATGGAACTGTGGCAGAGGGCATGCTGAGATGCATGGCTAAGCAGGTGCCATGGTCATTCGTCTTATATAAAGGATGCAGATTGCATGGAAGTAGCTCTTCAATCCTTCCAAGGCATGTGGGAGGGATTGCTCTCCCCTTTTGCCCATTCACAGGTGTCTAGTACTTATCAGCTCCCTTGGGGTGAATGCAGACCTGAGGATTTTGGCCTTGAAGTGCAAAGTGTACCTGTGTGAAAGGTATTATACATTTTTTGTTAATTTGTTCTAATTTTCAATTCTCTGAAATTCGTGATATTGAATATGCCGCTAAATGTGTTAAAAGGACTCAGTATACCTTAGGACCTCCGTTTTCAAAGGTGGCTAATAAGTTGGGTGCCCAACTTGAGATCTCATTCCAGTTATTAATAATTTTGTGTGCTAAAAATCTTGGAGACCAACTCTGTACAAAGCAAGCATGCATATGTGAAGCGCATATTTCAAGCTCAGTCTTGTGAACCTTTTTAATTTTGGTTCTTAAAGACAGGAAATCAGAGCATTAGATTATATTATGGAGTACTGTGTTCAGTTTTTAGATCGATGCTGGTTTTGAGTGATATGAACTATGATTTTTGAATAACTGGTCAAATTGATGTGTTTGACAATTGGTTTGTGTACAGAAAGGATTTGAGGGGGCAGATCATAGACTTTGTGTGCCAAGTTTCAGACCTGAGAGAGAAATTTATTGCCAAGTTAAGAACTCCTGATAAACAGGACTTAAAATAGAAATGATGAAACAACCCTAACAATAGCATTGTGAATGGCGACATTGTCATTCTGAATGGAGATCAGCTTGAATCAAATTGAATAACAATGCTCTTTTTCTTCATTAAGGCCATTAAAATCTGTAAGGCTATGAGACCTGGGTAGACATAAAGGTTTTAAAAAGCAATGAAGAGAGACTAATGTTCATTGCTGTGTACTTACTGAGAGTCCAATTAACGAAAAGTTTGTGCTAATGTATTCTCACTGAAAATCAAGTAGAATAGCATACGTTTCTGTTATTGTGCTATGCAAAAAGGAAACATGAAATTCTTCTCAATCTCTTCATATAAATATTAATCTAGATTCACTTTAGAGTTACAGAATTATTTTAATAATTAAGGGGTAGATGAGTGTTATTTGTGCATAGCATCAAAATTTAAGGAATGATCAGGATTCTGTCACTGTGCATTGCTACACTGTTTCAGATGAGCATCTTTGATAGTATTGCAGTTTGCTATTGTCTTTTGAAAGTGCTAATTTTAGTATAAAATGTGGTAAGAATTATTTAAAAACTTAATTGCATGCTCTCTTTTTTTGGCAATAGCATTTGTCTCTGAAATTTGTCTTTTTAGAGTGCTTTATGTAGTTGCGCTTAATACCCTGTAATTTAATAATTGGGGTGGGAGGCTGTGCAGAATATGGAATTGTAAAGAATTTGCATACTCTTTTGATATGGCAGGCTATGATATGCACAGACCTCTTTCTCTATATTGATCTTGAAAATCCGTTTTGGTGGGGGTAGACTGGGCTCAGCCAGAGCACAGAATGGTCAGGAGACAAGGGGTCTGTATGGGGCTGCTGTTAGCTCTCTTGGCCGCATGATGGTTTGTGAAAGGAATCCAGTAGCAGAGAGAAGATTTATATATTATGGTTGAGATTTGACTCTCTCCTACACAAGATTTAAGGCACATGTAAATTTTAGAATTGCTCTTCCTTTGTCTTCTTTCCTGGCTTTTCTTGCCTTGACCACTATTCTCTCTTGCAAGTGGCCCAATAGCAATATGGATATTTTGCAGAAAGACTAAAAGAAGATGATGGTGGTAAAGGAACACTGAGCAAAATTATCATTTTGTTTCATGAGACCCCTGCGTTGTTTCCACAGGTTTTTCCCTCAGCACTGTTCAGTGGAATAGAGGGAAAATAGAGGCAATTCAGCAGAAAAACATTAATTAGAGTTCGAGGTAGCAGTTGTGTTAGAAAAGTTGTGCATTCATTTTCATACATAAGGATTGCATTTTCAGGTGCTAGCAAGCGTGCCTAGCACATGGGCATTCTTTTGTGACTTTAACTCTTAGGCTATGTCTACACTGGCCCCTTTTCCGAAAGGGGCATTCTAATTTTAAACTTCAGAATAGGGAAATCCGTGGGGGATTTAAATATCCCCCGCGGGATTTAAATAAAGATGTCCGCCGCTTTTTTCCGGCTTCAGTAAAATTTCAATAAATTTTGTTTTCGCTTATTTTTATATTGGAGTGGAAACATGGGGGCATTATACTGCTTATAAAGATATAGTCTGTGACTTTACAAATTTATGTTTTAATTGAACTTTGATTTCTTGATGGATAAGAGAAATGTAGAAGATAGAGAAGTGGATGATAGAGTCTGTAACAACCCTTTTGTGTTGACTACCCTACTTTGTACATAAGAACAGCTGTACTGGGTCAGACCAAAGGTCCATCTAGCCCAGTAGCCTGTCTGCCAACAATGGCCAGCACCAGGTATCCTAAAGAGGGTGGACTGAAGACAATAATCAGCGATTTGTCTCCTGCCATCCTTCTCCAGCCTCTGACAAACAGAGGCCAGGGACACCATTTCTATCCCCTGGCTAATAGCCTTTTATGGACCTAATCTCCATGAAATTATCTAACTTCTCTTTAAACTCTGTTATAGTCTTAGCCTTCACAGCCTCCTCTGGCAAGAAGTTCCACAGGATGACTACACGCTGTGTGAGGAAGAACTTTCTTTTATTAGTTCTAGACCTGCTACCCAGCAATTTCATTTGGTGTCCTCTAGTTCTTCTATTATGGGAACTAATAAATAACTTCCCTTTATCTGCCCTCTCCACACCACTCATGATTTTATATACCTCTATCATATCCCCCCTCAGTCTCCTCTTTTCTAAACTGAAAAGTCCCAGTTGCTGGGACTCGTTCCAAACTCCTAATCATTTTAGTTGCCCTTTTCTGAACCCTTTCCAAGGCCAAAATATATTTTTTGAGGTGAAGAAAGAACCTTCTCCTTGGAAGTATTTTCTCCATGTTCAGAAACAAAATAAAAGAGGAGACAGTAACCTTGTTGGGCAGATTTTCAAAGATGCTGAATTTCAAACCACTAATGAAATAAATGAGAATAAATAAATGGGATCATCTTCCAGGTGGGGTGTACTTTCCCATGTAGTGGTATTTAGACCACAGACAGAGAGAAAAAATGAGTGTGCTCTAAGGCTGGCTTTTAGCTCAGGCTGTAGAGGCTCATGTACTAAGCGCCAGAGGTCCCAGGTTCCGTTCCATCTGTTGGCGATACAAATCGATGTTCATTACTTATGAAAATCATGCCCTAATATTTTGACATAAGTCTATGGAAAGAGCTTTCAAACCTGCTTCATGCTGTAGGCTGTTCACAATGATAGTAGATATTGTTTATTCTCAAAGGGTATTGGCTCTGCGAGCTCTGGTTGCCCTCACTCAGGATACCACAACATTCTGCAACATGGAGCCAGAGCTGCCTCTGGGCACTCTGGTGCTTCTCTTGGACACGTTGCTATGAGCCTGGTTGCACTTTCTTCAGGCTGCCATCCAGGTGGTCCATCGGGGACTGTCAGTATCCAGAAAGCCCTGTGGGAGAGCTTCCACCCTGAGGAGCTCTAAGAGCCTCCCTGGCCTCATTCCTCCCTCATGTCCTTCCACCTACACTTCCCTACCCTCCCTTCCTGATGTCAAATAAAATGCATATATTTTCATGAACACAAACTCTCTATTTAACAGAACTTGGGGGGGGGGGGATTAAACTCTGGTGAGACTGGGGAAAGGAGGCGGGAGAGGAGAGAAGAGAGGGTGGGAGAGGGGAGGGGGAAACCTGGGAGAAGGTAACTGGAAGGGGGAAGCAAGGGGAAGAAGGGGGAGGAGAAGCTCAGGGTTGGGGGTCTCACTGGACCAACTTGATTTTCATGCAAATCTGCTCCTGGGTTCGCATGTGGCCTTTGGTGGCCAGGCTGGCAGCTATCCTGCCATAGACAGCTGCTTTCCTCCATCTAGTGTGGAGATCATGGATGTTGGGGGCATCCCCCCCAAAACCTGAATAAGGTCCATGATCTCCACCCTGGACCAGGAAGACGCCCACCTTCTCCGGGCCCTGGCAGGCTCCTAGGAGCTGGCAGACTGCTCCTGGGGAGCGGTGGGGGGCTGGCTTCCAGTGGCTTGCTGGCACATGTTTTGGGGTCACTGGGTCAGGGGCAGTGACTGCTGGCTCTGGGCTGGCATGCTTGGAGCTGGCACAGTCACTGTGGCCAGAGTCAACCCCTTTAAGGGCTCCAGGAAGGAGAGGAGGGAAAGGAGTTCTTCGTTGAGGCTGGAGTGGCCACCAGGGCACCCTGGAAGGCTGGAGGCCCCCTATTTCAAAATAAGTGTCTACACAGCACTTATTTCGAAATAGCTATTTTGAATTTGGCGTTATTCCTCGTGGAATGAGGTTTACCAAATTTGAAATAAGCACTCCACGGTTTGGAATTAATTTCAAAATAGCAGTTTGGCTGTGTAGATGCTAGGAAAGTTATTTTGAAACAACGGCTGTTATTTCAAAATAACTTTGCTGTGTAGACATACCCAAATAGATGAAGCTGAAGTCGGTTGCTGAGAGATACTAGGTTTAAAATGTTAAGGAATGTGGGAAAACTCATTTCCACAGACAATATATTCATTGTGGCCCACATGAAACATTCTGCTAAAAAAGTACCTATTTCTGCATAACTTATATGAATAATTTTACTCACTTAAGATGAAATTTACCCCTGTGCAAAGAACCAGCACAAAAACTATGAATCATTCAAGTTCCGTGCACCATTTAAATCCCACCTATTTTGCGATCTCCAAATGGACTTCCATGGTTCATAGGTCTCATTCTGGTCATCTGCATAATGATGAAATTCACCTGTGAGCAGTGCCACTGAATTCAACTTTATACAATTCAATATTCAGAAGGACTACTCCAATAAAACAAGTAATTCAAATGCACCAGTAAATGTTAGTAGGATCAAGCTCATTTGACATACTCTGTAGAACATCAGGAAAATTAATTGCCAAAACAAAAAGGTGGGTTTTTTAAACTTATTTTGGTTGTGAGGTGTGGAAGTACAAAGAGTCTGGATTTTTGTTAATCATAGTACATTAAGGAGCCGTGTAGCAGCAGCATCAATTTATGGTATACATATGAGCAATAGCAGTTTCAGGACCTGGGAAGACCAAGAGCGCTGTTTTGCCATACGTAATATGTCCCTTTCCTTATTCCAGTTAAAATTGGATGGATTTTTTTTCTTTTGCTGAAAAATGCATATTTGAATAGATTGAAACATTTCATAAATTTGTCAAATTTGCTGAATTGTTTCTGCTGATAAAGCATGCACAAATAATTTAAAAAGTAGAAAATTTAATTTTGATATTGGCTTTCTGTTTTGAATTTTTACCTTGGTTTATTTATGTTTTTATTTTAGTTAAAAGGTAAAACAATAAAATAGAGGGGAAAGTCCATCAAAAACAAAACAAACTATGTTTCTAGTTGAACAAAATGTTTCAATGAATTTATTTTTGGGCTGGGGGTTGTCATCACATTTTTTAAAAAGTATTTTAGGGTACGTCTACACTGTGGAGTTATTTCAAGATACTGTAATGCATCTTGACAGTGCGCCCAATATTTCGAAATAGATTTCAAAATAACAAGCAGCTTATTCCAACGTCCTGGGGCATTTTGGAATAGCGAATTATTTTGAAATTTAGCGCTGTGTAGACAGCGCCAAATTACAAAATAAGCTATTTTGAAATACACTCGGAATAAGCTATGCAATTTGCATAGCTTGTTCGAGTAAGAGTATTGTGTAGATGCACCCTTAGGGTCTAACTAAAACATTTTTTCTGATTCAGCCACTGAACTGAAAATTGATTACTTACACAGCTCTAATTCCAGTGGTGATTTGTTATTCTGTCACAGACAAGATCATCCTTCATTGGCAAATGCAGTTATCTTATCTTACATCTGAGAAGTTTAAAGACTAACCAGTCTCTGGCTTTTTTCTCTCTCTAATACACAGAGGATTACCCTTGTGAAGGACTACATAAATAGAAAATGTGATGGCTGTACTTTAACTATAGTAAGCCTGCTTTTTTCTTCTGGCAATAATTTTAAGCAGCAGGGTTACATCTATATTAAATGTGAATACTCTTGTGTAAATCCCATTAAGGTTAATAGAATTTTAGTTTTACTGCTTAATAAATTTTCAAGTGGATTAACTTTTGAAAAAATATATAACCACCGTAATGCACAGAACATGATCATATACAAATATCAATATACCATAGCTGCAATATGAGGAAACTTTTTGTGAATTGATCAAACACATTCATTTAAATAAATTCTTACTATTTGGAGAAACTTTAAAGCCCTTTTGTACCTTTCTTTAATTATTAGTTGTCCTTGCCATCTTTACTGATTATAAGAGTGCATTCTTTGTTTAAATGTGTATTATTTTAAACGTAGTCATAATGCTGAATATGTGACATTAATACTTTTCAATGGCATTAGATTATAATGTGGTAAACATAAGATTATGACAACTATAGGATCAATTCTAAGAAACAGGTCTGTGAAGGAGAGAGATGATATTCAAATGCAAATATTTCAAATAATATTTTAAAAGGTCTAGATTTACATTGTAAATATTGTAGTAGAACATGATAAACAGTGCAGTTTTTTCAATTTTGTCTTGCTTTCATGTTAGAAGCAAATTCTGCCAACATAAAATAAATTTATAACATTAAATAAACAGTGTATCTAACATAATTTTTTATCAGTAGAAAACATAACTGAGAATTTTCTTTGTCACTGCCAACATAAAACAAGCTGTTTTGTAACTCTGCAATGTTAAATTTTTAACAGATAGGTGAATTCATTTTATTTTGGCAGATTTGCTCCTAAACTTTCATTCAGTAGTTTAATTCTATATGTAATTTATGAGCTGGGTAACTTTAGGCCAGTTAGCTTGACATTCATCATGGCCAAAATCATGAAAAATTTGAAAATGGATGCATTCAGTAAAGAAAGAAATGTAATGCATGCCTGTCCACATGATTAATGAAAAATAATTAATAACACAAACTTGACATTATTTTTAATGAGGTTACAAATTGAGTTGACAAAAGAAACTACAGTAACATAATATTTTTAGTCTTCTGTAAAGTATTTGAGTTAGTACTTCATAATATTCTACTTAAGCAGTATACAAATCAGTGTAGCACATATACACACAATGGATTAAAAGCAGGCTAAATGGTAGTTTTCAAAAGTAATGGTAAATGCAGAATCATTATCCAAACAGAGCATTTCTAGAGGAGTCTCTTAGGGATCTGTTCTTAGATGAGTGCTATTCAAAATCTTTTTCTCTAAAAAAATATAAATGATTGTTGGTATAGTTTTCAGATGACAAAAATTTGGCAGCATTGTAAATAATTATATGGACAGCTCAGTTCAATAGAGCAACCTGAATCACTCGGTAAGAGAGGGTCACTTAAACAATGTGTTTTAATGCAGTTTAAATGCAAGATCATTCAACGAGGAAAGTAGGTCACCAAATAAACACAAGCTCCCAATTCAATGAAATAGCTAAGAGAGTCTGAATTCACAAGCAGAATCCCCTCATGGAGTTCCTCCAGTATCATTCTGCTGGTGTTACCCAGCTTGGTGTTTACTGCCCCATACAGTGGTACCTATACCACAGAAACAGATAAGAACAAGAGACCTCTACAGCATGGGCTGAGGGCCAGCTGGCATTTAGGTCAAAGGGAAGAGCCTTCTCTACTGAGCCCAGAGATCTCTAGTTCAAATTTGCCTGGTGGTGGTTACACTGGGACAGGCATTATTACCCCAGCTCAAATAGGTTGCAGACTCACTCTAAAAACCAGCAGGTCCTGTGAGATACAGGGCCATCTATACTGAAGTCCACCAGTTCTATTCCATAGGGAAGCCCTCAGTACTCATTGGATTCCTTACTGCTCGTGACTGCCCTGAGGAACTGTGTGGGAGTAATCTGGAGAGAAGATAATCTTTTCTGTTTTCTACACAGATGGAGGAGTGGGGGGAGGAAACCAACAGATATGTCCTTCCCAGCCTTACTTTCTTGCCTACCAACACTTCCCCTAGTCTGCTCCATCTTTGCCCCTTCCCCCAAGCAAAATGCCAGATCTACTAAGCACCCATGATAGTGCCTTAAGAAAGCAGGGATGGTATTACAGAGGCAATTAATTTTCCTTTCCATGTTTGGATCTTCCCTCCAGACCTACCTTGGGGTGGCAGTCTGGGTGTAGGTCAATAAGGGTTATCTTCTGAGGTGGGCAAATTTGTTGGTTAAACAAGAACACATCTCTGCTCCTCCAGATAGTTGTCTATTTCTTGAATGGAACTAAACTGAGAAGTATTTTAGATTGGATATGTCCTTTGATTCCTTTCCCTTCTTTTCTCCTTATTGTCTCCCCAGCTCCAAAACTTTTCCTAACATCCCATTGCTGTTGCACTCCAAGGGTTCTCTGGCAGCAGTACCCCAGATATCAGACAAATATTTGAACTTTCAGTGCTTAATCTAGCCAAATTTCACCCCTCATTATGGATCATACACACTGTCTAATAGGGTTCTTCTCTTTCTTATTTACTTCCAGATCCCTCTGCTCACATTTTAATTTGTTACATGTTTATGGAGCACCTAAGACTTTTTAAATTAATAGGATGTATAAACTGGCATAATTTAATATCTTCTGAAAAAAAGATGTAGACTTATACAGTGAGAAGAATATACTGTAGCATTGAATAGTGATCTCTTGTGAAAAGAGATGTAACTTTCAGAGAACTACCTTTCTCCAAGCCCCCATATGTATTGCTCTCTATGCTACATGCTTAATAAAAATGTGGTATGTTACAAAATGTTTTTTTATTTTCACCTTTAAAAAAAGTATACCTGAGCACCCATGATCTGGAAGAGTACATAATCTGGCATAGATTATTTCCCAAATTTTCCAGATTAAAGAGGTTCAAGTGTACTGTTTCAAATCTTAATTGGTAATAGACTGTTTTATGCAGTTCAGTTCTAAGGATGTATGCCTATTTTCCACAGCTCCTGCCAAAAAGAGTTTCCATTTTGGGGCTTCCTGCTTATTTCTTCCAGCTGCTTCTCTTTCCTATCCCTTCTGCTGTTCTTCTCACGTGTTCTTGTTTTTCTACTGACTGTAGTGTTTCTTCTTTTTTATATACATAGAAATCATAATATAAATGGTCCTGGCAATTGGTTGCTTTTATATTTTTAATCTTTAAATTGACTTTCCTGTTTGAGGCAGTCCTCAAGCTCAGTAGCGTGTTTCTCATTAAAGTTGAAAGTAAGAGTTTGGAAAGATTTACAAGGTGTGTGTTCAGGTCTAAAATGTAGCATGACTCTGCTTGTGGTAGTAACATCTTCAGCCATATGGAGGAATTACTTCTCATGGGGAAATATTAATATATAGATTCCGAAAAAAAAGAAGTGGGTTTTTTTTGAGACTTTTGATTACCTCTCACTGGAATGAATTTAACTCTAGCTGGATCAGCACTAATGTGCAGGGTCACTGCTGCAAACACTTTCCCTTGTAACTTAACTCTCACAAGTGGTCCTACTAATTTCACATCAGTGACATGTCATTTGTGCATATGCATGTAAATATTAGCAGGAAGAGGCCCTTTGTTTTGCTTGTTCTTTCCCTGTTTTAGAATAAATTAAAAAACTTAAATTTTTTTTATCTATTGAAAATTATGGTTACTTAGAAAAACTGCATGCATCAATTTATTGCAAATAGATGGTCTATACTGTTTGTTTTAAAAGTAAACCAAAATTCAAACCAGCAACATAGCTGTTATTGTTGCTGTCTTTTTTAAAAATAAATGTTCTATCAATGAGGTGTGGCTAGTTGACACTACAGGATACTAAGTGCTATATTATAAATGTACTAAAGTTAACAGAGCTTCTCCCAACTCCCATGTCTCATGGTTGCTCCCACGTTTACCTGATCCAGATCAAGAATCACATGGCTTCCTATGCACCTGCTTCGATCTCCTTCACAGAGGTGCCCCTGCTGCATGAGTGAGGAAGAACAGGAGGTATTTTGACTTTGGGAGGCAAAATAGCTTCTGGGTCTACAACAGACACATGACCGCTACTGCACCCCTCTCTGCAGTGCACTTACTGAGCTCATGAACTAGCTGGTGTATGAGTGGATCTATGACCACACTTCTTTCCTTCCTCCTTTGGGGGTACCATTTCATCTTTTCACTGCCCACAATGCAGCAGCTTTAATTTTGCCTCACCCTTATATCTTTTCAATTTCATCTTTTGCTTTATAAGTATGTTAAAGTTGTTTTTTTCTGTTCTCATAAAGATTATATTTCTACATTTGCTTTAATCTTTTCATGTTTTTAAATCTAAAAATATTTACTGAATGCTAGTGCAAGTAAATATTGCAAACTGTTTTTAAAACTGCACATTGTAACTTAGCCAAGTTCAGGAGGCAGTATGGTGTTTGTTTTCCTGATTTTGTTTTCTAAAGAACTAAAAATAAGCAAAAGTAGCAATTATTCTCTTGTATCACATGGGGCTGGGTTCTACATTGCTTGCACTCCCAAATTTCTTCCTGCAACTGGAGGTCTGGGAATTCAATGGTTGCAAGATCAAACTTGTAAGGCTAAAATCTCAGTGAAGTATCTCAGTGATTTATACACATTCATCAAGCTTTGTTTGTGTGCAGGGTATAATTCTGTAAACACCTCTGAAAAAAATATATGTTAGAATAACTCCATCTTGCTGCTTTTGTTGGTGGTAGTGTTTATTTTTGTTTGTTTTTTTTTAAATCTAGGATTATCCTTTTATTGTAGGAGAGCGCCAGATATACTACAGTTAAGATTGGGGAAGCCTTTTCTGTTTAAAGGATGACTATTCACAATGCTTTGAAATCTGCATGTGTACTTAGATTGCTTTCAAACTTGGTATGCCTCATCAGAGGATGACATAGAGCTAATGAACCAAAATTGGGGACATTTGATCACACAGCTTCCAAGATATGTCCCTTCCAGAAAAAAAATTCAGAAGGTTAACACATTCAACTCTTCCCCCTCCCCTTCCCACCCCTCAGGCTTAAGGATCAAATTGTAGCTCTGGTCAGACCCCAAAGGGTCTTAGGCACTCAGTGTTTACCTCAGCTAGTGCAAAGCAACCACATCCCCTTTGGTAACAATATGGGAAACATTAGTGGCAAAAAGTTTGGCACGGGACTAGCGTGCGTACACACGCACCCACCACAGACATGATGCTGTTCATATGCAGACAGAGATTACTCAAGAAAGCTGCAGCCAGCCAGTATTCACTGGAGTGGGACGGCTCAAGGGGATGCTATGTGCCATTGAATCTGAACCGCATGGGGGGCACTTTGTTTGAATCCAGCCTTTGGAAGAGATAGGAGAATAAATTTAGCCATGTTGCTGCAGTCTGCCTTTGTCAAAGGGTTGGATTTTTGTTTGCTTTGTTTTGTTTTGATTCCTGGGAAATGTGCTCTGAGTACAGCAAAAAATTCAGGTGGTCAAACTTCATTCAAAACCAGAATAAATCATGCACTTGAATGCTTGCTGGAAAGGGTGGAGGAATTAGGGATTGGTGGAATGGGGAAGAGGAGTTATGGGTTGCTGCAGCAGGGAGAGGGAAATTCTAGGGAGGAATAAAAATGGGGATAGGTGATTGAGGGGGGAGAAGGATTGTGAGTTAGGTCGGGGCTGGGATTGGGTACTGCAGGAGTGAGTGGAGGTGTGACCTTGGGAAATGTAATGTGGGGTACGTCTAGACTACAGGCTTTTGTCGACAGAAGTTTAGACTACTGTCGACAAAGAGCGTCTAGACAAAGAAGATACTGTCGACAAAGAGCGTCTAGACTACATTCAATTCTGTCGACAAAGCAAGCTGTTTTGTCGACATGGCAGTGTAGACGCAAAGGACAGTTTAGATGAAATAACGCCGTCTGTCAACAGAATTCTGTCGACAAAAGGCGTTATTCCTCGTAAAATGAGGTTTACCAGCGTCGACAAAACTGCTGAGTTCTGTCGACATTATGTCGACAGTACTCAGCGGTAGTATAGACGCAGGTTTAGTTTTGTCGACAAAAGTCCACCTTTGTCGACAAAACCCTGTAGTCTAGACACACCCGTGGAAATGGATGGCAGGTGAATATGGGGAGATTAGTCGCAAGGGTGGAAGTGTTTGTCAGCCCCACATTCTCTTTTCTTGTGCTTGCTGGAATTTGCCCACTGGGGATGTGTAATCCTTCTCCCTGCCCCCCTCCCATATATGAGCTAAGAAATGGGTGGCCCATTCCCTCTCAGGGTCTCCTGTGCTTTCAGGATTATCCTGTGCTAGGGATCTGGATTGAGCATGGCAGTTGCTGGTTAGTAATCAAAACTATAGCAGAGTATCAGCTTTCCTACAAATAAGGTTGATAAATCTTTTCTGTTTAAAGGTAGATTCTTCTAAATGCTCTAAACTTTTCATGGTTAGTCAGATTGTCTGGCCTCTTAGAGTGATGCCCCAATGTGCCCACAACACACATACCAATACCGATGCTCTGCCTCTTGAACAGGGGCTTCCTACACCTGTCCTAAACTGAAACACTTAACCTACTTTCAGGGGAGCCAACAGAATTGCCAGGTCCCTAGGCAATGTGTGTGGGAGGGGAGGGGACTCCATGTCAAACCTTCTCTCAATAGGGATGATTTTGATCATGCTGTTATCAGTTTGTGTAACCTTAATTTATGGACTTGCAATTTACAAACAAAACTGTTGTATTTTATAGTGAGTGGACATCCAGCATTAAAGGCAGCTGACATTCGAGTGGTAGGAGAGTTAGTAGCCTCATCAATGAAAGCATGGAAAATGAAGAACCTTTCTGCTCGGGATTCCTTGCAATGATGGCTGGAAAGTAGACAACAGTCTTTCAACATCAAATACTTCTGCAAGTGTCCACAAGCAAGGAGTTTGATTGTAACATAATGCACTACATCTGTGTATACACAACTCATAGATGTCCTACAACTTGAGAACCATAGCCAGAGAGGCTGTTACAGCTATTTATTGAAAATCTGCTCGGCTTTGTTACTCAGGCTGAAGCATGCATGTTGATGTGCATGGTATAGGATAAATGGTAGAAGTACAAGAAGCATGTACAAATGTTTCAGAGGAAAGGACCAGCACAATAAACTCTTTTAAACTAAAATGTAAATTTATTTGAATTTGGAGGGAAAATGTAGACACATGAGCCAGTGATCTTTTAAAAGTATTTAAAAATTGCCCCTTCTTAAAACTGGAGTTTACTCTGGCAAATCTCCCATTAACTTCAATGAGAATTTGTCTAGTAATTGAGTAAGCATTTCAGAATTTGCCCCTAAAAGGGAAACATCTTGTTTTCCCATCCTCTCTGTGGGTGCAGAGCATCCTCTGTCTATGGAACCAATGTGATTCCACTGTTCAGTGTAGGATTTTAGGTATGTTGTGCAGAGCTGCACACGGCATAATGTGAAACCCTTCTCCATAAGAACACCTTAAGCAGCAGTGCCCATGGGAGTATGGCTGCACAGGCACCCTTAGAAACAGGAAGCTACATTGAGCATCTTTGCCTTGCTCTCACAGGAGACACAGTAAAATCATCTAAACTATTCCAGCTGTTAGGCGTAAGTATCCTCCCTGGAGAATCTCAGCTACTGCTTCATGGCCTGAGAGAGGAACTATTTCCTTTCCCCAGCTTTTCACAAAACCAATAAAATAATTATGCCAATAGATGTGTCTGCAGATCATATAATCCAGCAGCCACCAGCATCTGGAAGGAATGCTCAGGAATGGGCATTTCCCTATGGCTGTTTTGGAAAAATTAGAGGCTTTTAAAGTGCATTTGTCTGTGTTCAATATGTGTTCCTATAGTGCCTTCAGCAACATTGTACCTAAGCTCCTCCCAATACTGCATTAAGTGAGGTGAATAACATCTGTTGTGCATGGGACATTCATTCTCATCTCCGCAGGGGGACAATTGTGTTTGTAATGAAGTATTTTATTTTAATGGTTGTTTGTTTTGGGGACGGAGAGGGAGGCAGTTTAAGGTAGGTTCCCTGTTAGTAACTCCTAGGCATAGTTTGACAACCAGGGCATGTGTTTACAGGTAATAGTTTAGATTGCACTTAAATTTGCATTTTCCACAGCCACATCACACTCCTGACTACTAAAGGGATTTAAGACAAACATATGCTATTAATGAATTGTAAAAGCATCCTGTTTACACTATCCAGACAGTTACTCTTCTAGCTCTTGTATTCATAGGCAAAAATGGGACCCATAATTTGCTATGGAGAAACAACATATCTGCCAGTACATTAGCTAACCCTGTTCAGAATGGTGTTTGATGACATGATGGTAAAAGCATGCCATAACTTTAATTTACCAGAAAACTCTGGTCATCTGAAGAAGTGGGCTGTGCCCATGAAAGCTCATGATACCATCTACATGTTTTGTTAGTCTATAAAGTGCTACCAGACCATTTATTGTTATAACTTTACCAGTGAGACCAATGGGCACTGGTAATAAATTAGAGATAACATTGTTGTCAGGTTTAGACACTGCACTTGTGTACCTGTCTTATGGAGGGGTAATTCCTGCTACCAATAAATCCAGCTAGGTTTGTCATCTATGAAACTTATAACTGTATTGATGCTTCTTGATCTCAACTTGTTCTACATGTTTCTTCAGAGAAATGAACGTGCTTTTAGTTCAGTGACAGTTTATCAGTCCAGATCTGTAGAAGACAGTGTAAGGTTAGTGACAAGAATCTTTCACTTTTCAATAGTCAGTTTCTATATATAAATTGGTACTTGATGCTAATCAAAGAACAAGAAATATTGGATATGCTCTAAATGTCCATTGTGTTTTTGAGCCAACTCCTTGATGGAAGTCATCACTTATATGTAAATGAACTGTCAATGGCTTGCAAACGTTGGCAATCACTGGACTGTGAAGGGTATGTCTTAATAAGAACCAAAGCTCTTCACAGACTTTGATTTACTGGAAATAAAACAGAAAAGTCCTCTGAGACTACAAAGGACACTTGTTTCAGATAAAACGTCTAGACAGTAGCAATATATTTGAGGCTTTTATTATAGTAAAACTGCAAATTAGAATAGAGTGCTGAGAAAATTCCTATGACCCCTCAGAGTAAAAAAAACAAAAAAAACCCCACTGTTTGAAACTGATCCTTGAAACACTTACATTCAGAATAAGTTCATAAGCATTCAGAAGAAAGAAAGAAAAAGACAGACGTGTAAGGTCAACATTACATCTTTTAGAGTTTCCAAAATTTCACATTATTTCTGAAAATGTTCTGTCACCCTTTGCAATTCAGCATTAAATGTGATTTAAAAAAATAAAAAGTGAGGGTATGTCTACACTACCCTCCTAGTTCGAACTAGGAGGGTAATGTAGGCATACCGCACTTGCAAATGAATCCCGGGATTTGAATTTCCCGGGCTTCATTTGCATAAGCGGGGAGCCGCCATTTTTAAAACCCCGCTGGTTCGAACCCCATGCCGCGCGGCTACACGGGGCACGAACTAGGTAGTTCGAACTAGGCTTCCTAGTTCAAACTACCGTTACTCCTCATTTCACGAGGAGTATGCAAATGAAGCCCGGGAAATTCAAATCCCGGGCTTCATTTGCAAGTGCGGTATGCCTACATTACCCTGCTAGTTCGAACTAGCGGGGTAGTGTAGACATACCCTATGTAAGTCAGAACTGGCGGTCAGTTTCAGCAGCGGCTGAATCTGGACGCCAGTTCCGACTTACATACAGATTCAACTTAAGAACAAACCCGGGGACTTCCTGTATTTACATTTTTAATTAAAATCAGTTGTTGTGTTTATGACAAGGATAAAGTAATGGAGGTGAGCGATCATTTGTTTTGTTGGTTACAAGGAGGAAGACTTCGAAGGCGGTGTAATTCTCCGAAGATGTCTTTATGACAAATATTGTTGCCCATTAATTTGTTTGGATTGATTTTGTTGATCTCTACGCCTTCCATAGAACAGACTTGACTGAGCACAACAAATGGTTGAGCTGGCACAAAGTATTGAGAGCCAAGGTTCACAACTACTTTATCCACCTGAGTCTCTTGTAGTTTGTGGTTGGTGACTGCATAAGCACGGATGATTGGAAGCATTTGGCGCTCCATCAAGACGTATCCAAAATTCACTTGAAATTGACATGTGATTGGCTCGATGATGTGCTTTGCGACATGGCCTTCGAATCCAATGTCAACATTAGGGATATCGGTTTTGTGAATTTGGTTGCAGCGGAAATAGGGTCATATTATATTGGTGATGGTGCCAATATTGCATTTGACCAAGCCTTTTGCTTGGTCATCATTGTACTGAAGCATAACTTTAGCTCCCAGATGTATTACAATTCTCTTTGGAATGCCTGCCATTCGATCAATCTTTGTTGGGGTAGCTTGATAAAGGTTAGGCACTCGTCTTTTGTGCTCAGTGAGGGTATCTTTCACTGTGATTGTGAACATTTGGAGATTCGCATTGTCTAAAGTGTACCAAACTTGATTATTGTGGTCATCTACCATTTTACAAGTTGGCATGATTCTCAGAGCTTTTCTGGGTGAAAAGTTCCCTTGTTGTTTGCTTTCCTCACATTTACGCAGTAAAATATTTAGTTGTCCTCGTGTGAGTTTTTCCTTTTGAAAATTATTTAAAATGTTGATAAATGTTGTATCCCCTTGCTGTCACATGTTTTCAGTCAACTCACAAAAGCTAAAGAGGCACCAGAGCAGCACAGTGAGTCTCATTGAAACAGGTTGCTTATAAATGGGACTGCCTGATACTGGTGGAAGTTGAAGGAGATCACAGAAGAGCAAGATGTTCAAGCCTCCAAAAAGTTCATTAAGATCAAACACATTTGTTTGCAGAAATTGTTACCCATAGCTTCTTCCTCTAGAAGATTTGTAAAATCTTATGGTGGATTTTCTGCTCCTTGTTTGTCTTCCTCCAGGTCTTCCTCAGAGTTTTGAACCTCTTCATTTTGCACTCTTACAACTTTGTATCAAAGGTCAAGCTTTCTTGTGTTAACAGAAATGACTCCTCTCATGCTCCTTTTCATAGGCAGGCCACACAGATGGAAAGTACGCTCACAGGCAGAGACGTGGCATTGATTTAACATTGCCATACATATTTTAAACAACTTTCGAGAAATACTGCTTTCCTCCTCTCCCATGACAGACAGACAGACAAGAACGGTGACAGTTTTATAGAAAGATTGCTTGATAATCGAAAATGGAACTGACAACCTGCTTTGGCTGAGATCTGTATGTTATTTTAAGGAAGGTAAATCATTCGATATTTTTGGTAGAGATGAACAAATTTCAAAGGTTTGATTCAGCTAAACATCAAAAAGTTAATAGGCCAAATTCTGTTCTCAATCCAGATTTATGCCAGATTATCTCCATCAAATTCAATTAAGTGGATTTATACATATACACAGATATCTATATCTATAAACAGATATAGATATGATCAGACTAGCCCTTCCACATATCCATACTTATCTGATTTTATTATTTACTAGCAGAAATACCCAGCTTCGCCCAGGGAAAATACAGTAAAAGGTGTGATGAATGAACTACGTCAATTACATTAACATAGCTAGTGATGTGCTTACAAAATGATAAATCCCATAGGGTCTCCTTTCTCAATCCCCACAAATCAGGAAGGCCCATCTTCCCATAAAGACTCTATGCAAACCAATGCCTGCAGCCTCCTTGCCAGAAGCCCTGAGAAATGGAGAGGATGTCTCCTGGGCTCTGCAGCAGCAGCAAACCATTGCTCCCCAAGTAGCCACTCCCCAAGTGCCTTCAGTGCATGCTCCATGGGGCAACCTGAATGGACTTCCTAGTGGCAGCTGGACCGATTGTATTGATCAGACAGAGCGAAAGACCGTCAGACCAGGTGCAATTAGTGATATCTAGATGATCAGAACATGCAGCACCTGAACGTACCTGTTCTAATGAGAATAGGCTATTCTGAGTTGTTATAGTTCGTTACTGTCCCCTCTCCAGGGGGGTGGACTTCCCTCCCTGAGAGTTACTCTCCACCCATGAACCCTTGGTCTCTCCATGCTTAACTCCCCCTCGCTTTCGTTGTAGTCCATTCCACTAGTCCACAGATACCTGTGCCTTGAGAGGGAAGGGAGACCTGGGCCCTCCCTCACTCCAGGTCTCAGACCAGGACCCTAAGAATAGGGTCAAAAACCACCTGTTCGGCCGGTGGGGGCTGTACTGCAACTCATTGGCCCGTGAGCAATATTCTGCCCTGTCCTGGGATGCTTCCTTCCCTCTCGCTCGACTCTCTGCCTCCTCCGCTGCTCCTGCCATTGGTCTCGCTTTCTCCTCCTCCTTGGCAGCGCTCCTCTTCCTGTGGTGACCTCCTCTCCCCAGTTCGCCTCTCTCCCCTTTCTCCTGTGTCGGGGCCTCCCTTTTCAAAGCCAGCACCCGCTTTTCCAGATGCTGGCGTCTGCGCTCTCCCCTCGCTTGGTCTGGCAGCACTGGGGATCTCCATGCATGCGCGGGCCGCGGCTTCCGAGCAAACCTGGCATAGCTGCTTGTCCCACGCAGCGCTGGGGCAAAGCGCCCGTTCAGTGTGGGGAGTGGGGTCTTCTCCCTCAAACCCAGCCACCCCATCACACGCGTGTACCGTGTCCTCCTGAGGCTACATGGTGCTCAAAACCTTGTCCTCCTACCCACCTGCTCTTTGTACTGTGAGCTGAATCCTGCAAAGTGCATAATGCCCATGGCACTTTCTGATAATGCACACAACCCTGTCAGGAGAACGCACACAGCCCAAAGGAGGGCGAGTGGTGGGATGGCTCGTTTGGGTATAGGGGGAGGGAAGCAACTTTAATTTCCAAAAGGGGTTCAGTCATAGCCCGGCTGTGTGAAGATGTTGAGAGGCTGTGATAGCTGAAGGCTTCTCCCAGCCACAATAAGCAAGGCTTTCCCAGCCAGCATCAGCCACATTTGGGTCTGTCCTGGAGATCTGCTGGTGCCCTACTATAGGGGAGGTTGCTGATTCTCTGCCCCACTGCAGCCTCTCCCCCATGAGCTTTCCCTTGATGGTGCTGCAGGTGCCCACATGCTTTATCCTCTAAGATCTTGTAGCTGCTGTTTATGTGACACACTTAACAGAAGAGTCCAGCAAATGCCTATGATAAGGCGCTACTAAAAGCTAATTATCAGTGGGCCCAATTGGGGTTCTGGGGGAACCGGGGGAACTGATTTTGAGATCTAACCAATCCAGTTATTTAAGTTAGGAAATCAATAGTATCCATGCAAAATTTGGTGTTTCTAGCGCTTACCATTTCTGAGATCTTTTGGGACAAACAAACAAACTTTCAAAAATATTTTATAAGATTATTATTATATTGTATTTTGTATTTTATTTATTATTATTAACAATTTTCATAGTGCACCACAAGTTGCCTCATATGTTAGAGGAGCATGAGAAAGACAAGGGATGAAATGCTGACCTCATGTAATCCAATGAGGGCATTGACTTAATGCAGTCAGAATTTCACCCATTTTAGATATGGTGTGTATGATCCAAGCCTTTGATGTCCTCTCAAAAATCAAGCCATTGATCTCCCTCCCTTCCCTATACACAGGGCTCAAATTGAGATACATGGCAGTATGATACCATACCAGCACTTGTCCCAAGCTGCCATGCATCAGAATTTTGGATTTCATTAAAAACAAAAAAATTTTAAATCACTCCCTGCCTGTTATGTGAATACATTTTTGAAAGCATGAACCAAATGTAACTAGTGCAGTGATATCTATGAGTTTACAGTAGCTTTAAACAATAACTCTGAGAGGTACGAACTGTCCCATTAATCTAAATGTGACCTTAAATTATCAATGATGCTTTTCATATCAATACTGTTAATTATGGGTCATAATTC
This sequence comes from Pelodiscus sinensis, assembly GCF_052426305.1. NCBI lineage: Eukaryota > Metazoa > Chordata > Testudines > Trionychidae > Pelodiscus > Pelodiscus sinensis. Next base: position 82,815,643 of record NC_143055.1, read on the forward strand.
ATTGTAGTAGCTCCAGTTGGTTGTTCTTGGGAGAATACTGACCCTGACAGCTGGTCTTTGAGCAGGATCCTGTCTGCTCCCACAGGAATAACATTTTATAACTTAAGTTTTAAAGTGGCAGGTCAATGTGATCGAAATAGAAGACTGAGTTCTGCTCTCAGAGTGATATAATGGGTCTTCCAGTATCATTGGAATACATTTCTGAATTGATTTAAAGGGCGCCTACTTAACTCTGCAGATAACTGGAAAGTATGTTTTTGAGAGATGTGAATTTCCCTCTTCATCTAAGTAGAATGTTAATTCTGAAATCTAATAATGACAGTTTGATGATTATTATTTCACTGTTGAATGCTGAAGTGGAAACATCTAGTTAATGTGCTTATCCATTACAGCAAATAAAATGTTCACTTGGAGCAATATCCTGCCAAAAAAATGAGGTTTAACTGTAAATCATGGAAAAATTGGAAAAATGCAATAGAAAAATGTTGGTTCTCCTATGGAAAAATTATGAATGGGAAAAAAATGGTTTTGAAACAAAACATTGACTTCTGAATATATTTTTAAATTAAATTGTTGTTATTGATAGGTATTTTCCAGTTTTGTTTTTTAGGCTTTTCTCTCCTTTTTTTAACCTTTTTCAGTGGAAAAAATAGGGGTTAAAGAGTACAAAATAGAAGAAACTGCCCCCAGATCCCAAATATAGAACATCAAAATAAAATGACAATTTAAATAAAAAACAAAAACAAAAAAATGCAAAGGATAATTCAAAACAAATGTTTATTTCCCGGTAATTTCAAAATTTACCAGAGATAATGATTATGAACGATTATTTTGTTCAGAGTTTGATTTTTTTTCCCCAGCCACACCATTACTCACTATTGTAGGATGCACTAGCAATGGAGATTAGATTAATTGTGGCTGTCAGTGGTAACTTGGAATTTAAAACCCTTCACATTTCATGTCTTCTCCATCCATAGAATGAAAGAAGAGAAGCTTTGTTTGCACAAAAATCTCAGCTATCTCCCAACTTCCAAAACTCAAACTTCCTCCATGCTTTCATACATGCCACAGGCTTAAATGTCCCTTTCAGCTGCCAAAACCTCCAGATTGCTACTACTACATTCTACCATGCACTTCTGCACTTTCAAATACATTCAAATGTAGACCTATTATGAAGTAGGTGAGATAGCTGATGTGAATCTCTACAGCCCTTTGTTATCAGGTTCTTTAATGAGGTTGGTGCATTTGAAGACTACACTAAAAATACCAACAAAAATTATAAAAAAATCTTTAATAAAAAGGCAGTACAAAACCAATCTACATCATGGATTATTAATGCAGTCATGGTCCTTGTTGAGGGGCAAGCCCCCTTGATAGTCTAGAAGTCCCCAAAGTCTAGGTTAGGGCTCCCTTTCCGCAGGGCCAACCTGTCTCGTAGACTCAATTTATAGCTAAATGTTGCTCTGTCAGGGTATATACAGCCTTCTGGCCCAGTTCAAAGTGCAGTCCTCTTTATTAGGGTATTTACAGTCCTGCAGGCCTAGTCCCAAAATATAGTTCCCTCTATGACCTAGAGGCCTAGTCCATAGGTAAGCTTCCCAAAGTGCCAGGGAGCAGGGCTACCGTGGCGTGGGGAGGTAGGGGGACCCGGGCCCTCCTGCTCCACTGGGTCCACCCCAGAGTCCTGTTGGCAATGGAGGATTCCACTGCCTGTTCAGCGGGGATCCCTGCCGAAGTGCACTGAGCTCCCGGAGGACGATCCTCCCCCGTCCTGGGCCACTTCCTACTGTTCCTGGAGCACTGCTCAGCTCTCGAGGCATTGCTCAATGATTCGGAGCCTCCTGGATGACCTCACTGGCCGGGGCGGTCGTTGGGGCTGTGGCTACTGCGGTGGAGGCTGCTGTTGCAGGGCTGCTGCGGTGGAGGCTTGCTGTTTAGGATCTCTGGCCTGAGCTCCTTCCCCTCTGGCGACGAGCCCCGACTGAGTGTCTCCCTGGTCTCTTATACCCTGACTTCCCTGGGAGCATGTCCAGCAAGGCTGTAGGGATGGGGCCTTTTCGGCCAGCTGGGCCAGGGCAACTCCCTGCCTCTTAGTGTGGGGTAGATTCACCCCATCACAGTCCTGATGAAAGCCCCTCTTGAATGGCTATAAATTCAGATTTCCTATCTCTTAGTAATATTGCTGTTAGTAATGACTTCAACTCAAAAGTGGCTGATCCACCTTATAACAGATTTTTAACAGGTGTTTTGTACTCATCCTGATTGCCTTTGAAAGATGGTGAAGGAATTATACTTTAATGAAGTTATCATAATGCCAAAGTCATTCTTAGGTGCTCATATTTATTCTGGTGAGGGTATTCACCACAAACTGAGTGTGAAAAGATCCTTGGGGTTTTGTTTGAAGTGAGTTAAAGATCTTTACAAGTTCACCTGGCTTTTTGCTTCTTTTGATGCCAGTTCAAGAAAAACTACTATTATGAAAAGGATCATGTCTCTATGGTTGTCTGATTAATTTTTCACTTTGTGGACCTGGCAAATCTGCGACTAAAGATAATGTTACTTCTCATACCATCCATGATACAGCAGCTTCCTTTATGAACATGGAGAATATTTCAGTTTATAACTGCACATGGGTGAAACAAGGTCCACCCTACATATATTTGCAAGTCACAATTACTTCATTTCAGCCTCTAGGGAAGAATTGCCATTTGGTGTGTCTGTGCTTCAGAGCCTGTTCCCAAAGTGGGATTGCGCCAGTTCTCTTGCTCAGAGATTTGTTTTCCTTTGGGGAAGCTGCATTTAAAGTAGCCAGTGTTTGAAAGTGGAACATATCCATGAAGCAAGGTCTTCTTTTATTCCTCCTCTGTCGGTAGAGACATTTTATCATTTCTATTAATGTTTTAAACATAATTTCCATATTGGTCATTGGCCTTTTTCTTTCAAACTCCCTATTGCAGAATTTTATTCTAGTTATTTTAAGATTTCCCTTGAGTTATTTATACTTTTCTATGCAGATGGCATCTTTATTTTCATATATCCCTGAACAATTTATTCTCCTGTGCAGATGTAATTCTACTTCTTTTGAAGATATCAGCTCAGAAGATATTCCTCACCCACTCATTGTTTGGGTTCCCAGCACAGTTTTGTTTCAGATGCTGAGAATGAAAGAAATTATTTCAAAATATAACTATTCAACTATTTTTGCGCAGGACTGCATGAGAATTATAATTCAAAGCCTAACCATGTTGACAGATTTTCCTTATTTTTTAACATATACTGCAGAGACAATTAGAAACATGATTATATAGTTGCCAGTGGTGCAAAAATATATGCTTTCTAATCCTATAGAATGCATAGAATTATAGATTGAATTTGATACTTGTGAACTCAAGTAGTCTATTAGCTGTTCTTGGAGTGTGTTTTTATTCCACTATAATATAAAAATATAGCCTCTGGTCAAATAACTTATATTGTTAGCATTACTATGACATTTGATGTGGCTCCACAAAAAATAAGTTTTATTGAATAGAAATCCAATTCGTGTTCTGTGCTATGCATGATAGTCATCAATGTAAATAGTCCTCTGAAATAGGACAGATCCACTTACTATATAATTTTCAGAAGATTAATATATATTATTGTTAAAGATATGCCATACACACATGCTTGATAACAGTATATTAAACCTTATGGAATGTGAAGTGGCAATCCTATTTTGTGTGCATTTCCATCCTGTCAACTTTATAAAATACCATAGTCATAATCACAGTAATGTTTTTTCATGTTATCTTTTATCATGCCATGTAATCAATATGAGAACAAACTAAACATATACAACCCAGGTGAAACTACTTTCTAGTGCAAATAATTGTAGATTATTTACAATGTCATCAAGGAGTTCCCATCTTCCATCCAGAAACTTTTCTAGATTTGATTTTAACAAACAGAGAGGAACTGATTGAAATTTTGAAAGTAGAAGGCAGCTTGGGTGAAACTGATCATGAAAGCATAGAATTAATTATTCTAAGGAATGGTAGAAGGGAGAACAGAAAAAGCAGAGACAATGAATTTCAGGAAGGCAGATTTTAGTAAACTGAGAGATCTGGTAGGTAAGGTCCCATGGGAAGCAAGACTGGGAGGAGGCGGGGGGAAGAACCTGAAGAGAGTTGGCAGTTTTTTAAAGGAGCAACCGGCAGATCTTACATAATCTAAAAATAAAAAAGGAGCCATATAAAAAGTGCAAACTAGATCAAATTACAAAGGATGAATATAAGCAAACAACACAGGTATGCAAGGGCAAGATTAGACAGGCAAAGGCACAAAAAGAGCTAAATCTAGCTAGAGCTATAAAGGGTAACAAGAAGATGTTCTACAGGTATATTAGGAGCAAGTGGAAGACCACGACACAGTAGGCCCATTGCTTAGTGAGGAGAGAGAAACAATAATAGGAAACTTGTTAAGCATCTCTGCCATTTCCAACTTCTTTGTTTCAGTTTTCATTGAGAAGATGGATGGTGTCAGGATGCCTAACATAGTGAATGGTAATGGAAATGGGATAGGTTTATAAGTTAAAATAAAAGCACAAGTTAAAAAAATATTTAGAAAAGTTAGATGTCTCCAAGTCACCAGGGCTTGATGAAATGCATCACAAAATACTCAAGGAGCTGATAGAGGAGGTACCTGAGCCTTTAGCTATGATCTTTGAAAAATCATGGAAGTCGAGAGAGATTCTAGAAGGCTGAAAAAGGGAAAATATAGTGCCCATCTATAACAAGGGAAATAAGAACAACCCAGGAAACTACAGACCAGTCAGTTTAACTTCTGTGCCAGGGAAGATAATGAGGCAAGTGATTAAGGAATTCATCTGCAAAACATGTGGAATATAAAAAGGTGATAGGTAACAAATTATGTTAAACCAATCTCATAGCTTTCTTTAATAGCATAACTAGTCTTATGGCTAAGGCAGAAGTGGTGAACGTGGCATACATAGGCATGCGCACAGGGTGTGCCGGGTATGCCTAGGCACACCCTAATATCTCAGGCCAGCTAGCAGCTGCTGGAGGAGAGGAATTTGTGATGGGGCACTGCAAACCCTCACTTTAAATTCCCCATGGCCATCTATGGGGCACTGTGGTGCAGAGAGAGCGCCTGTGCAGCGTGCTGAAATGCCGCGCAACAGGTGAGATGCCCGACTGTGGCGTGACGTCACAGCCTGGGACTTTCAAACCATGCGGCCCAGCTCTACAAGCAGCTGAGGCCTGACTACAAATGCCAGCCAACCCAAGCCATTTTTGCACTCTGGGCCCCGCAGCACCGCTCCTTATGCACCCAGGGGCGCCCCTGCCCGGCCCAACAGCACCGCGTGGCCCCCCTGAGGCACCCTGGGGATGCCCTCGCCCGGCAGCACTGTGTGGCTTCCCCTGAGGTGTCTTGGAGATGCCCCCCCCCAACCCGGCAGCACCACGCGGCACCCCGGTGGCACCCCAGCTAGGGCCTGGCCAGCCTGTAGCCTGGGCCAGCTCTGACTCCAGCCCCTCGAATTGGAAGGCAGTAGCCAAAGGTAAGAAAGGGAAGAGGAGGGCAGGGGGAAAAATAAGAAGGAGTGGGAGAGGAAGGGGATTGTGCTGAGGGGAGGGGGGCAGGTCAGGAGAAGAAAGGGGAAAGTGCTAAGGGACAGGGTAGAGGAGAGGCAAATGCCAGGGGGGCCAAGGGCAGACAATGAGGGAAAGGGCAGGAAGGGAGATGTCAGTGGGAGGGGGGACAGGGTGATGCTGGGAGAGGAGAGGGAAAGGGATTTGGGGGCTAGAGGGGAGAAGGGGAGGTGCTGGGAGAAGGCTTGAAAGAAGAGGTGGGCATGAGGAAGGCAGGGATGGAGCAAGGCATTTGTGAGGGCACATGGGGCATAAGGGGAATGAGGGCAGGAGTTGGTGAGGGGGTGGGGGCAGTGAGGGAAGGGGGAAGCACCAGGAGGGTGCAGGGATAGGGAAAGGTGTAGGTGCCAGGGGACTCTGGGGGTGAAGCAGAAGGGCAGACACCTGCAGGGGAGCACCAGGGGAGAGAGGCAGGGCAGGTGTGTAGAGGGAGGTGTTAGGAGAGGGGACGAGGAGGGGTAGCTCACATGATCGGAGTAGGCACAGGGGGGAGAGAAAGGCTGGTGGAGGGGAGCAAGTCTCAGGAAGGCAGAGGGCAGTGAGAAGGGCAGGAGTCAGGACAGAGGAGGAGGGTGAGGGGTTGGGGGGCAGCAGACACCAGGGGAGCTGATGGAGCAAGGGGAGGAGACATGGCAGCAGAGGGAAAAGGTAGAGGTTTATGAGATATTTATTAATAACTTGGGTGCCACAGTGACACATCCAAACAAGCCACATGAACTCAGTACTGTTGCACAACACAAAATTCATTCTGCTCATGGGAGGAAACTCTTAGAGGGAACACTTCCCCCAGCCTCTCTACCCCGAGTTAATGTCACACACATTGGGGTAATGCAACTGCAGGATGGTTGCATGAGGGGAGTTTGGGGGAGGGCTAACTAATCTCTATTGGTAGGAGGATAGTGGGAAAAGTCCTGGGGGGGGGGGTCACATGACACTTTTTGGTCATGTATCCATCTTGCCCAGAGAGTGTTATCTCCACAGGTGTGGCCAATGGGGATCATGAGCATGGCTAACAGGGTCACGGGTGTGGCTAATGGGGGTCAAAGTACATTTTTAAAAAATTCTTTGGGTGCACACCCTAATGAAATGTGCTGCGCACGCCTATGGTGGCATACTTAGACTTTAATAAAGCATTTGATATGGTCTTGCATGATCTTGTTATCAATAAACTATGGAAATACCACCTAGATGGGACTACTATAAGGTGGGTGCATAACTGGCTGGATAACCATTCTCAGGGTATGTCTATCCTGCATTCCTCTTTCAAGAGAGGAATGCAAATGCAGAGGAATGAAATTGCAAATGAAGTGCGGATTGGAATTTCCCGTGCTTTATTTTCATAATTGCGTCTGGGTGCCATTTCGAAATACCCGATTTTGAAAAAAGAAACGCTGTCTAGACACAGTTATTTTGAAAGAAAACCCTTCTTTGGAAATTACCCTTACTCCTTATAAAATGAGGTTTAAGGGTAATTTCGAAAGAAGGGTTTTCTTTCAAAATAACTGTGTTTAGACAGCGTTTCTTTTTTCGAAATAGGGTATTTTGAAATAACGTCCGGATGCGATTATGTAAATGAAGCGTGGGAAATTCCAATCCGTGCTTCATTTGCAATTTCATTCCTCTGCATTTGTATTCCTCTCTCGAAAGATGAATGCAGTGTAGAGTAGTTATTAACAGTTCACAGTCATACTGGAAGGGCATAACAAGGAGGGTTCTGCAGGGGTCTGTTTTGGGACCGGTTCTGTTCAATATTTTCATCAATACTTTAGATGATGTCATAGAGAGTATGTTTATTAAGTTTGCATATGATACCAAGCTGGAAGGGGTTACAAGTGCTTTGGAGGATAGGGTCATAATTCAAGATGATCCGGACAAACTGGAGAAATGGTCTGAGAAAAATAGGATGAAGTTTTATAAGAACAAATGCAAAGTATTCCACTTAGGATGGAACAATCAGTTTCATACATACAGAATGGGAAGCAACTGTCTAGGAAGGAGTAGAGCAGACAGGTATCTAGAGGACATAGTGGACCACAAGCTAAATATGAGCCAACAGTGTGACACTTGCAAAAAAGTGAACATGATTCTGGGATGCATTAACAGGAGTGTTGTGAGTAAGACACGAGAAGTCATTCTTCTGCTCTACTCTGCGCTGATTAGGCCTCAATTGGAGTATTGTGTCTAGTTATGGGCATCAGATTTCAAGAAAAGCTGTGAAGAAATTGGAGACAGTCCAGAAAAGAGCAACAAAATGTTTAAAGTTCTAGAAAACATGACATATAAGCAGGACTTGCCGAGCCACGGCGAGCCCCGCTCACCATCCGCACTGTCCAGCGATCTGAGCATGCGCAGATCGTTCTGCGTGTGCACAGATTGCCCAAACCCGGCTTTTCCCGGTTGTAATCTACTCACCACGTGTGAGTAGATTACATAGTTTGTCGAGCCCTGCGTATAAGGGAAGAGTGAAAGAACTTGGCTTGTTTAGTTTAGAAAAAAGAAGACTGAAAGTGGACAAGATAGCAGTTTTGTATCTATAAGGGTATTTATAATGAGGAGGGAGAAAATTGTTTTTCTTGGCCTCTGAGGATAGGAGAAGCAGCAATGGGTTTAAATTTCAGTAAGGGAGGTTTAGACTGGACATTGGGAAAAACTTCCTAACTGTCAGGGTAGTTAAACACTGGAATAAATTGGCTAGAGAGGTTGTGGAATCTCCATCACTGGAGACATTTAAGAGCGGGTTGGATAGTGCTTGGTCCTGCTGCGAGGGCAGGGGACTGGACTTGATGACCTCTTGAGATCCCTTCCAGTTCTAGTTTTCTATGATTTTATGATCTCTATATGCAAGTCTATTGAATATTTAATGTGACCAACAAAGTCACTATTATGAGAAAGAGAGAGAGAGAGCATAAAGCATGAGAAACACATTCAGTATTAGAAAACTGATTTTAAAACATTTGGCAAAAACAGACTTAGAAAATATCAGTATAATTTTACAAAGATTGTATTAATTTGTATGTATTTCCTGGCTTAAAAACATAACTGAAAGATTATCTGTTATCAATGCAGTTATGTGAAGAGGTTTGCCATTGTTTCCTTGGCATTGCATTACGTTTGTTGTTATAGTTTACTGGATGAAGTATAATCTGGGAAATCTACCTTGTGTTCAAGAAGGGGTGCTATATTTAGAACTAATTTTTATTCTGCCTAACAAATATAATACATGAGACCTTAAAATACTCTTCACGTACAGAGAATAGAAACAAAAAAATGTGAAATAAATATGCCTTGGATCTCAGAAATATAGTAATTCATTAAAAAATATATTCCCTTATTTTCAAAGCCACACTGTATTTTAGGCAGCTCACTTTCTCCATGGGGACAAAGTTAACTCAGCAGACATTTTGTTTCAATGAGCAAATTCCATAACTTAAAAAAATGAAAACATGAAAATTTCAAACATGTAGTTAATGCCTTTGGAGGCGGGTGGAGGGGAGCAAGAGGAAGTGGAGGGAGGAGCAGAATACAATTACAAAATTCTTTTAAGCAACAATTAAGTCATATCACTTTTCAAAGCACTTTTTTTCCCTTGGGAAGAACTTAATTATAGTGAGTAGGGTTTTTTTATATTATTATTGAACCAATCTAGTCTTATTAGATGAAGACAAAATTGTTTTATGCTTGTCTGAGTTGGATTTTAGTCAGTCTGGTTGTGTTTTTTTATTTAGCAGATAACTTCAGTGAGGCGCATGTTATTTTATGACTGAGGCCAATAGAAAGTCATTGGCATAATAAAACTGCAGATTTTACATTTTCAGTGCATCTGCTCCATGACTTTTAAGCAACTGTGAAAGCACATTGTTTAAAGTGTGTTTATAAGGATTGATGCCTGGATCCATCTCCTTTCATCCTCTTTTCCACTCAGGCCTCCAGAAATCCCTCACATCAATAACATATTACAATCCAACCATTTTAGTAACTGTTCACAAACAACTCATTTTGAAATAACCAACTTGTTATCTCTTATTGTGCTAATGTCTGAAGGTTCAAATTATATTAGAAATATTATCAGTGAGCTAGTTGACATTGCTTCACTTAAGGAAAATCCATTCATGTAGGGATAAATGGAGGGACATGGTATATTTTAGAGGTTAATGGCAATATCATGACATAATTAATGTTAGAATTTTTATGAATCCTCTGTGACTTATTAAACCCAAATGCCTTAGTTATATTCGATATATTATTTCCCAAAGTTGAGCTACTGAGGATTTATATCATATTTAACTACCATATGGAGAATTCAGAAACTTCTGGGGGTAGCCGAGTTAGTCTGTACAGGATAAACTTAAAAAACATCAAATGGTCTAGTAGCGCTTTATAGACTAACAAAGCATGTAGATGGTATCATGAGCTTTCGTGGGCAGAACCCACTTCTTCAGATGACTGGTCCCACAAAAGCTCATGATACCATCTACATGTTATGTTAGTCTATAAAGTGCTACCAGACCATTTGTGGTTTTTTTATACAGAGAATTGTTTGTGTTTTGTGGATTAGATTATCTGTTGAAGTAAATTGGCACACCTCCCTTGAAGTCTGGATCCTAACCAATTTTTACCAAAGAATTTGACTTTATATGTTAAAGTCCCATGTCTTAGCTGAACTGCATTATTTGAAAAGAAACTATGGTCAGCATTTGTCTGCTCTTCTTTTACTTTTAAGTGTTTGTGATCCTGCAGGTGCTTAACTCTTATCAGCTAAGTAGTTCCACTGAAATTCATGCAATTAAGCATGTGAGTAATTGTTTGCAGGATCAGGGCCTAATGTTGAATATGAAGAATTGCTTTCACTCATTTTCTCCTTGCCTGATGGCATCTTAAATTATCATTAGTTCTGTATATTAGATAACACGATAAATACGATGTGACATTTGGAACATTGAGAGGTTGCAAGTTGTATTTTGTTAATGTTTTTATCACACTTTTAATTGTGTATGTTATCAAAATGACTTTAAAAATCAAATTAAAAAAAACCAAAGTCCTGCTAAACAAAATTTTCCTTTCAGGTGCACCAGGTAAATGCCATTTACTACAGTTGACTCCAAAGGTCAGTTTTCCTCTTATTCACATTGGTGTTAATCCAGAATGATGTATGGGATACAGTGCAATCTTCAAGGTATACACAGATCTAGGGGAGAACAGAATCTTATCCCAGCTATTTTTTCAGGTGACAGTTATTTTGCATCTTACAGACCATGAGATCCATGAGATACACAGACACGTAGAATGAGGACTGGATGCAACAGTCCTTACTCACATAAATAGTCTCACTGAAATCATTAGTTTCCATGAATATATCTACCCTGATCTGCAAGCAATCTGTATATTCCTACATGGGAATCAACCTTGCACAAATTCAGGGCTCAGTTGTGTTTCTTATGAGCTTGAGGCACAGGGAGAAGGAAGAATTGGTGCAGAGCATAAACAGAGATGGCTGAAGATATTGTTCCTTTGTTGTACATCATGCCTACACAAACATGGGGAAAAATATGGATAGGGATGCCTTGTGCTGCTTTGTTTGTATTCCATCAGCATAGCCATTCTGGGTATGTCTACACTACCACCCTAGTTCGAACTAGGGTGGTAATGTAGGCAACCGGAGTTGCAAATGAAGCCCGGGATTTGAATTTCCTGGGCTTCATTTGCATCTCGCTGGGCGCCGCCATTTTTAAATGTCCGTTAGTGCGGACTCCGTGCTGCATAGCTACACGCAGCACAGACTAGGTAGTTCGGACTAGGGTTTCTATTCCGAACTACCGTTACTCCTCATGTCACTAGCGGACACTAGCGGACATTTAAAAATGGCGGCGCCCGGTGAGATGCAAATGAAGCCCAGGAAATTCAAATCCCGGGCTTCATTTGCAACTCCGGTTGCCTACATTACCACCCTAGTTCGAACTAGGGTGGTAGTGTAGACATACCCTCTAGTGCAAAGGGAGAAGTTGGAGGAGTGCAACCATTAGCATATCAGGCAGCATTAACTGGTGTTCCTCTATGATCCCCAGACTTAGACGTCATATTAAGGCTGCCCCTACTCTAGCACACCGAGGAAAGGGAACTGCAACATGGGCTCCCTGTTGAAGTGTGTCCACATAAAGGAAGGCATAATTTAGTCTACAGGGCATAAAGGGACTGAGTAAATCCACAAAATGTATTTAGGTAAAACTCCCAGTGGAGTCTGAATAACAAATATAATGCATTAATTTAATTTCTTTTTACACAGAGCATAGGAACTGAGTCAAATGTTTGTCAGAAATGTATATTGCAGAGCTAAATGAAAGCTTACTATAACCTCACGACCCATATATAGGTGTACAGTACTTAATACACTAAAAGTTGCTGTCAAAGGAATCTTTCTACAGTTCATCTTTAATGTGGCCTAATCCCAAGGGGAATGTCCTTTGGATTCCAGATACCTATTAATTCACCGACTTGTAACCAAAGAATAAAGCAAAACTGATATTGACAGCAAGAAGCAAAAATAGAATAATGCAAAGCTGTGCTGGAAATAAACACATTTGCTGAATGGAAAAGGACAAAACTGATATTACTGAAGGTGTGAAATCTAAAATAGGGCCTTTTAACCCTGGATTTCTGAGCTTTGATGGTTTTCTGTGACTGTCTATACAATCTTTTAATGAAATCTTGATAGACACATTAAAAAAATTAAAATCCATCCAGTTTGTTTTAGTTTGCAGATTACAATCCAGCCAATCTCATTTTACAGCAAAATTATCTGAAAGTAAATAGAGTACAGTCCTTTCACTAGTATCACATTAGCTCCTGGATTTTGTCCAGACGTAATGGAGGTCTACATGAAAACTTGATTCACTATGGCTCTTCCATTCATATCTGATCAGTTTCCAGATTTGATGTCACTGAGTTACTGTGTATGCAAAAGCCACATATGACAGTCCTTCCATTCACACTAGACTGTCTCCAAAAACTTAATGTTGTTGCTCAGTTGTATCAGTGCCTTTGAGCTAAAAGAAAATGACATCCTGATGTTTATGAATAAGGCCACGTCAACATTCCTTATGAAAATATTTGTGTGTGTAGACTTACTGTAATGTGGCAAAAAAAGAGAATTACTTGAAGTAACATCATCAGCCTTAATGCTGCCCTGACCGCTGTATCTATTACATTTTGTTGTAAGACATCCAGAAAGAGCTTCCTGACTTTTCTATTGTTTTCACTACACAGCTGCTTTTTGAAGCATGACAGTTTTTGAAAGTGTAGCAAGAAAATCAGAAACAGCAAATGAACACATAACCATCATTGATACACTTCCTTTTTAAAATAATGTGAAGCAGAACTAAGTCAAAAAAGCAGTCAAGCAGTGCTTATCAAGAAAGCACTTACAGTTTTCTCAGTTCCCCTTTGCTGCAGATGGACAGAGCTCAAATATGTATTCTGAGAAGAAATTTGGGTTATTACAGATACATAATGCAAATAAATTCCAGCAATTACTCAATTTACTTTTCATACACCATAAGAGTAGTTTTAGGCTGAATATTTTAATTTTAGAATACAGTATATAAAGTAAGTGTAAATTTCCTAAACTGCTACACTGTAATGGCTCACTAGGGAGGGGGGAAAGGTATTTTCCAGGCATCTGCACCTTGAGGCATTATGCTTTTGAAAGGTGGAATGTTAGTACTGAGGTGGATGTGCTTCAGGCTCTCAGGAGGGTCTGGACCACAAACTTGTATATTGAAGTGTGCCATGAGGCCCTTAGTCTCTCAGGGCCATATTCTGATACCTTTATTCATGCTGAGTAGTACCATACGCATAGAGAAGTCTCAGTGGAGCTGCTTACAGAATTTGAGAGATCTGGCTTATAACAGTATTTTTCTGTTCTTTTTCCAGTTTACTTCCAGCTCTTATATTTACTCCAAACACAGTGATCCACTCCAAAATGCTTCATAGCAGATTAAATTCTGGAAGAGTTGACATGGCCTAAAAAGAAAGAGCAAGAAAAAGTAAGGTCTTCAATCAGCTTTCTGAAAACCAACCCCACTTAAAAAAAATATTGACTGGGATAGAGAATCCTAGCATTTAATCCTATTTCTTAATTTGTTAGATTCAACCTCTGAAATTGTTCTCTATATTAGCAGGTGAGCTGCTTGAAAAGTTCAGCTAAACCAGTGAGCCCATTCCAAATCATGAGTGTGAGTTCTACTTGTGACAGCTGAATAATAGCCAGGGATCATCTGAGAGTTGGACAAATGCAGTTTACCCTGTCCTGACCTAGATGGCGCTTGACCAAAAGTCAAATACAGACTTAAATGTATGAGAGATTCATGATTTCTATATCACACACATCCAAAGCAGCCTCAACACATTTAACTACATATTCATAAGGCATTAGAAGCTTTGTGAGCCTCTTCAACTATTTTTAAAGTTTAAGAATTCAGACAACAAGATCGTCAGAAAGGCAGGAATGCTCCAGTGTGCACTGGATCATGGAAAGGAATTCCTAGCCTAGAAAAGGGAAAAAATCCTGGTGAAGGAAAATCTAGGTCACACATCAAGGAAGAGTTTCCCTAAGCTCTCCTAGACAGAGTTTCCCTAACCTGCGCAGGGTTTCTCTTAGCCCAGGGAACATGAAACCAGCATGTGAAGATTATTCCGTAGATTAGGGAAGAATGGATTACCTCGCTGACCCTTCCACTCCCAAGGAATCAGAAAATGGGGGAGGGAGCAGACACCTACCGAAATGATAGAATGGGCAGGTTGTTTGGCTACTAGGCTCCACCAGAGTATGTGGAAAATGTTTTAGCCAGGGCTTGTTGAAAGTGTGGCCACTGGGTTGAACCCTAGTCCTTGAGATGAAGGCTAAATCCAGGGGAAGCATATAACACAGCCTGCATGTGTTCTGCTCCTTCCTTGCATAGTGGAAAAAGGTTGGGGGTGGGAATAATGCTGTGCCTATGTACAACACATACTCTTACTTTGGGCATGCTGATATCATCAGTTAGGTACTAGCTTAGCACAAGTTCCTAAAAAAATATGAACAAGCCTTGATGTATTTGCCTAATTTTGCACCTGTAAGGTTTGAGTGGGATTAAAAAAAAACCAAAGAGTTTGCATACCCTGATGATTAATAAAAATCACATGGCAACTGCTACAGTTGGTACAATACTTCTTAGCTGTTCTCTCAGTCCACAGACATTTAAAGTACATTACTCAGACATCTTTCATGGCTTTCCACTGCATTGCCTTGTAGAGCCAGGAACAAAAACTCACATGAGAGATCATTCTTTTATTAAAACCTAACTTAAAAAGAAAATTTCAAAAATCTGTTGGGCTGGCTGTTTCCCAATCATATGGAATCTGAATTTCATTACTGTAGTATTCCAGACATTAAATTAAAGACAGTAGGAACAAGTATAGTTGACATCTGTTCAAAATTTAAAACTGAGGCACTTCCAGTGGTTTCTGTGATCCCAGACGAATTAAGTCTTTTACCACATTCTTCCTTGTGCACTGCCAGTTTCTTTTCCAAATATTCACAAGCCCTTGTGCATGTTTGGGGCTAAATCATGTATGACTGTGCAAGGGAGCAAGGGACTGAAAGGTGCCCCATTGCACCTCTGCGTGAACTACTGCTACTATGGGTAGCAATGCAGAGAGAAACGCAATCTTGATGGAGATGTTTCATTATCCTTCTCCCTGCACGAGGATAGGAGTGGGTAGACGTGTGGGGCTTTGGACAAGGAACCTGTATAGACTTGGGTGCAGTGTACTGATCCAGAGCAAGGGAGAAACCGGGAGGCAGTTAGTAATTCTCCGAGTCACAATCTACTACTCATTCTTTTCCTATAGCTGTACAACGTGCATTGCACAAGAGTGCTGGCACAGCTCTGACTGAGTCCTTCATTTGTAAACGTGGCATGTGAAAATCAACTGTGATTTGGCTGGATATTTTTTCCTGCCTGTTATTCTGCAAGGTGTTGATGGCTGCCATTAAGCATGTCTATGAAATACAGACCAGTCATAGATCTGGTTGATGTTAATAGGTGCACTAACCCCCTTTCAGGCAGGTTAAAGGATAACTTCAATGTCCCTTTCTAGTGATAGCTGAAACAAACGGAAGGCACCACCTGAAGCAAGGCATCCCATGGCAAGGCCAATCAGTGCAGATGAAAGGGTTCCCTGGAGTCTAATTGCAAATGCAGGGACTTGAGGATTGATTAGTTGCAGCTATGGGAGAGCAGAAAGCCTGAGGATAGCGAGCAGAAAGCAGCTAAGCTGTGGAATGTGGCCCTGGGAAGAAATAAACAGACAGAGCTTCTTGTGGCTCACTGGAAAGGTGGACTTGAATTTCTAAAGAAAGACATTGTCTCCTGTTGTTTGTTCCCACTGCAGTTAGGGAAATAAGACCTCATGTGGTTCTTTGTAGTGAGGTAGGATTGTCCTAAAGGATATACTGTAATCTGAGGTATATCATTAATTTCGTCTAACAAAAAAATGACCCAGCAAGACTGTGGATATTGGCGAACTGCTCAGGCCAAAAAAGGGGAAACACTCCCTTAGTGCTTATTTAGTTATGTCAGTAGCTGTAAGTAAGGTGGAGCCAACTGGGAAAAGGTAAATATAGGTTGCAGGCAACTTCAATAAAGGCAATGTTCTTAAAAATTGTAATAAACTATTTGTAAAAAATTAAAACAAAAACTGGTTTTGTTTTCATTGGGGGGAAAATACCACTCACATTTACTTCTCCTCCCTCTCTTTTTCCAAAGGGAGAAAGCAAGAGTTTTTCCAGCAAAATAAAATGCACAGTTTTGAAAAACTGACATTTTTAATCAAAGAAAAATATAGTAAAAAACAAAACTGTTAATCACATTTCCATTTTATTGAAAATCCATTTTTGTTTTAAACAATGTGTCTATTTTTCTTCATTCATACATTTGTTGATTGTTATTTCTAATGGCCACATAGCATCTGGGATGAAAGCTGGGGCTGCACTTTCCTCGTCCCAAAGCTTGACATCACTTTCTTTTATGTTCTCAGCAGAGAGCTATAAGAAACATTGTTCTGAGAGCAAATCTTTTCTTCTTTTTGAATCTCAGCTATTAACTGAGAGCACTTTAATGTATTCCTCTGTTATCCATATTAGCCTGATGCTTTTCAGATTGTGTAATATGCCAATCAAGAGGTAAGATAGGATATGGTATTCAGTGCTTAAGATGTGTGTAAGGGCTTTGCTTTATGTGGAGTGTATTTCCAATAAGATCCTTACAGTACACTGCCTATGGTCTATTTGGGAAGCTCAGTCTTTAAAGGAACACCCCCTAATATGACAGAAAGTGAGGAAGTGAGAACAGATATCTTTTAATCTCCCTGGGCAACATCCAGTCTTTACCTTTACAGGGCCACCCAAGGTGGGGAGACAGAAGTAGTGTGGAAAAGGCCAGCATGCACTTGATAAAACTGTCCTCCATTTGCAAAGTAAGATGGATCAGAGTAGTTATGTTCCTGGATTCTCTATGTTCATTTTCAGAGTTGTAGCAGTGTGAATAGAAATGAGCTTAGGATGGTGACTCCAACATGCATGGAAGTTGGAAAGACAATACTCACTGCTTGGCCTCTGAGGTAGCCAGTTTGAATACCTAACGCCAGTAGGAGTGCTGTGTTGGTGGGTGAGATATCTTAGCTTTTTGACTTACCATATAGCACCCACCTATCACAAAGCAGAATTATACCACAATTATACCAGAAGAATTATACCTCTTACTCCCAGGTTTGGAGAGGGAAAGAAGGCAACTACCCTGTCCTGGGATTGCACTCAAAGCCAGGGCAACAACAAAATGTTTCCTTGGCAATATACCATTATTATTGATTTAATTGTAAAGTGCTGACAATGTACTCTGTATCCTACAAGAAATGAAATGAAGAAAGACCTTGTCCCATAATAGCTGCATTCTAAAGCTCAGATCTTGCGTGGGTATCTGGATATTCAGTCTATTTCAAGTTCCAGTGAAGTCAGTGATTCTTTGCCTAGGGGTGTGCATCTGTGCATGTTGATCCTTTACAGGACCAGAGTTTAAAAGACAAGTAAGGAGAGAACCCATGAAGCCTTGGGGAATAAAATCTAAGGATTTAATTAATTTAATTTCTTTTCTTTTCCCTTCCATCTATTTTTTTTTGCGGGGGGGGGGGGGGGGGGGACGGGGGGGGGGGCAATGAATGAAATTGAACTAGTTAACTTGGAGCTGTAAACTCAAATTTTAAACATCCGTGGTATCAAAAAACCCAGGTCCTGAAATCAGTGAATAAATTGAAATCATCCAATGACTAAAATACAGGTACATTCAAGTGTACATTTTTTCATGACTCATATGATATACCTAGGATAGCATGTCACAGCACAGATGTGCTACATTCACTTCACTGCCAGGCACTGTAAGCACCATGTCAACAAAATGCTGCAGTTTCATGTATAAGTAGTCATGCCTGTAGAAAACAAACATTATTGCAACTGAAGATTCTGCCATAAACTTGATGTGGCTTATGTTTTCTTACAGTTGGACAGTTATTTTTAAAATTAATATTCTTCTGAATTAGTAGAAGAGCATGCACTAATATAAACTCTCAGTACAAATATTTATTAAAGCAGAGCAGTCAACAATCTGCTCTTCCAAGCATGTATCTTGTACTGTATTAGAATAAGAGCACATTATTGTTAAAAATATTGAAATAAAAAGATTGTTTACTGTTATTCCTTTATCAATCTGCTCACACAAGCAGGCACCCTAACTGCTTAGGTGTATAATTATAGAAAGTACATAATGTTTATGCAATATTCTTAATAATAATAATAATGTACCATGTGTTTGTCTGAAGGAAAATGTACTTAAATAAACATGTTAAAAACCTAGCAGGGCCACTCACATGATAATGGGAAAGTAAACATGAAGGAGAGGCATTCCCTAATGTACATTCAAGAGGCCAAAATCAGTGTTATAGAATTCTACTATTTGGAAATCCCTACCCCCTTTTTTCCTTCCAATGCCTGAAATGTTAGGTGTGTATGGATTGTTTTGTTTTAGTTTTGATATATTTCAAGAGTTTATGAAGAATTATGGGCATTCAAATGTAGGATGTCATATTTATGATGCCTACCCACAACAGTGGGGGAAAGAATTGAAAAGAGGGAAGGAAGTTGGAGTGGTGGGAAGGAAGAAGCATTGTTCTCTCACTCTCTATCCTATCATTTCTATTTTCTCAGTTCAAGCAAAGCGTCCAACTTGTATTCCACAGGCAGTAGTTTTCACTTGCAATCACTCAACTTTTAGAGGAAAAAAAAAATCTCTGCTGTAACAAATTCATGCTCTTTATAATACCTGCACATTATTTTCATTGTAACAGCCAAATTTCTTCCAGAGCCACCCATTATGATGTCAGAAAAGGAAGGATTTGGACTGTGTGAGCCGGAAATGATGCACTTAAAAAAATCATTTTACATTAAACTGTCATTAGGTACAAAAAACAAGGAAGAAACCTGTGACAGCTGGAGAGGGTTTGATCTTTCATTCTCTTACACATGGTGTAGCCATTTACACCTACTCAGAGTAGGTATAAAATCCTACTAATCTGAGATGGTGGTATTTTGCATTCACTTCAAGCAGATACTAATCATACATGGTGCAAGAGCCGAGCCAAGCCAAGCCTTTGGTATTTGTTATATGTGGGATATAGCACTATTGTCTGATACAGACCTGGTAGAGTTTCATCTGCTCAGAATTTGTCCCATTGTTTTTATATTGTTGGTCATAGTTACTCCAGATTAAACTCCATTCAGGTCAACAGGCCACTTTCAGATAGTTCAAGATGTTGGAAATGTTACCTCCCTGAAGCAGCAAGGCCTCCCAAACTTTAGGGCTATGTCCAGAGTGGCATGATTTTGCGGAAATACTTTTAATGAAAAAGTTTTTCCGTTAAAAGTATTTCCACAAAAGCGCATCTA
This sequence comes from Pelodiscus sinensis, assembly GCF_052426305.1. NCBI lineage: Eukaryota > Metazoa > Chordata > Testudines > Trionychidae > Pelodiscus > Pelodiscus sinensis. The sequence goes on from NC_143055.1 coordinate 82,835,323, forward strand.
GTTTGGCACGGATGCTTTTGCGCAAAAAGTGCTTTTGCACAAAAGCATCCGTGGCCAGTCTAAACGCGATTTTGCGCAAGAAAGCCCCAATAGCCATTTTAGCCATCGGGGCTTTTTTGCACAAAACAGTTCTTCCCTGTCTAAACAGGCCCTCTTGCGCAAGTATTCTTGCGCAAGAGGGCTTTTTCCTGATCAGGAGCGTGAAAGTATTTGTGCAAGAAGCACTGATTTTGTACATTACAAAGTCAATGCTCTTGCGCAAATTCAAGCGGCCAGTGTAGACAGCTGGCAAGTTTTTGTGCAAAATCTTGCCAGTCTAGACACACCCGAGGAGTGATTCACTTCTGTATTAGATTCAGATAAGTTTCCACAGTGCCCTCACCTCAGCAGTTGCACAAGCAGTTGAATCTTCACAGCCCTTTGCTGCCCTACCCATGTCCCCTCTAGAGCTAGCATTATCCATCTTTGGGCTGTTGTACCCTTAGGAACCTGACAGCAGTGGACAGCCATTTTACACCATTAAAATGCCCTTTGCCACAGCCTTTTTTCTACTGCTCTCTTTGCACCCTTGTTTATGCCGCTGAAGATAGCACAAACTAGGGATGACTTCAGCCCTGCATTGCTTCCTAATTTCCCCACAAAATGTGTTTAGCAACACATTAAGTAAAACTGGATCCTAACATTTATAAGAAAAAGTGCATTACAAAAACATGTCTCTTTCCCCATCCTAATGCCTCAAGCAGCCTGTGAGACAAATGGTTCCTTAGCACCCAATGCCTTTCACACATTGTAGAGCACTTGAGAAGCATGATGAGTCACCGTTTTTCAAGACTGGTGCTCTTTCAAGTTACAGCTGCTTTCTCTATATCCTGAGCTGATCTCAGAATAAACTATTTTGGAATGTTTTCTAAACATTCTCATTGTGCATTCATCACTATTCTGTCAGAGATTTGGCACATTGATTGAATGAAGGTCTGGCAGATGTGAATTGAATTAATCTGAGTTACTTTCACATTGAATACTGTTTACCAGAGTTCTGATACTGTGCAATAAGAAATGTTACAGCGTTGTTGTTGTTGGGTTTTTTTGGGGGGGGGAATTGTTCTCCATACTTTATTTGCTCATTTTTTCCTTGGATATGACCGTCCCTCCCTGAGAATTGAAGGAGAACAAATGCTAGAGCTTACAGTGTGTTGGAGAAAAAATAGAAGAGTGCCAGCGGCAGACAAGGAAACAAAAATTCATGTCCTATCTTGTAGCTTAGCCACACAACTTGAGTATGCATCAAGCATTCAAACATACCAGCAGCTGCACCCTCATTAGAAAGGAATCATTTCAGAAAATGGACAGAAACAACAGTAATAGCAGGAACAGAAATAATACATATATTACCTGTAGTAGAAATAACAACATTGGTAGGGCGTCTGATACCACATGGCCAGTAATCTTCTCAAGCTACTTGCCAAGCTAGATCTAGTGGTCGGAAGGTTATAGCTGGCAATGAACAGTTATACTGGGGTTTTCCACAAAAGAGTTTGATTTTCCTTTTCAGTATATTATTTATAGCATATTAGGTTAACAGGGTTGCTAGAATATTTATGGCTCTGGCAGTAAGAATTTCCCAACTGTGATATGCAGTCTACCCTTTACGGATCCTGGAAAATAACCTAACCTACTAGTTGTAGTATTAGGCTTCATGTGGGAAGCCTACAGGTGTTAAAAT